>NC_081847.1:64974655-65301635 GCF_963259705.1 Myotis daubentonii
CTTCCATCTCCTCACATAATTATCTTTTTTTTTAAATGATGAGAACATTTAAGATCTACTCTCTTTGAAGCTTTCAAGTATATAATATAATATTGTTAACTATAGTTACCAGGCTATACATTAGATCCCCAGAACTTATTCATCTTATAACTGGAAGTTTGTACCCTTTGAAATTGCATTAATTCAACATCCGCAATAAAATAATCTTGATAGGTAAAATATATATTCACATATTAATTACAATTTTGTGTTATAACATTCCTACTCACAATAATTCAACTCTAATATACTTTGCTAAGCATATTTGCCTAATTGTATTTGGACTAAGTTTAAATGAATTGTATGAAACCTAATTTGTTTTATATACAAATAATGAATACTTAATATAAAATATTTCTAAACCATTTATTTTTAGTTTTTCAACATCTCAGATTAACCATCTGCAAAATGATAATAACACCATCTGCTTTTTTGTACTTAATAATGCCCAGGAGTATTAATACAGAAATAAAATTACTCTGAGGAAAAGGTGGAATAAATAATGCATTATCTCCTCTCTCCCTAGGAAAGAAATTAGGAGGAAAAAAGTATATTTGGTTGTTTCAGAATGTGTTTCCATAATTATTTTAAAAAGAAGTCAGGTTTCCTGCTTGGGACTATATAAGAAGACACTTGCCACTCCTGAGTCACGGCCTTAAGTTCCCTCTTCGGGCCTTCTGTTCCCCACCTTTAAAAGGAAGATACCACCATCTACCTCACAGTGTTGTGTTTAAAATATAATCAATTAAACATAGCAGAACCTTGCATTTACATCCTCTGGGGAAAAGGAACTTCCAAAGCATGCATACCCTAATTCTCCTCTGAACTACAGGATATATACTACTTATATGTCAGTGGGCATCCATTGCTTTTGTCTAGAAACCTATTCCCTCCCTTCCTTTCATAAAGATCCTTCTCTCTGTAGGGCATGCATCCCCTACAGTTTGAGTAGGGCTGAGCCCATGCTTAGCATCTTGTCACCTACTCACAGGGATGAGGATACCATCTCCCAAGTCACAGTGACTGGTTCCTGAGTGGGCACATAACTCCATATCTTCCTCCAATACTTTTCTGCCCCAGTTAACAGAAAAGACTTTCTCCTGTAGTTACTGAACTGAGAATATATGAGATTTGGGCAGCACATTGTCATCCTACCTGCCTTTACCTAAGAGCCTGTCCTGGGGACAGAGAAAGAAAGCCAGCCCTGATCACAGGGTTTGAGGTACTGGATCCAGCTGTGCCTAAAGCTAACGGTACCTTTAAACTTCCCACTTATGGGAGCCAATAAACCCGGCCCAATCCACCCATGCTAATTTGAGTGGACTGTCCCTTGCAATAGAAACAGTTATGATTTAATATGTCCTCTTAGTCCAGAAATATGAGTTCATTCTTCTTTGTCTTTGGGGTACTCTGGTGGAATAGTACAAGAAACATATGGCTTCTCTTCCATCCAACCTTACTTTTTACTATTTTCCAACATATTCCTGACTAAATGTAGTCAGGATGGTCTCACTGTTATGCCTTTACACATCTCCACCTTTACTTGTGCAGTGATAAAATCTCTAACTCTCTGCTACTAAGAAACACTATCTATTCTTTATAACACAGAAGATACTTTCAATGAATGGTCCAAGAATTTCATGTTTATTTTTCTGAGAATAAAGTAGCATAAATTGTAACTCAGATACTTCCTAGCTGTGTGACTTTGAACAAATTATTAAACTGCTCTAACCCTCAGTTTGGTGTTTTCATCTGTAAAATGCAGGTATACCTTTAGCATTCTGTTAATATTACATAAAATAATACAGGAGAAATACAGCATGCAGCCTGGCTCATGGTAAACATATAGTAGGTATTAACTTTATAAGCCAATGAATATCTATGAGGATTTGATTGTGAACACTTTTACTCCATCACAAAAACACTGCATTCTTTTTACCAAATAAGATCTCTCTCTAGCTTCTTTATGAAATAAAATTCAGATTCAGCAATAAATCAATATAATACAGTTAGGAATCTGTAACTACTATAATTGAAAGAGCTACAACCAATGTGCAACTAAAAAACTCACGTTTTTCTTGTTAGCAGGAAAAACAATGAGATATTTGAAATAAAATTACAGATTTTTATAATTTTAGAAATAAGCGTCTGTCAATGATATTCTAGCTTCTGAGTAAACGTTTTTTTGCTTGCACAAATGTAATAACAGATGCCAACCTGTGCTTAGAATATGGTGAGAAAGTTCTGAGAGCACCCACATGGCAATTAACTCTCCCCATTTCTAACATAACCAGTCTCAAGACAGCAATTAGAACTGCTCCATGCCAACATTTTCAGTTCGTGGCATGTTAAAAATAAAGAAATTAAATCTACTCTGTAAATTACAAGTATATCAAATGCTCAGAGAGTAATTTTAATTCACATGTCTCTTCTTAAATTAAACTACCCTTATAAATATATTCACGTATAAAAATTATCTATCTATCTATCTATAAAAGCCTAACCGTTCGAACATTAGCTATGATGCGTACTGACCACCAGGGGGTAGACACTCAACACACAGGCATGGAAACATAGAAACATGCATACTAGAGGCCCGGTGTACAGATTTGTGCACCAGTGGGGTCCCTCGGCCTGGCCTGCAGGGGCAGAGCTGAAACTGGCAGTCTGACATCCCCCAAGGGACCCCAGATTGTGGGAATAAGGACACATATGTAATAACTTAATCAATAAAGAAATTAAATAAATAAATAAAATGAAATAATTGTAATCAGGAAAAAAAAACATTTCAGAAGAGTGGACATTTGAGTTAGGTCTGCAGAATAGGTAGGCATTTTCTAAGCAAGAGAAGACAGGAAAAGGACATTTCGGGTAGTTGCAGAAGCCCTAAGAGATCAGGGACTGGAGGAAGGGTAGCAGAACAGGCATATGTGGTGAATGAAGAACTTGGAGAGGTCAGATTGTGGCCCAATTGCACATGGTTTCCTACGTCATGGTAAGGGGTTTATTACACTTTCCACCTACGAGTAACAAGGAGCCAACAATGTCTTTACACAGGGGTGTAACACTGTAAGATAGACTGTATGTGAGAAGGGACATAAGGTTAAGAGGCTTTGCCACAGCCCAGGCAAGAGATGCCAGACCACTGCATGAGAAAGGGACAAGCATTGAGAAATGAAGGAGGTTCTGCATTCTGGAGATAGCCAATAGTGTTAGGAGTTTCGTGGTAACACATCGGATCTACAACATCTGAACTACAGATTCTCGCACTCAACCAAATATTTACAAAGGCAGTAAATAAGAGAAAAAAGGGGTATAGCAGTAAATAAGAGAAAAAAGGTTTCTGCTCTCAATGAGATTATATTCCAGGGGAAGATATTAATGAGTAAGAAAAGAGAGCAACAAGACAACTATAGACTGTGATGGCTATTAGGAAGGAAATAAATAGGGAAACATGATTTTAAAGAGTGTGATAAATATATAAGGATGAGATGTTCTTTCAGCTGAGCCTTGAAGAAAGCAATGAAAAACTATAATTAAAAGGTGAATGAAGACAATATATAGGAGGAATTTAAGATGTCAACAAGAAACTAATTAAGCACCACAGGTGCATTCACACTTGAGAGGAGATCAAAGATCATTATAATCAGATAATCAGAAATGACAATCCACACCTGTGGAGCCTGCCTCTGAAGAAATCCAAGATGACTTAACTATATTAGACATCTTATCCCTCAAAGATCAAAATGTTTGGAATAGTCTACCTTAGTTCGGTTTGTTTATATGTATGATGTGAGAAAGTAAAAGGGAAGATAACATTTTCATCACTTTGAGAACATGATCAAAAAAACCATTTCAGAAGAGTGGACATTTGAGTTAGATCTTCAGCATAAGTAGGCATTGTCTACATGAGGGAAGTGAGGAAAAAGACTTTTCAGAAAATTTGAAATGTGAATTATGAAAAGTCAAAACAAAAATTATGAGTTTAAAAATCTCTTTCACATGCCTTCTAATATTGCGTTCTTATTCCAATTACTATATGAGCATATGTTATGCTCAATTATTTTTATTGTTTATTCATTTGTGAGTAATAGTATTGTATTAGGAATTGCTTCTTTTACAGGGATTTTTACCATTAGATTTTAAAAAACAGAATTTTTAGTCTATAATGACATCAATATAGTAGTAATGTCAATATTGAGTGCTACAGCTCAATATTAACAACACTGAATTGCTTGCCTATAAAATCCAACTCAAATTACAACATAATATAATAATTTCATAGCAAATTTTACTGGGCATGCAGTTAAAATGTTTATCTGTATACATTTTGCCTACACAATCAGATTGGTACAAAAGTGAGGAAAAACTTGTTGAATAAATAGAACAAAGATTTAGTCACATGAACTATACTTTCTGTAGACACTGTAACTAGAAGGAACCT
Organism: Myotis daubentonii; assembly: GCF_963259705.1. Lineage (NCBI taxonomy): Eukaryota > Metazoa > Chordata > Mammalia > Chiroptera > Vespertilionidae > Myotis > Myotis daubentonii. Next base: position 64,979,139 of record NC_081847.1, read on the forward strand.
TAGCATGTTTCATTACTCCTTCTTTTTTAAAGATAAGTAAACAAAAATTTAGCAAAAGAAATTTAGCAAAGGCTATTTGACTTAGGCCACATGAATAATGAGTGGAAGAATATGATTCACCAACAATAAAGGGGCTTTTAAAAATGACCAGTGTTACTATAACTATTTAAAATATAAAATAACTGTAGGCTTCATATATATATATATATATGGGAAAACAGTTATTTACTTGGGAAAAAAGTTTTCTTTCAAAACAAAGATTCTTCTAAACAGTGTTCTTCTCTGATACATCAAGTTGTTTTCTCCGATACATCAAGTAGTAAATATAATAGAATGTGAAACAATGAATTTACTGGAAAACTGGGGTCGAGGCAAGCACACTAGACACTCTCAACATGGTGGCAATGATGGTTAGATCATGTAGGAACATAGTGGAATAAAATCAACTCACTTCCTAGTCTTAAAATTATTTTTAAGTGTTTGACATTTCTATGACATCTGTCTTTTCCCATTTCAGATTTCCTTTTACCTCATACCTACACATAACATGATACCTTCTCTCCTCCCGTCCCATTCCTGTTTATTGTATGTGTGAGACAAGAGAGAGAGACCGACCCGCACATGTTCACACACATGAACCCTCTTCTCCCCCCAATTCCAAATCTTATTCTCTGGCTCACACATACTTCTTTCCAATCCTGCCCAGAGGTCTGTATCAAAGTAAGAGTCACAGGACTGTTCATGAGGATTAATTGGAATATGCAACAGGGACACTTCAAAGCTGTAGGAATATAATACAGGAGAGCAGCAGGTATTAAAAGTGTGAGAAACTGATAATTTCATTTAACAATAACAAAACCAGGTAGTTTTGATGATCAAAAACTACCTAGATAGCAATGAATTAAAGAATAGTAAAATAAATATAATTTCCTTTTTTCCAATAAAGACATTTACATTTGAAACTGTTAAGCTACACTCTCCCTTCTCCACCCCAAGTGCTCACTAGCCACACTTGCTGGCAGGGTTTGGGGCTGGGGTGGGGCACTGGCAGTAGGGCACAGGCTGTCTCTTCTTTCATACAACCCAATGCACACTAATGGATTGCTTAGATAGTACCTCCATCTACACTTACATACAAGGATATCAAATTGCTTATGAGACACCGTAATATGTATTTACTTTCAGAATATCAAATTGCTTTTGAGCCATAGTTAACAGCGGCCTATCCAACTCTTCTCTATCATTAGCAGAATAACCTTAAAGGATCTCAACTATTGTTTAAGAAGGAAATCATCATAGAAGAGATTAGAATGAAAGTGAATTTGCTTTCTAAATAGATGATGAACTACAAAGCCTTGTGCTTTGTAAAGCAGCCAGATCTAGTAGTAAATGTAATTACTACTTTATAAAAACAACTATAACACTTGGAAATGAATTATGGGTTTTATATTTTAATAAAATGTCAATGGCGCATATGAGAAATTTAATATAATTAAATTACTTTTTCCTAACAAATGGAACATTATCTTCATACTAAGACTTTATACTAATTTTATATACACAAAAATACACACATACACAGTACTTTGAAACATCACTGATAATCAGGTAAGCTTGATGAATTAGAGGTTATTACTTTTAAAGTTCCAATTGATATACACCAACTAACAGGTATAAAAAATTGTCTGAGTCTTAAAATATGTATTTAGAGGTCTTTAAAAGAATACCAAATTAACACAGAGTATTTTATTACCAGTGTGAATTCAGTACTCTTGAGAAAAGGTTAAAATGGCTAACATACATACATGAACTAACATGTATAAAAATATTCTGTAATTTTAAGAAAGTCACATACATTGCAGAGGAAAGGGAAATCCATTTGGACCCTGAAAGACTATTCCTAAAATCTCAGTGTTGATGGGAAATTTATGCAGCACAAAATCTCTTAATTAAATAGTACAGAATGTTCTCAAAGTGTCAGGATTTCCACATATTTTACAGTTTGCCTTTTCAAGGCTCATTATTAAATGAATTTTATGTGTAAATTTTTTTAAAATTTATTTTATTGATTTTTTACAGAAAGGAAGGGAGAGGGATAGAGAGTTAGAAATATCGATGAGAGAGAAACATCGATCAGCTAACTCCTGCACACCTCCTACTGGGGATATGCCTGCAACCAAGGTACACGCCCTTGGCCGGAATCGAACCTGGGACCTTTCAGTCTGCAGACCAACGCTCTATCCACTGAGCCAAACTGGTTAGGGCTATGTGTAAATTTTTTAAAATGGCAAGAACACTCAAAGACCTCATCTATACCCCACAAAAGTTCTCAGATTTCTGAGAAATATTTTGACAAAAATGCATCTAATAGTCAGAAATGCTTTCAAAACTGTCTTTTTCAAACAGAAAAATATCTGGAAAAACACACATAGTGTATATATATTCAGCTTAGCAATCATTTGCAGGGTATTTCCTACGTGCACAGACTGCATTAAGAGTCATTAACATAAAAATAATTTAAAATACAGTCATTTATTTCAAGAAGCATCTGGTTCATTTATGCAGAAAAAACCATCTACACTAATAAAAGACAAAGATGCTAATTGACTGTACCTTCGTTATGCCCAAGCCACGCCCACCAGCCAATCCGAGCAACTATATGCAAATTAACCCATCCATGATGGCGGCCGGCAGCCACAGAGCTGGAGCAAGCAGGAGGCTTGGTTGCCCGGGTGATGGAAGAAGCCAAGCTTCCTGCCTGCCCTGAGCCAGCTGTGGCCTCCGCTCATGGCAACAAAGTTTCAATTATAGAAGATAAATAAATCCTAGTACCTGCTTCCAGCCAGCCTCCACTGGGAGCTTGGGTGGCTGGGGGCCGTGGCCAGCCTGCAAACAGCCATCAGTCCCTCACCCAGGCTGGCCACACCCTCACGGGGTGAGGGTCCCCGCTGGGGGTCTTAGCCAGCTTGAAAACGGCCCTCAGACTCTCACCCAGACTAGCCAGGCACCTCAGCAGGACCCCCCACCCTGAAGGGGCTGTGGCCAGCCTGCAAATGGTCCTCAGCCCCTCACTCAGGATGGCCAGTCACCCCAGTGGGAACCCCCACACTGAAGGGGCTGTGGCCAGCCTGCAAACAGCCATCAGCCCCTCACCCAGATTGGCCAGGCACCCCAGGGGGGACCCCTACCCTGAAGAGACTGTGGGCAGCCTGCAAACAGCCATCAACCTCTCACCCAGGCTGGCCACACCCTCATGGAGTGAGGATCCCCGCTGGGAGGCTTGGACAGCCTGCAAACTGCCATCAGCCACTCACCCAGACTGGCCAGGCACCCCAGCAGGATCCCTACCCTGAAGGGGCTGTGGACAGCCTGAAAATGGCCCTCAGCCCCTCACCCAGGCTGGCCAGGCACTCCTATATAATAAAAGGGTAATATGAAAATTGACCCTAACAGCAGAACGACTGGGAATGACTGATCACTATGACACACACTGACCACCAGAAGGCTGATGCTCAATGCAGGAGCTGCCCCCTGGTGGTCAGTGCGCTCCCACAGGGGTAGCTCTGATCAGCCACAAGCCAGGCTGATGGCTGCCAGTACAGCGGTGATGGTGGGAGCCTCTCCGCCTCAACAGCGCTAAGGATGTCCGACTGCAGCTTAGGCCTGCTCCCCGCTGGCAAGTGGACATCCCCCAAGGGCTCCCGGGCTGCCAGAGGGATGTCTGACTGCCAGCTTAGGCCCAATCCCCCAGGGAGCGGGCCTAAGCCAGCAGGTGGTCATCCCCCGAGGGGTCCCAGACTGCGAGAGGACACAGGCCGAGCTGAGGGACCCCCTCCCCGCCAAGTGCACAAATTTTTGTGCACCGGGCCTCTAGTAAGTACATAAGGAAGTAACTACCATGGAGTATCAGAAGTGTGAGACTGAAGGATGTATGAGATATAAAGGTCATGGAGGACATAAAACTGGAAAGAGGTCATGAATATTTCACGTGGAGCCCAACCAGCATGGCTCAGTGGTTAAGTGTTGACCTATGAACCAGGAGGTCATGGTTCGATTCCAGGTCAGGGCATATGCCCAGGTTGTGGGCTCTATCACCAGTGTGGGGCGTGCAGGAGGCAGACGATCAATGATTCTCTCTCATCATTGATGTTTCTATCTCTCTCTTTCTCCCTCTCTGAAATCAATAAATTACATGTTTTTAAAATATTTCACATGGAGGTAAAATGTAAGCAGAGTTAAATTGGATAAATAGGAGTCCACCAAGCAGACAAGGGGAGAAAGAATTTCCAGACAGAAAGAACAGAATGTAAACAGTCACAAATATATAATCACATGATGTATTTGGAAACATAATAATTTTTATTGGATGACTTAAATGCAAAGAAGATAGTGTTGAAAGGAGAATAAAAACACAAGAACATGAAATACCATGAAGGGGCTGTGTGGAATACAATGGAGTTTTGATATAGGTGATGGGGAGTCATATTAAGGGGAACAGCATAACTCTGTTGGGTTCCCAGGTATCTAGTGATCAGGGAGGATGAGACAAACTGAAAGTAATAATCAAGCCTTTACTCACTTACTGCAACAGTGTGAAAAAGAGGCCAAAAAGGATGTTTTGTTCCCCTTGTTCCATTTTCCCCCTACAGAATAGCAGTGAGCTAGGGTCAGGTGACATGCAATGCAGGTGGGGGAAATCTGAAAAGGTTCTGCCATTCGATGGACTTGAGGACCAGTGGGAGGGAAAGAGGGAAGGCTAAAAATGGAAAGTTCTGAGTCAGAGGGGAGGAAAACGTCTCAACAAAGGGCCTTCAGGTGGAAGCACCGGGCTAGGAATACAGTGTACATTCGAGCATGGCTGGCCAAGTGGAATGTTCTGAGTCCTTGCAATCCCGGCGAAAACCAGAATGCAGGACACTGGCTGTGCACCGAGTCCCATGTGGGGAGGGCAGCTTCTCCTGTGAGGCCTGCCAAGGAAAGCCAGCACATGGTCAGGCTGAAGGAACACACAGAGGTTTGGGCCTGGAGCCAGATTGCTCAGGTCAGCTCTTTCATCTCCAAGAATCATTCATCAACAATGTGGAAGATGGACTGGATGGAGAGGATTCACAGTGATGATGAGACAAGCAGGAAGGCAGTGCAGTAATCTAGGTTGGACATGGGGACCTGAACTGATAAAGTGATTGACCCTAGTCCAGTGGTCGGCAAACTCATTAGTCAACAGAGCCAAATATCAACAGTACAACGATTGAAATTTCTTTTGAGAGCCAAATTTTTTAAACTTAAACTATATAGGTAGGTACACTGTTATTAACTTAATTAGGGTACTCCTAAGGCTTAGGAAGAGCCACACTCAAGAGGCCAAAGAGCCGCATGTGGCTTGCGAGCCACAGTTTGCGACCACGGCCCTAGTCCATGTAGAAAAGAAAGTGATTCCAGGAAGTGATAGACTGGAAGAAAATGGGAGGCAGCAAGGGACGGGAAGACTAGGTCAGGTGCAGTGAGGGGAAGAGCTCAAAGGGCTGGAGCAGTTATGAAGTAGGGTTTGAGAGCCCATGACTTCCAAGGTGGAATGACTGCAGGTTATTTCAAGGACAATGGTGTATTCAGGTATGCAGAGTACTAAAGTAGAGGAGAAGTCAAGAATACAAAGTTAGCCCTAACCGGTTTGGCTCAGTGGATAGAGCACCAGCCTGTGGACTGAAAGATCCCCGGTTCGATTCCGGTCAAGGGCATGTACCTTGGTTGCGGGCACATCCCCAGTGGGAGGTGGTGTGAAGGAGGCAGCTGGTCGATGTTTCTCTCTCATCAATGTTTCTAACTCTCTATCCCTCTCCCCTCCTCTCTGTAAAAAATCAATAAAATATATTTTAAAAAAGGAATACAAAGCTATAGGTCCTTTTTATCAAAGAAATAACTCAAGGTGATAACAGATGACAGTGACAATGGGTTTAAGAATAACAGAAGTGGACCGCATGAGCTTTTTTTCAAGGATAAAGAATAATTGTTTGGAAACAGTAGAGAGAGAGACTGTTACTAACCCTCCCCAGTCCAGAGGTATGAAGATATGGAGGAAAGAGCAGCTTCCCATGAGGGAATCAGAGATTAGAAAGTACTTATCTCTGGCCAGTGTGGCTCAGAGATTAGAGGGTCAGCCCATGTACCGAAGGGTCTGGAGTTCTAATCAAGAACAAAAAAAAATTTTTAAAGCTCACTGGAATAGGAAAATACTTATTACTGTCTTTAAGCTCAGAAATAGTTTCTAAGAATGTCTGTGTTGCAAGAACTTAAAAAAAAAAAAAGAGGCCATTTAATTTACTCTAGTAAACCCACAGGACTGTACTTCTACCCTAAAAACAAAGCTTAATGTTTCTGGATAAGGCAATTTCAATAGTTATAACCTTAAAAAGTAATCTTTTCTGCCCTGGATGGTTTGGCTCAGTGGATAGAGCACTGGCCTGCAGAGTGAAGGGTCCTGGGTTCGATTCCAGTCAAGGGCACATGCCTTGGTTGGTGGGCTTGGTCCCCAGTGAGGGGCGTGCTGGAGGCAGCCAATCAGTGATTCTCTCTCATTACTGATGTTTCTGTCTCTCCCTCTCCCTTCCTCTCTGAAATCAATAAAAAATATACATTTTTTTAAAGTAATATTTTCTACTACTTACAAAACCATAATTGAGGCTGTGCTTTCAGATGTTTACTCTGAAGCTTTTAACAGAACCCTACATCCTCTGGTTCTGTCCAGGAGGAAAAGTGACTCCATGATCTATCTCATTACTCTTCAAATGACATATAGTTTACCCTTTTCACCCTGTTGAAGACTTGCCTCTTGGGTCCAGCTCTATAAAATCCTAAAAAGAAATAGGCACAGCTTTTCATTGGCCTAACATAAAAAGACAGACTATAAGCAGTAGCCTGGCTAGAACTGAAGAGGCATGATTAGAGTTCTGATTCATACATATACAATGGATTTACTCAAGGTGATTTATTAAGGGTGACCTGGCAGAGACATCTGTTATTAACTGATTACCAGAGCTAATTGGTCTTATTTGACTAATATAGATTAGTTGTTTCCTTCCTCCCTTACATATCCTACATGTGTACCTCTGCAAACTGTGTCATCCTAAGTTCTTAACTAGCATTTCAGATAAACTCTCTACTTTAGTCATAAAAGGAACGATACCCATTACCTATCATTACTGAGCTGTTACTGTGTGCCAGAAGCTGTGCTACTTTATACAGAACTCATGAATCTCGATGACCTTCTGTGTAATGTAAAATATGGCAATTCACCTAGTAAATAAATTAGAATGCTTATTGTTGTACTCTACGTATAATATTTTTAACTCATAGACATAATAAATAATAATAAATAAAATAGATAAAATAATATTTTGGATAATCTGAATAATTCCTATCTCTTCCATTACATATTTAATCAAATCCTTTCAGTCTGAAAGCCAGCGCTAAACATTTTAACTATAAAAGAGTTAAAATATCAAAGGTGTAGCCTCCTTTGAGAGTCCTTATCCCTTCCTGAAAGATGTACTAACATTGTTTTAAAGTGGACAAAAGAATGGCAGAAAGAGTGAAAAATCAAGTCATATGAGAAATTGATTAAACCAATTAAGTATTATTTATTTCCCATTTATAAGGATGCTTTATAAAACTCTTTGTTTTATAAAATGGATTGACCCACTGGACCATAGACATGGAAGCATAGAACAGACCGAGGGAAGGTGGGAGGGAGGGCAGGAAGAGATTAATCAAAGAACTTATATGCATATATGTATAGCAAGGGACACAGACAATAGACAGGTGAAGGCATGGGGTGTGGTGGGAGTCCAGTAGAAGGAGGCAAAGGGAGGAAAATGGGGGACATCTGTCATACACTCAACAATAAAATAAGTAAATCCTGCCTAAGTTGCTTCTTTCTTGAATGAATTTTAGCATTTATCAGAAGGATGATAATACTTTAAATAATATGACAGACAATGTTGAAAATTTATGTTTATCTTTCATAATGCTAGTAAGTATGAAAGCAATAGTACTTACCTCCTTTGCACTTTTAATCTTACTCAGAAATGTATGCAGTTCCATTGTTTCTGCAAACAGTGCACGACATACTGCCTGATAATGATTTGGTGCCTCTGATTCAGTTGAGAGATGAGCAGCACATAACTACAGAAGAAGAAAATTATGATGCTTGTTTATTATTTGGGTTTTTTGTACCTTACTAGTAAAAACAGACACACCTAGTATATTTGAATTTTCACATCAGACAGCAAGGCAATTCCGCAATTCCCATTAGTCAAAGCTTAACGCATCACAAGACCATCAGTAAGTGGTCCACTAAACTAACAAATATCCAACAGCACCGTCGAGCTTACTAGAATTAGTTAGTGTCTATTTGAAAATGATAGAATAGCAATGGATAGGTCAAGAAAACAAAGTAAAATAATCAGTTGTGATAGTTCAGATTCAGAATCTTCCTATAAATAAATGGATCACAATTGTTGTTTATTCTATTTTAAAAAGAAAAATGCATAAGTCAATTGAAGACATATGATAAACTTTATCAGATAAAGGACATATGAATACCTAAAAGTGGTTTTTAAAAGGCCATATTGAAGCTCTGAACAAATCACAGAATCGAGAAGTCTAAGAACTATTATCAAATACTGAATCATCAATTTCTTTAAGTGAAATAACTCTTGAAAGACATCAGTACTGTGTAAACTGCTGCTTTACCTTCATGACATCTCTATATGACCGGATAGCTGAAATTTTTCTCTTTTCATCTTCTTCATCTTCCAGGCCTTCATCTGCAGCCTCATAACCCTCATCATTGCTACCATCTGCTTCGACCGTGTTGGCCATGTGATCGATGAGTTGCTCCAGGGGAGGACTTAATTCTCTTTCTTCATTCTCCTTCAAACCATAGTCCAGTGCTTTATAAATAATAATACCCAAAGATTCAATAACCTAGAAACATTTAAAAAAGTGGTTAATGGAGGTGACTAAACATTTTTATAGAACTGTAAGGCCTTCAACTGATTAGGGAGGCCCACACATATTAGGGAGGGCAATCTGCTTTGCTCAGTCTACCAATTTAAAGGTTAGTCTCATTAAAAAACCCTTCCCTGCCCGCCCGCAATGGCTCAGTGGTTGAGCGTCAACCTATGAACCAGGAGGTCAGGGTTTGATTCCCCGTCAGGGCACATGCCCAGGTTGTTGGCTCAATCCCCAGTTGGGGGCATGCAGGAGGCAGCCAATCGGTGATTCTCTCTCATCATTGATGTTTCTCTCTCTCTCTCCATTCCTCTCTAAAATCAATAAAAAAATAAATTTTAAAAAATATAAATAAATAAACCCTTCCCTATTAGAATACCAATGGCATATTTCATAGATCTAGAACAAATACTCCAAAAATTCATATGGAACAAAAAAAGTCCCCGAAGAGCCGCAGCAATCTTGAGAAAGAAGAACAAAGTTGGAGGGATCACAATAGCAAATATCAAGTTATACTACATACTATAAAGCTACTGTAATAAAAATAGCTTGGTACTGGCACAAGAACAGGCATATAGATTAATAGAACAAAAAAGAGAATCCAAAAATAGACCCACACCATTATGGTCAACTAATATTTGCCAAAGAAGGCAAGAACATACAATGGACTAAAGACAGTCTCTTCAACAAATGGTGCTGAGAAAATTGTACAGCAACATGCAAAAAGATGAAATTAGACCACCAACTTACACCATAGATAAAAATAAACTCAAAATGTGTAAAAGACTTAAATGTCAGTTGTGAAACTATAAAAATCCTAGAAGAAACCATAGGCAGCAAAATCTCAAACATCTCAGGTTGCACAATTTTCGCCAAAAAATCTGCTAGGGCAAGAGAAAGGAAAAAAATAGACAATGGTACTACATCAAACTAAAAAGCTTCTGCACAGCAAAAGAAACCATCATCAAAATAAAAAGGGAACCCAATGTATGGGCGAACATATTTGCCAATGATACATCTGATAAGGGGTTAATATCCAAAATATACAAAGAACTCATACATCTCAACAAAAGGAAGACAAACATTCCAATTTAAAAAATGGGCAAAGGACCTAAATAAACACTTCTTCAACACAGATATAAGGAAGGCCAAGAGACATATGAAAAAATGCTCGAAGTCATTAATCATCAGAGAGATGCAAATTAAAACAACAATGAGGTATCACCTCACACCTGACAGAATGGTTATCATCAACAAATCAACAAATGACAAGTGCTAGTGAGGATGTGGAGAAAAGGGGACCCTAGTACACTGCTGGTGGGAATGCAGACTGGTACAGTCACTATGGAAAACAGTATGGAGTTTCCTTAAAAAATTAAAAATGGAACTGCCTTTTGACCCAGTGATCCCACTTCTAGGACTATATCCTAAGAAACCTGAAACACCAATCAGAAAGAATGTATGCACCCCTATGTTCATAGCAGCACAATTTACAATAATTAAGATTTGGAAATAGCCCAAATGCCCATCAGTAGACAAGTGGATTAAAAAGCTGTGGTACACGCCGAAACCGGTTTGGCTCAGTGGATAGAGCCTCGGCCTGCGGACTGAAGGGTCCCAGGTTCGATTCCGGTCAAGGGCATGTACCTGGGTTGTGGGCACATCCCCAGTGGGGGGTGTGCAGGAGGCAGCTGATCGATGTTTCTAACTCTCTATCTCTCTCCCTTCCTCTCTGTAAAAAATCAATAAAATATATTAAAAAAAAAAAAAAAAAGCTGTGGTACATTTACACCATGCAATATTATGCAGCTGTAAAAAAGATGAATCTTGCCCTAACCGGTGTTGCCCAGTGAATACAGCGTCGGCCTGCGGACTGAAGGGTCCCAGGTTCGATTCCAGTCAAGGGCATGTACCTTAGTTGCAGGCACATCCCCAGTGGGGGGAGTGCAGGAGGCAGCTGATCGATGTTTCTCTCTCATCAATGTTTCTAACTCTCTAACCCTCTCCCTTCCTCTCTGTAAAAAATCAATAAAATATTTTTTTTTTAAAAAAGAAGAATCTCTTGTCCTTTGAGACAGCATAGAGCAGTGGTTCTCAACCTGTGGGTCGTGACCCCTTTGATGGTCAAATGACCCTTTCACAGGGGTCGCCTAAGACCATCCTGCATATCAGATATTTACAATACGATTCATAACAGTAGCAACATTACAGTTATGAGGTAGCAACAAAAATAATTTTATGGTTGGGTCACAACATGAGGAGCTGTATTTAAAGGGCCAGAAGGTTGAGAACCACTGGCATAGAGGGACCTGGAAAGTATTATGCTAAGCAAAATAAGCCAGTCAGAAAAAGAGATTAACTGGGGAACTTATATGCATAGATGCATAATCCATGGACACAGACAATAGTATAAGTGAAGGCCTGGGAGAGGTTGGTGTGGAGTGGAGGGGGTCAATGGGACAAAAAAGGGAGAAAGGCCTGGCCCATGTGGCTCAGTGGTTGAGCATATGAATCAGGAGGTCACAGTTCAATTCCTAGGTTGAGGGCTCGATTTCCAGTGAAGGATGTGCAGGAGGCAGCGGATCCCATAGTTCTCTATCATCATTAACGTTTCTGTCTCTCTCCCTCTCCCTTCCTCTCTGAAATCAATTTAAAAAAAACTTTTTTAAAGGGGAGAGGGAATATCTGTAATACATTCAACAATAAAGATGAATTTTTAAAAAAGACTCTCAGATGAGGTTAAAAAGAGAGATAATCTAGCAATATATTGTTCACCATAAATATACCTAAAACAAAACAATGTTTAATGGTTGAGCATTGACCCATGAACCAAGCGGTTACAGTTCAATTTCCAGTCAGGGCACATGCCCCAATTGCATGCTCAATCCCCCAGTAGAGGGCATGCAGGCGGCAGCCAATTGATGTCTTGCTGCTCTCACTCTTCCCTTTTTCTCTCTTCAAAAATCAATTTTTAAAAATCTTAAAAGAAAAAAATTGTACAATTCAATGGTTTTTAGTATATTCAGAGTTATGCAATCATGACAACAAATTTTAGAACATTTTCTTCACCCCAAAAGAAACCCCATACCCACTAGCAGTCACTCCCCATTTTTCCCTAACCCCATTCTCTCCCCCACTAGTATACAACCATTATCTACTTTCTATCTCTATAAATTTAGCTATTCTGGATGTTTCATATAAATTTAATTATATAGTATGTGATCTTTTGTGACCTGCTTCTAACACTTAGCAAGGCTCATTACATACTCTAACCACACTGTAGCATGTATCAGTACCACAATTCTTTTTATTGCCAAATAACATTATATTGCATGAATGTAACACATTCTCTTCACCCATTCATCAGTTGATTTTCAGTTGTTTCTAAAATTGCATAATTTAAATAGGTAAGATTATATTAAAAAATTTTGCAGTAAGATTTTTCCAAGTAAATAAATATCCTATCTAATAAAAGAGAAACATGGTAATTGGCGTACGACCACTACCCTTCCCATTGGCTAAACAGTGAGATATGCAAATTAACTGCCAGCCAAGATGGCAGCCGGCAGCCAGGCAGCTTGAAACTAACATGAGGCTTGCTTGCTTCAGTGACGGAGGATTCCAACGTTCCTCGCCTGCCACTGCAGGCCTCTGAGCCTGCAGTTTCAAACATTGTAACAAATATAGACGCTAAACAAAACCCCAGAAACCAGCTTTCAGCCGGCTGGGATCTCAGAGCTGGAGTTGATACAGAGTTTCGATTATAGAACTGAAACAAACCAGATACCTGCTTTCAGGAGCGGAGGCCTAAGAGCTGGAGCCTCAGAGCTAAAGTTGGCCCAGAATTTAAAACAGAAAAGAAAAAAAGGAGCAGTTGGTAGTTTCAGTCCCAGCCTGAAAACAGCCCTCAGCCCCTCACCCAGACTGGCCAGGCACCCCAGTGGGGACCCCCACCCTGAAGGGTGTGTGACCAGCTGTAAAGAGCCATCATCCCCTCATCCAGGCTGGCCAGGCACCCTAGTGGGGACCCCCACCCTGATCCAGGACACCCTTCAGGGCAAACCAGCCAGCCCCCACCCACGCACCAGGCCTCTATTCTATATAGTAAAAGGGTAATATGCCTCCCAGCACTGGGATCAGCGGAGCCACGAGGCCTCCCGGCACCGGGATCAGTGTGACAGGGGGCAGCTCCCAAACCCCCAGATCGCCCTGCGGCTCTGTGTGTGACAGGGGGCGGGACCACAAACTCCCTATCGGCCCTGCTCTGTTCGTGACAGGTGAAGGCGCCCTAACCCCCTGATCGGCCCTGCTCTGTGCCTGATAGGGGGGAGCTCCCCAACCCCCTGATCACTCTGCGGCTCTGTGTGTGACAGGGTGCGGCGCCCCAACCCCCCCCCCCATGGGCCCTGCTCTGTGTGTGACAGGGTAGAGCCATAACCTCCCCATCGGCCCTGCCCTGAGTGTGAGAGTGGCGGCGCCCCAACCCCCTGATCGGCCCTGCTCTGTGGGTGATAGAGGGTGGCGCCCCAACCCCCTAATCCGCCCTGCTGTGTGTGTGACAGGGGGTGGTGCGCCAACTCCCCTATCGGCCCTACTCTGTGAGTGACAGGGGGGAGCTCCTCACCCCCCTGATGGGCCCTGCTCTGTGTGTGACAGGGGGGAGGTCCCCAACCCCCTGATTGACCCTGCTCTGTGCGTGACAGGGGGAGCTCCCTAACCCCCTGATTGGCCCTGCTCTGTGCGTGACAGGGGGCAGCGCCCCAACCCCCCGATTGGCCCTGCTCTGTGCATGACAGGGGGTGGCGCCACAACCTCCCCATCGACTCTGCCTTGAGTGTGACAGGGGGTGGTGCCCCAATCCCCCAATCGGCCCTACCCTGAGCGTGACTGAGGGTGGCATCACAACCTCCCGATCCGCCCTGCTCTGTGCATGACAGGGGGCGGCGCCCCAACTCCCCAATTGGCCCTGCTCTGAGCCCAACCAGGGGCTGCACCTAGGGATTGGGCCTGCCCTCTGCCACCCGGGAGCAGGCCTAAGCCAGCAGGTCGTTATCTCCCGAGGGGTCCCAGACTGCGAGAGGGCACAGGCCGGGCTGAGGGACGCCCCCTTCCCCCCGAGTGCACAAATTTTTGTGAACCGGGCCTCTAGTATCAACATAATCTGTTCACTATAGTAAAAATAGATTTAAAATGCTTTACTACAATGTATAAAATGTACTACTTATAGTTAATAGCATATTCTGACATATTATTTACTGATATTAAAACAAACAAGTTACCAAAATATGAATATAACTATCGCATAGAAGTTTTTATTTCTAAACCAAATCCTGCTTCTTTCAAAACTAGTTCTTAAATTCTGATTCTGCACCAGAGGTTATGACTTTTGTGCTGGAAAATTACTGACTTCACTTTTCAGTTCACAATCGCTTTCCTTGTTTCACTCTTTTTTTTTTAACCTCCATGGACCTGCTCCAGTCTACTTCACAGACCTTATTTCTTTCTACTCCCTTTCTTACTTGTACAGCGCTGACCTACTAATTGTCCTTACAGGCGATCTAAATCTTGTAGAAGCACTTATATTCAAAACTCTGCAAAAGTACACTGATTTTCCCAAGTCTTTTATTTTTGAAACTTCAGTCTTTTACTAAGCTTTTAATTTAAAACTTCATCCCTGCTTCAATTTAAATTTTTCTGCTTTAGACGGGGTCAAAAAGTTTTCTTCTCATAACTGACAAGTTCCAAGGCACAAAAATCTCACTGGACTCAGTGTGGTCGAGGCCACATCTGTTTTGGTCACTGTTGTATTCTTGGCACCCAGCAAAGAGTATGGATAGTTATTCATGTGTATTATTAATATTTTGTTGAAAGAGTGAATAGTTCTTTTCTGATGAAACTCCAAAAGGCAGATGACGCTGGTGCTACGAAAGGGCCCAGAGGCCCCGCGGCCCCGAAATAGGAGGTCATGGTAATTTGGCAGTGGCATTAGGGGCTGGCCGGGGTCGCAGCTGGGGTCAGGGCAGGGGCCGAGGCCATGGAGCTCGTGCAGGCAAGGCCGAGGGCAAGGAGTGGATCCCTGTCACCAAGCTGGGCCTCCTGGTCAAGGACATGAAGATCAAATCCCTAGAGGAATTCTGTCTATTCTCCTTGCCCATCAAGGAATCTGAGATCATTGACTCTCTTGGGGGCATCCCTCAAGGATGAGGTCTTGAAGATTATGCCCGTGCAAAAGCAGACACGTGCTGGCCAGAGGACCCGGTTCAAGGCATTTGTCCCACTGGGGACTACAATGGACATGTCGGTCTGGGTGTTAAGTGCTCAAAGGAAGTAGCCACTGACATCTGTGGAGCCATTCTCCTGGCCAAGCTCTCTATTGTCCCTGTGCAGCGAGGCTACTGGGGAAACAAGATCGGCAAGCCCCACACCGGTCCTTGCAAGGTGACTGGCCGCTGTGGCTCTGCACTGGTGCGCCTCATCCCGGTCGCCAGGGGTACTGGCATTGTCTCAGCCCCTGTGCCTAAGAAGTTGCTAATGATGGCTGGTATTGACGACTGCTACACTTAGGCCAGGGGCTGCACTGCCGCCCTGGGCAACTTCGCCAAAGCCACCTTTGATGCCATCTCTAAGACCTACAGCTATCTCACCCAGATCTCTGGAAAGAGACCGTGTTCACCAAGCCTCCCTATCAGGAATTCACTGACCCCCTTGTAAAGACCCACACCAGAGTTTCTGTGCAGAGGACCCAGGCTCCAGCTGTGGCCACCACATAATTTTATACAAAAAAATAAAATAAAATAAAGTGAATTAAGCCTGCTTAAAAAAAAAAAAAAAAGAGTGACTAAAAGAAATGCAGCTTAAAATAGATTTTATAGTAATAGCTAACATCTATTGAGCTTATTTACATGTGTAAGGGCCTGTACTAAACATTTTTATGCATTATCTTATTTAATTCTCATCATAGTACTATTATGGAGGTACTACGAATATTATCCCCTCCCAATTCTAGAGATAAACAAGTTGAGATTAAGAAAATGATTAAGTAGCCCTAACCGGTTTGGCTCAGTGGATAAAGCGTCGGCCTGCGGACTGAAAGGTCCCAGGTTCGACTCCGGTCAAGGGCATGTACCTTGGTTGCGGGCACATCCCCAGTGGGGAGTGCGCAGGAGGCAGCTGATCGATGTTTCTAACTCTCTACCCCTCACCCTTCCTCTCTGTAAAAAATCAATAAAATATATTTTTTTTTAAAAGAAAATGATTAAGTAAACAATGGAGCCAGAGCTCAAACCAGGTCTGCCTCAAAGCCCATGAACTTAACCAATGCACAGCTCTATTCACACAAGCAAAGCCAACAGAGCTAAAGCCAGGAACAGAAAGTGAAAAAGGAAGACACTTGTGACCACAGACCACACTACCAGGGCACTGAGGGAGGAGGTCCAATGGTAACTTGCCCCTCTGGGGTTTCAGTGGAGAAGGCGGGCCTACTCTTTCTACAACCTTTCTTCAAACAGACACACAGGACAGAAAAGGCACAAAAATTTCCACAGTACATAGAATGTTTCCCTCAGCCCCAGGTGCTGAAATTGCTCTTATGTAAAACTAGCTCATTCTGAGCAGTTCACCTCATAATTTCTGAAGCAAAAGGCTTCTGTGCTAAACTGAAAAAACACACAAACAAACAAGAAAGTACAACCTGAGAAGAGTCAGGGCAAGGACAGCCGCTAATAACCAACTGCCAGCTCCTTCTGGTTCTACTCCAGTCATAGCCACCACCTCAACATTCACTTTTATCTGTCAAAACAGGGAAGCAGGGACCAGTATTTTTAAGGATTAAATTATGTTTTGCTACACAGAGAGTACTTTAATGTCACTACGATATTAGGTTATCAAAACATGTACTTTTCCATTGTCCTCATGGACATTTTATCTTCATAAAGCAAATTTGTATTAATAAGTAACAGAGATTTGCGATCTTTAAAGGCTTAAGTACATAATAAATATACTTTCAGGACTAGTTGAGCTCTGAGGATATTTTAATCTTGCCTCTTTTAGTAACATTTTTCCTATGTGGCAACTGAAATGCCATTTTAAAAGGCATATCTCATAACTTCTGAATAGGTTATGCTCCAGAGTTCCCTTTGACGAAGTTTGGAAATTAGAAATTAATTTTTTTCAATAAAAAAATTTATAAACTGTTCCTTAAATGGAAAGTACATTGCAAAAGTGGTCTGGGCCCCATGCACCCCCTCTAACCCTTAGAGCCCCGAGCAGAGAGAACAGCAGCATCAGTGCTGTGCAGGTCTTAAGAACCAGCCGTGAAAAGCAGCAGTGAGGAAAGAAAGCATGAGGATTCCCAGAGGAAGCCACTCTCAGCACAGGCGGGCAGGAGTGCTGCTGCTTCCCGGCCAGACAGGCCAGAGGGCCACCCTTTCTTGAGTCCCGCCCTCCTATAGGCATGTGTTACTGCCTGTGGTTTGTGAAATGGGTTATGCAACTCATGACTTCTTCAGCCTTAATATAAACTCACTAGGGAGTACTTAGCTAAACTTATATCTGTAAACAATATATAACCATTTATTATCCCCTTTATTTTTTACAGATGAGAAAAGAGATTGTGCAGATTATTTGCCAAATGTCACAAAGCCAGTGATACAGCAGTGAACCAAACCGAAACAAATCTCTGCCCTCCGAAGCTGACATTTTAGAAGAGAGACAATAAGCAAGATTATCAAATAAATTACAGTATTGTTAGATGGTGCTACATGCTGTGGAGGAAAATACAGTGTAAAGTGCGGGGTGGTGGTGGTGGTAGCATGCAATTTTCAATAGAAAAGTCAGTTTAGACCTTACACCAAATAGTTAACATAGAAGCAACTGGAAGGAGGTGAGAGAGCAGCTCTGTGACTATCTGGGGAGATAGTTTCAGGCAGAAGAGCCGGTGCAAAGACCCTGAGGAGGGAGTGTGCCTGGAATGTTCTGTCAATAGCAAGGTGACAGGTGTGTCTGAAGAAAAGTGAGTAAGAGAAAAAGTATGAAATGAGAAGTAATGGAGTGCCAGGTCATACAAAATCTCACTGACTAATTGACTTTTATGCTAAGGGAAATGGGGAGCCACTGAAGGTTATGAGTAGAGGAGTGACAATGACACAATTTATGACTAAAAATGAATGCTTCTGGTTCTTGACTGAAAATAGACTCTAGTGGAATAGGGCAGTAGGAAGGAGTGCTGGTGAGAAGTGGGCAGTGTTCCATTATATTCGGAAAGTAAAGCATTTGCCAATAGATGGATGGTTAATTATTAGTAACCAAAGAGACTCCAAAGTTTCTGTCTTGATCAAATATGAAAGACTTAAAGAATAGCAGGTTTGGAGGGAAATCAGGAATTCCCTTCAGGCAGATTAAGTTTGAGATGCCCATTAGATATCTCAGAGGACTGGTAAACTGGCCAGCAATTTCAGAGGAGCAATGAAGTTTTCAGGTATCAAGTCGTCAGCACAGAGATGATATTTAAGACAATCAGGCCAGATGAGATCACTGTCCTAGATTCAAGAGCTTAAGTATAGATAAAAGAATTCACCAGGAATGTTCTTTTTCTGAGATAATGAAGAATTGTCAGCAATCTGAAATTACTTACTAAAGATTCACTTGAAGAACTCTTTAAATATATAATACTAATAATCTGTTAAACCAGTGTCATCACATTTTACACAAAGGAATAATCCCATTTTTCATTCACATATAGGAGTAAGATTATTTTTGTATATTTGTTCATCAGAAAAATCAGATCATTTCTAAAAGTGAGTTTACAGATCATCTAATCCAATCCTTTTGTTTTACAGAAATGAAGCCGAAGGTGAAGAGATTAAATGACCTGCCTACATTCACACAACCAATCAGTGGCAGACTGCAGTATCCAGCGCCCCTTCTACTCTAACACTACGGCTTTTTCTGATGGAGGAGTTCCAGTTGGTTATCTTGAAAGGGAGTGGTTCCAAGCCTGTTTCTATTTTCAGACACCTGATCATCATTCATCACAGATGGCGATATAATCGCCAATATAGGGAGAGAGTTCAAGGGGCTGAAAAAGCTCCTCAGGAGACTCAGACACAACCCCTTCACCCCCAAAGGTGAGCATGTCCAAGTGGGAATCACTGCTATAAATGAACAAAGAAGGAAAAGAAAGGATAATTGTCACTTAATGACAATATAGAGAGCTGTGAAGAATTCAATTGTATCTTCTGAACCTAATCAAGTGCTTTTATTTTTGAAGTTACTATTAGGTAACTGTCCAATCAAGTATCTGCTGTATGACTACTCTTCTTGTTACCTAATCAAAGCCTGATTATTATGAATCACTAGCTACAAAATAATAATAATGGCCTTTAGCTTTATACTATAGTTTTAAATCAATTTAAACCATAATTACAAAACACTCATCAGAGTTAATAGTTAATCATAACTTAAGATAGGGCTAAAATATAGTCTAGTTGCTTGGAAAACAAATTCTCAACTTAGAAAAGTTAGGATATGAGAATTACTAACATTATCATATAAATACCAATAAAGACTAATATATAAAGAATTTAAACATATCAATTCATTTTATAATTCATAATACTAAAAATTAGTCAAAGTTTAACAATGACATAATAGTTTTGAAAATATTTTGTATACTACTAGTATAAAGCACTTTATAAATAAAAGATATGCTCATCTGATAAATAAAAAATATGAGATTGTTAAAGATTACCACTTAATGATACACATTGGAAACTGGGGATCTTTCATGCATTCATTCATTCAAAAATATATTTACTAAGTTCCTGCTATATACCTGGCACTGCACTTAAGGGCTGGGAAATTCAACAGGAAATAAGGCATAGCTCCTTTCCTGAAGGTGGTTATAGTCTAGAAAGCATGCAATTAAAATGCAGCAGACTGAGTGCTTCTAGGAGTAAGTACAAAATGCCACCTTTGAAGCACATTGGAGGGACAACTAATCCAGTCTGGGAAAACTTCCAAGAAGAAGAAATGGCTAAACATAGGACATTAACTACGCAATGTGGGAAGTGTGTTATGAGCAGAAGGAACAGCATTGCAAATATCTGGACGTAAAAGATGAGGCTTTCAAAGTCTTAAAAGTGGATCAATCTGACTAAAGTAAAGGGTGGGAGGGGAAAGGAATGAAACCAGAGCAGTGTGCATAATCAAACATTCCTTTAAATGAATAAACAGCCTAAACATTGAGCAATAAATGACTGGTTAAGTAAATTATAGTATATCCACATAATATAATATTATGTAACCATAAAAATTTTATAACATATTTGAAAACATGAAAAATATTCATTATAACAAGTATCTATTGAGCATCTATGACTACACTGAAAATTAGATTAGATTATAAACCGTATGTTCACGTGATACAACTTATGAAAAACATATGCATGTACATAGGAAAAAAGATAAAAATCACAAAATGCTAAATGCAATTACTGCTGGGGAAAGAGGGTTACAGGTGGCTTTTCTTTTTTGCTTACATTTATTTTCTAACCTTTCCTCCTATTATTAAAGTTAGTATAAACAATCCAAATTAGCCCTAACCAGTTTGGCTCAGTGGCTAGAGCGTCAGCCTGCGGACAGAAGGGTCCGAGGCACATCCCCAGTGGGGGGTGTGCAGGAGGCAGCTAATCGATGTTTTAACTCTCTATCCCTCTCCCTTCCTCTCTGTAAAAAAATCAATAAAATACGTATTTTTTTAAAAATCCAAATTAGGTTAGAACTTTTTCCATAAGGCCAAGTACTATTAAAATAAAAGCATACATGTAACTCACCCATTACAGGGTCGGGGAAATGGTAAACTTCTAGAGTTGTGTTTGTGTTTTTTTTGTGTTTTTTTAAATAACATTACATTTTTTTATTGATTTCAGAAAGGAAGGGAGAGCGAGAGGGAGATAGAGATAGAAATATCAATGATGAGAGAGAATCATTGATTGGCTGCCTCCTGCACACCCCCCTACTGGGGATCCAGCCCTCAACCTGAGCATGTACCCTTTACTGGAATCGAACCCAGGACCCTCCAGTCCGCAGGCCAACGCTCTATCCACTGAGCCAAACCAGCTAGGGTTGTGTCTGTGTTTTAAAACCGACTGACCTTTATCTGCTTTGTACCAGACACCGAAATACAAAGATAAATGAGAACCAGCCCTTCCCGGGAAGTGCTTACAGTCAAGCAGAGTAGCAGACATGCAAACAGAAAGTACAACAGGGTGAGGGAAATATTAGAGATATTACTTAAAACTATTACTTTTAATGTCAGAAATATATCAGAAATATGAGTATACCACTCCTGACAATGTAGAAACTGCTCTTTAATATCTGCCCCATGCACTCCAGTGAGTCCCATTTATCCCACTCACCTTGACCTATTTGCCACAAAAAAAAGAGAAGAAAAAAAAGGGGAGGGAGTTTGGAGGACACACTGCATCAATTATACAAACTGGGCTCACAAAGCAATGCTGATGTACTAAACCGGCTTTACAAGGTGCCAATTGTAGGAACTACACAATGACCCACTCAAGAGATATATTATCAGATCGTCTCCTGTTCCTTAGCATTCTGGGTTGTCAAGGGCGGACATGCAGTCGGGTCAGACTACGTATGAACAGGGAGCTTTCTAGTAAAGCCATATATCCAGAAAAGAGGAAGCCCAATTTTACTCATCTTTTAGTGAAAAAAAAAAAACAGAAATGAAGGGCAAAATAAAAGTCAGGAAAGAAGACTAGGTGTGCTCAGTGGTTGAACATTGACCTATAAACCAGGAGTTCAAGGTTCAATTGGGTCAAGGGCACATGCCCAGGTTATGGGCTCAATCCCCAGTAGGAGGCGTGGAGGAGGAAGCCAATGATTCCCTCTCATCATAGATGTTTCTATCTCACTCTCACTCTCCCTTCTTCTCTGAAATCAATTAAAAAAAAATGTATATTTTTAAAAGACTAGAAACTGCTCATTTCATCTGTTCCCAAAAGCCAAAACAATGATTTTCCCCTCTGCCTTCTTCTTTTTTTTATTTATTTTTTTATTTTTTTATTTTTTTTTATTGCTTAAAGTATTACAAAGGGTATTACATATGTATCCATTTTATCCCCCCGCCCTAGACAGTCCCCTAGCCTCCCCTATCCCCCAGTGTCTTATGTCCATTGGTTATGCTTATATGCATGCATACAAGTCCTTTAGTTGATCTCTTACCCCCCTACCTCCTGCCCCCCAACCCTCCCCGGCCTTCCCGCTGCAGTTTGACAATCTGTTTGAGGCAGCTCTGCCTCTGTATCTATTATTGTTCAAAAGTTTATAATGGTCTCTATTGACCATGAATGAGTGAGATCATGTGGTATTTTTCCTTCATTGACTGGCTTATTTCACTTAGCATAATGCTCTCCAGTTCCATTCATGCCGTTGCAAATGGTAAGAGTTCCTTCCTTTTTAGAGCAGCATAGTATTCCATCGTGTAGATGTACCACAGTTTTCTAATCCATTCATCTACTGATGGGCACTTAGGCTGTTTCCAGATCTTAGCTATGGTGAATTGTGCTGCTATGAACATAGGGGTGCATATATCCTTTCTGATTGGTGTTTCTGGTTTCTTGGGATATATTCCTAGAAGTGGGATCACAGGGTCAAATGGGAGTTCCATTTTCAGTTTTTTAAGGAAACTCCATACTGTCTTCCATAGTGGCTGCACCAGTCTGCATTCCCACCAGCAGTGCACAAGTGTTCCTTTTTCTCCACATCCTCTCCAGCACTTGTCGTTTGTTGATTTGTTGATGATAGCCAGTCTGACAGGTGTGAGATGGTACCTCATTGCTGTTTTGATTTGCATCTCTCGGATGATTAGTGACTTTGAGCATGTTTTCATATGTCTCTTGGCTTTCTGGATGTCCTCTTTTGAAAGGTGTCTATTTAGGTCCTTTGCCCATTTTTTGATTGGATTGTTTCTCTTTCTTTTGTTAAGTTGTATGAGTTCCCTATAAATTTTGGAGATTAGGCCCTTATCAGATATGTCATTGTCTGCCTTCTTCTTAAAAACTTATCACCAACTCTTAAAACAGCTGCTACACTTATTTCCTACACTTATTTTCCTTTTTCATTTCACAGACATTTCATTTTTCTCTTTCACCATACTACTTCCAATTTTCTTTTAAATACGGTAGGAACAATGAAATATAAATATTAATCTGGCCATGTTGAGTATTTAAAACTTTATTATACAGAAACTTTGGAGGAAGGTTTTCCTACGAAGTTAAAATTGGAATAAAAAATATCCTGACAGTGAAAATCACATAAGTAATTGTAATCTGAGTTATTACCCATGTCAGATATTCACTGTAAAATTTCATTAGAAGAAATCTGTGGATCAAAATCTATATATTGTAAATGACTCTGGCAGTGGACTTAATTTAAAAACACTTTTGCTCACACATTTTAACATTTAAAATGATTGTGTCAGAACGAGGCGGCGGAGCAGCAGACGCAGAGATGCAGATCTTTGTGAAGACCCTGACTGGCAAGACCATCACCCTTGAGGTTGAGCCCAGTGACACCATTGAGAATGTCAAAGCTAAAATCCAAGACAAGGAGGGCATCTCACCTGACCAGCAGCATCTGATTTTTGCGGGCAAACAGCTAGAGGATGGTCGCCATCTCTCAGACTACAATATTCAGAAAGAGTCCACCCTGCACTTGGTGCTGCGTCTCAGGGGTGGCATCATCGAACCCTCCCTCTGCTAGCTCGAGCAAAAGTACAACTGCGACAAGATGATCTCCCGCAAGTGTTACGCCCGCCTGCACCCCCGTGCTGTCAACTGCCGCAAGAAGAAGTGCGGCCACACCAACAACCTGCGCCCCAAGAAGAAGGTTAAATAAGGCCACTCCACCAACTCCTTGGGTCCACAGGGCCGCCTTCTACCTGAACCCTGTGATGCTGGGGCCTCAATAAAGTTTCTGTTTTGTTGACTGGAGCAGTAAGTAAGTAAGTAAGTAAGTAAATAAATAAATAAATAATAAAATGATTGTGTCAAATAACTCACAAAATATACAGTTGGGAGATCTGACTTTTGTCATTTACTTTTAAAATATATATATATGTTTTTATTGATTTCAGAGAAAGGGAGAGAGAGAAACATCAATGATGACAGAGAATCATTGATCGACTGCCTCCAGCACACCCCCCTACTGGGGATCAAGCTGTAATCCGAGCTTGTGCCCTGACTGGGAATCGAACCATGACCGACACTCAACCACTGAACCATGCAGGCAAGGCGTGTCATTTACTTTATATCAACTTATTTCATATTCTTTAAAAAGATCAATGTAGATATGTTGATATCATATTTGCGGCAATTCACGGCCCTGTTAACCCCCTTCTCCTATGTTTCCTCCTCCACCTGTAAGAATGAGTGACCCACTCAAAAGCCTGCTACAATCCTCACCACCCCACTACTTTTTTCTGGCCAATAACACCTCTTGACAAATCCCTTCCTTTCTTTCTTCCTTTGTTCCGTTACATAACTAAAGTGCCCCATTTTAATCATTTCTTACCTCAAAGCTTCTAGTCAACATTTCATTTTTGCTACTCAAACACCTGGCTTACTTACATCTGCCAACTTGAAGAGAGCCTACCCATGTGGCCATTCCCTTTTCTGGGCCTGTGTATCAGAGCAAGCTTGAAGGACAACTGAAGAAGCTGACAGGTCTGAAATCCCAGTGAATCAGGCATCACCAAAGGTAAGAGTTATCTGTGGCAGCACAACCACTTCAAAAATACAACTAAAAGACAAAATGGACACCATCCCAAATCACAGGAAGACTGGCCGAGTGGAAATTCTACAACTAGAAGGAAAGAGAGGGGCACACTGAGACTCAGAGGAGGTGCGGAAGTAAAATGCAGAGGTACAGAGGCGCACATGGAAAGGGCTGGAAACTGAGGACGCAGCTGTCTTTTTCAATCGGGAGGGAGACACAAGCTCCCGACATCTCTGAAATCCAGTTCAGGGTGAGTCTCTGGGAACCCAGACTCATACGGGGAGAAACTGGACTGTCTGGCATCGGTTGGAACTCGAGGGCAGCTTTCTCTCAGAGGTGCTTGCAGCGATTACCAGGACACTGGGATGTGGGGCCTCTTAGGGTAGGACTGAGGAGCAGCCATAGCTGCTTGCTCCGCCCTGTTGGTTCCCTGAGACCACGCCCCACCTAAGCTGTGGCAGAGGCTTTTGCATATGAATGCCCCGGCCCTTTGCAATCTGAAAATCACCTAACAAACTGCAGCTGGGCCAGATAGACCCATAACTTCCAAGAGAAGGCCCAAGGTCCCACAGCAGCTTGCATTGCTTCACAGCTGGGTCTCATCTGGGCACCTCCAAACCCCAAACAAAGAAGGGGAATCTGCAGATCTCTTCATAGCTCCTGCTGGGTAGCCTCAGGCAGAGGCTAAATTAGCACCTCCTCAGATCCAAGAGCCAGTGTACCCAGTGGTCAGAGTGGGACCATCCAATTACAACTCCTCAGATCCATAAGGGACACACTCAGGGGGAAGACTCAGTGAGCACATAAGCCCCACTGAAGCAAGTCTTGCCCCAGAAGGGTGTCTCCAGCACAGAAGTTCTCCCACTGCAGACACAGCCGATTCTCACAGCCAATTGGCCTGGAGGTCAATCACTCCCAGTGATACCTACAATAATCAAGGCTTAACTACAATAAGACTGTGCACACAGCCCACAAAGGGGTGCACCAAGAGTGTCCACCTCAGGTAATTGGGGAGGCTGAGCCACTGGGCCTTATAGGACACCTAGCACAGAAAGGCACTCTATCAACACAGGGAAGCATAAAGAA
Source organism: Myotis daubentonii (assembly GCF_963259705.1). Classification (NCBI taxonomy): domain Eukaryota; kingdom Metazoa; phylum Chordata; class Mammalia; order Chiroptera; family Vespertilionidae; genus Myotis; species Myotis daubentonii. Next base: position 65,005,032 of record NC_081847.1, read on the forward strand.
TGCAGAGACAAAGAAACAAGTCACAAATGACAGAAATGGAGGAAAGCAAACTACTGGATATAGAGTTCAAAACCACACTTATAAGGTTTTTCAAGAATTTTCTAGAAACCGCCGATAAATTTAGTAAGACCCTCAATAAGTCTAGTGAAACCGCCGACAAATTTAGTGAGACCCTCAAGAAATCTAGCAAGACCCTAGAGGTTATGAAAAAGAACCAACTAGAAATTAAGCATACACTGACTGAAATAAAGAATATTATACAAAGTTCCAACAGCAGACTAGAGGATCGCAAGAATCAAGTCAAAGATTTGAAATACAAAGAAGCAAAAAACACCCAACAGGAAAAGCAAAAAGAAAAAAGAATCCAAAAATATGAAGACAGTGTAAGGAGCCTCTGGGACAACTTTAAGGGTACCAACATCTGAATTATGGGGGTGCCAGAAGAAGAGAAAGAGCAAGATATTAAAAACCTATTTGAAGACATAATGACAGAAAACTTCCCCTACCTGGTGAAAGAAATAGACTTACAACTCCAGGAAGCACAGAGAACCCCCAAAAAAAGGAATCCAAAGAGGACCACACCAAGACACATCATAATTAAAATGCCAAGAGCAAAAGACAAAGAGAGAATCTTAAAAGCAGCAAGAGAAAAACAGTCAGTTACCTACAAGGGAGTACCCATACGACTGTCAGCTGATTTCTCAACAGAAACTATGCAGGCCAGAAGGGAGCGGCAAGAAATATTCAAAGTGATGAACGCCAGGAACCTACAACCAAGATTACTCTACCCAGCAAAGCTATCATTCAGAATCGAAGGTCAGATAAAGAGCTTCACTGATAAGAAAAAGCTAAAGGAGTTCATCACCACCAAACCAGTATTATATGAAATGCTGAAAGGTATCCTTTAAGAAGAGGAAGAAGAAGAAAAAGGTAAAGATACAAATTATGAACAACAAATACACATCTATCAACAAGTGAATCTAAAAATCAAGTGAATAAATAATCTGATGAACAGAATAAACTGGTATTATAATAGAATCAGGGGCATAGAAAGGGAGTGGACTGACTACTCTTCGGGGGTGGGGGTGGGGGAAGAGACTGAACAAAAATCGTGCACCTATGGATGAGGACAGTGGGGGAGGAGGGTAAGGGCAGAGGGTGGGGTGGGAACCGGGTGGAAGAGAGTTATGGAGGGAAAAAAGAGGAACAACTGTAATAATCTGAACAATAAAGACTTAATTTATTTTTTTTAAAAAAAGAGTTATCTGTGGTGGGAGAGGGGGTGAGCTGGTACTGCTTCAATCCCTACGAATAGACCTTGAAGACTCACCCAAACAGGTAAGTGCCAGAACAGCTTTCCTATGTCCAACTGGTGCCAAAACTAAGCGGAAACTGTATGGTTATCTCTGTATCTGTGCCTGGTACTTTTGAACATTTGCCAAATGAATGGTTTCATCTTAGGGCCTCCAATAATTCAACAGCTTTAAGGAATGTTTGGGAAGAAGAAAAGGAAACTGCACATAATAATTTGCTGAGGAGGAGAACCAAGATGGAGGCATAGGTTAACACCGGAGATTGCTGCCTTGAACAACCAAATCAAAACACACCTAAAAGACGGAACGGACATCATCCAGAACCACAGGAAGGCTGGCTGAGTGGAAATTCTACAAGTAGGAGGAAAGAGAATATCATACCCAGACTCAGAGGAGGCACAGTGCTGAAGTGAAATACTCAGGTACGGAGTGCATGCGGAGCGGGCTGGCGGCGGAGGGCACGGTTGGTGCTTTCAATCGGGAGGGAGTCTCAGATTCTGAGCTCCAGATCCGGGCGAGTCTCTAGGGACCCAGACTCAAACGGGAGAAGCGAGACTGTCTGGCTTCAGTCGGAACTCGAAGGCAGCTTTCTCTCCAAGGTTTGCAGTGGTTGCTGGGACTCTGTGAGGCAGAGCCCCTAGGGACGGAACTGAGAGCCGCCATAACTGCTCTCTCCAGCCCACCCTGTTGATCCCCAGCCCGAGCGACCCACCTGCCCCGCCCAAGCCCTGCGCAGAGCCATTTGCCAGATAGCCTCAGGCAAAGGCTAGATTAGCACCTCCCCAGAGGACAGAAGTTTTCCCACTGCAGACACAGCTGATTCTCACAGCCAGCTGGCCTGGAGGTCAAATCCTCCTAGTATTAACTACAACAATCAAGGCTTAACTACAGGAGGACTGCACACAAAGACCACTAGGGGGTGCACCAAGAAAGCATAAAAAATTCGGAGACAAAGAAACAGGACAAAACTGTCAATGGAGGATATTCAGTTCAGAACCACACTTTTAAGGTCTCTCAAGAACTGTTTAGAAGCCGCTGATAAACTTAATGAGATCCTCAACAAATCTAATGAGACCCTCGATGTTATGATAAAGAACCAACTAGAAATTAAACATACACGGACTGAAATAACGAATATTATACAGACTCCCAACAGCAGACCAGAGGACCGCAAGAATCAAGGCAAAGATTTGAAATGCAAAGAAGCTAAAAACACCCAACCGGAAAAGCAAAATAAAAAAAGAATCTGAAAATACGAAGATAGTGTAAGGAGCCTCTGGGACAGCTTCAAGCGTACCAACATCAGAATTATAGGGGTGCCAGAAGATGAGAGAGACCAAGATATTGAAAACCTATTTGAAGAAATAATGACAGGAAACTTCCCCAACCTGGTGAAAGAAATAGACTTACAAGTCCAGGAAGCACGGAGAACCCCAAACAAAAGGAATCCAAAGAGGACCACACCAAGACACATCATAATTAAAATGCCAAGAGCAAAAGACAAAGAGAGACTCTTAAAAGCAGCAAGAGAAAGAAACTCAGTTACCTACAAGGGAATACCCATATGACTGTCAGCTGATTTCTCAACAGAAACTTTGCAGGCCAGAAGGGAATGGCAAGAAATATTCAAAGTGATGAATACCAAGAACCTACAACCAAGATTACTTTATCCAGCAAAGCTATCATTCAGAACTGAAGGTCAGATAAAGAGCTTCACAGATAAGGAAAAGCTAAAGGAGTTCATCACCACCAAACCAGTATTATATGAAATGCTGAAAGGTATCCTTTAAGAAGAGGAAGAAGAAGAAAAAGGTAAAGATACAAATTATGAACAACAAACATGCATCTATCAACAAGTGAATCTAAGAATCAAGTGAACAAATAATCTGGTGATCATAATAGAATCAGGGACATAGAAAGGGAATGGACTATTCTTGGGGGGGAAAGGGGTTTGGGAGATGTGGGAAGAGACTGGACAAAAATCGTGCACCTATGGATGAGGACAGTGGGTGGGGAGTGAGGGTGGAGGGTGGGGTGGGAACTGGGAGGAGGGGAGTTATGGGGGGGAAAAGAGGAACAAATGTAATAATCTGAACAATAAAGATTTAATTAAAAAAATAATAATAATAATTTGCTGAGAATTAAATACTAACAACTTCAACACCTAGCTTCTTCTTGCACTAAGAGTATTCAAAAAGCAGAGTAAATATGGTCTCTACTAATTTTTTTTAAATCAGCCCACCTGTCTGAAACGGCTGCCTAATTTCTTTGGTCCACTTTCTAGAGGGCATCATTAAATATGCAGGCTGGAGGAAGAAGAGTGGACTCAAATGGCACAGATGACCACATGACTGCATAGCTCCATGTGTAGGCCCCCTTCCCTGCCCCCAGCTGACCGCCATCCACTCACATCCAGTGAGGGACTGAACAACACTGGAGTGGAGATGTGGGTGAAAAGCCAGCCAGGACTGTACTGGCCAGCGATGCAGTGCAGAGGCGGCAGAGATTTCACATACTTTGGATTTTTACACTAGAGATTAGTTTGAGTCACCAAACTAAAGGGTATATATTATCTTTGACATTTCAAGTTTTTGAAATATATGACTTAAATAAGAAAACAAAGTAATATGTATATCATTTGCTCCTAACATATTTTTCTTATATTCATTTGTTATAATTATATCTTCCTAAATACACATTTACTTTTTAAACTAAATTAGAAATGGTACAATGATTATAAGATACCTCAAACCTAAAATTCCTTTCAAATTATGTTAGAAACAATAATTCCTTCAAGAATACTCCCCATCAAAAGATCTAAAAAACTATTTCGACAGCTATGCAACAGTCATTTCTATAGTTGTGAATGATGTTTTAGGTAAAATAATTTTGTCATGTTAATTTATATACTATTACTATCTTCTATCAACTTTTGAAATACTTCTCTAACATTTGATATTATATCATCTTTTAAAATTAAAAAAAAAAGTAAATAAATATAAAAGAATACTCCCCAGCCCTGATTGGAACATCATCCGGTACACAAAAAGGTTGTGGTTTTGATTCCTGGTCAGGGCATATACATATGTTGCAGGTTCGATCCCCAGTCAGGGTATGTACAGGAAGCAATCGATCAATGTTTTTCTCTGACATCAATGTTTTTCTCTCTCTCACCCACACCCCCTTCCTCTCTCTCTCTAAAAGCAATAAAAACATATCCTTGGGTGAGGATTTAAAAAAAAGAATACTGCCCAAATGCCTGGTTCTTTATTAAAAGCAATATTTTTAATTCTGCCTATAAAGTCCTTTAGAGAAAATATAAAATCCAAACTACATTTTAATGTCCATACAGAAGAAGTGTACTTCTATCACCACTTGCTTTCAGGCTCTATCTGTTCCAACATATCTTTGTAATATAAATCACTGTTTACATAATTTGGTTTTCCAAATAACAATAAAACTTCATCAAATCAAATTAACTGCCAATTTAGCAAAAGTTTAAGTCATAGGCTAAACTTTTCAAATGCAATTATTTAGTATAAGTTATAATTTCCCAGAGGCCGGGTGCACAAAATTCGTGCACCCGGGGGCGGGGAGGTCCCTCAGCCTGGCCTGCGCCCTCTCGCAGTCCGGGACCCCTTGGGGGTATCCACCTGCCGGCTTAGGCCCCATCCAGCAGTCAGGCATTCCTCTCGCAATCCGGGGCTCTAGCAGTCTGGGACCTCTCGCTCGTTACCACCCACCTTTAGCAGAGGCGGGAGAGGCTCCTGCCACTGCCACTGCGCTTGCCAGCTGTGAGCCTGGCTTCTGGCTGAGTGGTGCTCCCACAGCACTGACCACCGGGGGCAGCTCCTGTGTTGAGCGTCTGCCCCCTGGTGGTCAGCGCACATCATAGCGACTGATCATTCCACTGTTCAGTCCATTTGCATATTAGGGTTTTATAATATAGGAGGATTTGTAAATAGATGCCATTTAAAGTAAGGTTAATACAATAACAAAAATAAGTCCATAAATTAACCATAGTATAAAAATATAGTAGGTAACAAACTTTCCATTTCAAGTCAGTAAAGACAAGTAGAAGAATCATTAGCTATCATCTTATAAAACAATAAAATAATATCCTTCACACTGAACCATCCCAAAATTTTCAGGTAAAGACAAACATATTTATTTTTTAACATACTAGAAAAAAAATGTGAAAAATTTACCTGCCAATAGTATAGGAAAGACTTCTTTCACGTTCAAGAGCAAAATAAATGTGTAATTATTACAGCTGCTACATTTATGTGAATAACTTTCTCGACATTGTTATGTAAGAACACAATATGGCCCTGACCGGTTTGGCTCAGTGGATGGAGCGTCGGCCTGCGGACTCAAGGGTCCCAGGTTCAATTCCGGTCAAGGGCATGTACCTTGGTTGCGGGCGCATCCCCAGTAGGGGGTGTGCAGGAGGCAGCTGATGGATGTTTCTCTCTCATCGGTGTTTCTAACTCTCTATCCCTCACCCTTCCTCTCTGTAAAAAATCAATAAAATATATATTTTTTTAAAAAGAACACAATATGAATATTCGCGAAGTAGTTCTGCCAGATTACTCCAGTGTAATCTATCTTTTGCCATCCTTTATTTTTCTTCATAGCACTTAATATAATATTTTATATAAATTTATTTGTATATTGTCTATAACTAATAGAATATAAATCCATGGAAGCAGTTTTTATCTGTTTTGTCCATTGTTATACCTCCAGTGACTAGAAAAGTGCCTGGCATAGGGCAGGTGTTTTCTTTGTAGAAAGAAGGAAAAAAGGAAAGAGAGTGGAAGGAAGAATGAGAGGTAAGGAGGAAGAGAAGGAGAGAGGGAGAAATGGAGGGAGAGGAGAAGGGAGGAGAGGGGAGAAGGTGTCTATGTGCCTTCATAGCTCAGGGTTATGCCCCTGGTCTAGCTTGTTTCCAGGAGGGCTCACCTTACTATAACCAGTAAATTATTTTTTCCCTTTGGTTACCTGACTTTTACAATTAAAAATGCTAATGTTCTCTTTTATTAGTACTATATACATAATTAAAAATCTGATTTACTCTTACATCTGCTAAACAATGGAATAAAAAACAATTTTGTTAGGACATGCAACTCATTTTTAACTTAACTCAAGGTAAATAAACAAATTTTGTAAAATATTTCAATTATCTGAGAAGTCATCTGACACAAGAACAACACTGGATCTGAAAGCTTCCTTACCGTACTTGTTTAACGGTGACTCATGAACTGGTACATTTCCTGGTTTCTAATTGCTTGAATAACTTGTGACAATCACAAGGTCCTGTTTCTCAAAATTGGATTGTGCCAATTCAACAATATTCATGAAAAGGCTTTAGCAGAAATGGCAGTGCAGTTTATCTTTTTAGACTGGCCTGTAACTGCTAACTTTCCCTTATATCTTACATTTTCTTCTGTTGCATTGCCTTCAATAGATGCTTTCCACCTCAGCCCTATTTTGATTTTCCCTTGTAGCTGAAAATCATCAAAATCCCTAAAGAGACAGAATGTAATGGGAATCAACTAACTCTAGTTCTTGACTTGTAGCCAGGCCCCCAAGGTAACACGCAAGGCTCTGCCTCCCCTGCCCTTCACCTGGCTTAGTCATGGGACTGGACTAGAGTTTGGACAGGAAAATTGAGCAAATCGCTACAGTTACTCATGACTTATAAGAAGGCAAAATGTATGTTTCCATCTTTAGTTTTTCACTTCACAGGACCTTCCACCCCCAGACACCAACCCATGATGTCTCTCTATTTTTATTACAAAAGCAAAACATATTCATTATAAATCTCAGAAAATAAAAGCAATCAAAAGAAAATCAGCATATATAGAATCCCAGAGGCAATCAGTTAACAGTTTACTATACTTGTCCTTTGAATATATTTTTAGAAAAACTGGATCATTCGGTAGTTATTATATATTTTATAACCTGTTTTATACTATAATGGGCCATATCTCTTCACATAAACAATTACATTCTACTCATTTGCTTTTAATAATGCAGAATCTAAGTGTTGCACATCAATTAGACATTTAGACAGATTTTAGTTTTTCTCTCTTATAAGAAGTGCTGCAAATAAATATCTTCTAACTATATTTGTGTACATATTCTTATTTTCTTTGGAAATGGTCCTACAGGTAAAGTTAATGAATTAAGCCCATGCCCTTAGATGTGTGATATCTATACTAATAAAAGGGTAATATGCTAATTAGACCAGACATGTTCCGGATATCCATCTGGACGTCCTTCCAGACAAAGCCACGGTGGCAGGGGCCAACGCAGGGGCGGTTAGGGGCGACCAGGCTGGCAGGGGAGGGCAGTAAGGGGTGACCAGGCCAGCAGGGGAGGGCAGTTAGGGGCGACCAGGTCAGCAGGGGAGGGCACAGTTAGGGGTGACCAGGCCGGCAGGGGAGGGCAGTTAGGGGCAACCAGGCCAGCAGGGGAGGGTGGTTAGGAGCAATCAGGCAGGCAGGCAGGCAGAGGCGGTTAGGGGTGATCAGGCCTGCAGGCAGAGTGGTTACAGGCGATCAGGCAGGCAGGCCCACCACCCCTCCCCATGGCCAGTTCCACCCCCAATCAGCTCCCCAACCTCAATCAGGGGCGGGGCCCACTGGCAATCGCCCGCCATCTCCTCCTCCCGACAGGCCCAGCCCCAATCTGCCCCAATTGGGGACGGGCTGGCCAGCCCCCACCCGTGCATGAATTTGTGCCCTGGGCCTCTAGTCCTATATAATAATCTTATATAATAAAAGGCTAATATGCAAACCTACCGAACAGCAGAACAACCAGTCACTATGATGCACACTGACCAACAGAGGACAGACGCTCAACACAGGAGCTGCCCCCTGGTGGTCAGTGCACTCCCACAGGGAGAGCGCTGCTAGCCAGAAGCTGGGCTCATGGCTGGCGAGCACAGCGGTGGTGGCGGGAGCCTCCACTGCAGGTGGGCAGTAAGGAGCAAGGGGTCCCAGACTGCTAGAGCCCCAGACTGGGAAAGGGATGTCTGACTGCAAGAGGGTGCAGGCTGGGCTGAGGGACCCTCCCCCCATACACGAATGTCATGCACAGGGCCTCTAGTATCTATAATATTGCCCAATTGCTCTCCAAAGTTAATTACAATCTATACTCCTATATTTGCATAGGAAAATATAAATATATACTCTGATATCTGAATTGCTGTTAACAAAATTTTACATTCAGGTGATGACAAAAATAATAGCATCAGCCATCCCAGGAACTGCTTGCTATGCTAGTCACTTTTCACACCTGATCTCTCTAATCCTTACAACCACTTCAGGGGCAGGTGGTAACATGTTTAGTTTACAGACAGGAAACTGGGGCCCAATATAACAAATTATAGAACTTCCAGTCAAGATGGCAACATAGGTAGATGTGATGCATGCTCGCCTCCTCCCACAACCACATCAAAATTATAACTAAACTACAGAACATCATTCAGAACTGCGTGAAATCTGGATAAATGGCAGTCCTACAACTAGGGAATCAGATAAGAAGCCACATGGAGACTGGCAGGAGGGGTGGAGAAACCAAATGTGCTGGCCCCACAGGCCCCTGTGGTGGATAAAAATCAGGAGGGCTGTCTCAGCTGCAGAGGTCCCCCTGTGAGTAAGGGGTCCCAGCCCCACAGCAGGCCTCCAGCCTAGGGTTCCAGTGCCAGGAAGAGAAGTTCCCATAACTTCTGGCTGTGAAAACCAGTGGGGGTTGAGCCTGAGTGAGATGGGGGGCTGCTGGAGTCTTCTTAAAGGGCTCACGCACAGATTTACCCAGACTCACTCCCTCTGAGCTCCAGCACTGGGGCAGCAGCTTGAAGGGCATCAGAGACATGTGGGAAGGAACTGAATTGGCCGGCATCAGGGGGAGAAGTAGGGGTGAGGGGCAACTTTCTCCCAGAGGAAGTGCTGGCCGAGCTCATTGTTCATTTGATGAGCCCTCCCCCCAGAGAGCCGGCAGGTGGACACCATATCTGAGTCTCCATCAAACTGGCTCACACTGTTTGCCCACCCCTGGTGATTCCATAAGACTCCACCCGACACAACATGCTGTTACTGACTCCCCAAAAAGCTTCATAATTTTTAAAAAATAATTGCAGGCTCTTTCAAATTTCTCATTTCTTAAACATTTCCATTTCTTCTTCTCCCTACTCCTTTAACCAAACGTGGCTACAAAGCACCTGAAGTGTGGCTAGTCCAAACAGAGGAGCTGAAGTAAAACATACATCCCAGACTTGAAAGACTTACTATGAAAAAATATGTAAAGTAGTTCAGTAATAATTTTCACATTGAATGTGCGCTGACATGATAATGTTTTAGGCATATTAGGTTAAATAAAATATACTATAACATTTATTTCACCTGTTTCTTGTCACTTTTTAATGTGGCTACTGGAAAATTGTAAATTAGGCATGTGACTCCCATTAGGTTTCTATTGGATAGCACTGCAATAAACCAGTTCTAATCAGAACGGCTCCATCCTCCCTGGAAGAAATCCTTTCCCCGATTTTGTTTTAATAGCAGGAGACTGGGAAAGGTGGGGGAGCACAACATTCAATCAAAAATAGAAACTAAATGAAAATCTCCATAATGCTTTGAAATGATCACTTTGATCTTCACTTGAAATAAAACTCTATAAGATAATATTTTTACAAAGACACATATAATTAGAGTGTATTTAAATGACATTAAAAACATTATAACTCTGTAAAAATTCATCAAGCTATAACTTGATCTGTGCACGTTTCTCAGTGTCCTATAACTCAATAAAATATTTTAAAATACAATGTTAACACAACACAAATTAATTTTGTCCAAAACAGATGATTTCTGTGTTTAAGAAAAAAGATTTTTGCTTTTGCTTCCTTCCTAAAATATTAGAGTGAAATAAAAGCATCCTCCCTCCTTTCATTTCCTGCCTTTAGAAGTCAGAGTTCAAAAACAGATCATTTACATACTACTCCTTCTCAAAGGAATCTCCTTAGCAACCTTTTACAGCTTGTCATGGGTTGCAAAGATCTCCCATTCTTAAAAGGGCCAGTGTCCCTTCCAGAACAAAGAAATTTAATACAGAAAACTTAACAAGCTCTTTAATAGAAATTTTAAGGAGGTTTCACAATCTCCTTCAATTCTTTTGCCAACTCCTTTCCTCAAAGCATTCTGCTCTTCTCCTTCTCAAGGTAAAGTCAGATCTGGTAACCATGACCTCTTTAAAACCAACAGCAGCCACTTCTATACTTGGCAGTCGTTATTGAAGGCCAACCTACTGGCCCATACCATGAGACACCAGCCCCATTTCACAAATACTAGTTGTTGATCCATTTTTTATTATTAAATTTCTTTCTTGTATAAACTACAGAACAGTAATAGAAAAATACATTTGAAAATCTATCATTATAAAAGGCCTGTGGGCCCTAACGCCGCCATAACGACCAAAGACCGGCGCGGGTGGGTGAGGTGCGCGTTGGTGGACGGGTGGGGGGGACTACATGATTTCACACACTGGGCTTCTAGTATCTTAATAAAAAAGTATCAAATAATGCAAATTATAATTGTCCTGCTCCTTTTTACTGCCTTGGTATTAACTACCTAATTTTATTAACTATGCAGAAAAAAATTAATAAAACTCTAAGTTTAATAAACCAAAATTTATATAAATAACAGTTTTAAGGAAACAGAGATAGTAGATAATTAGGAAATAGGTACTGTTGCCTCTAAAGTAAAGAGGGAATATTTGTGTCTAAAGCATAGACTAAATTAAGGCCAGTGTCCAGTCTTTTGAATCTGGAAGTGTGAGTCTTCCAACTTTGTTCTTCGTTTTCAAGATTATTTAGGCTTTGCTGGGTCCCTTGAATCTCCATCTAGAATCAGCTTGTCAGTTCTGCAAAGAAGCCAGCTGGGATTCTGACAAGGATTGCCTTGAATCTGTAGGTGGTTTTGGGTAGTATTAGCATCTTAGTACTGAGCTTCCAATTCATCAACAGGCTATCTTCCCATTTGTTAGATCTTCTTTAATTTTTTCAACAGTGTTTTGTAGTTTTCAGTGTAAGTTTTGCCCTTCTTTTACTTAGTTCATTGTTAACTATTTTATTAATTTTGATGCTATTATAAATGGAATTGTTTTTCTAATTTCATTTTCGGATTGTTCATTGCAAGTATTTAGAAGTATAATTGATTTTTCTATTAAGATTTTGTATCCTGCAACCTTGTTAAACTTATTTATTAGTTTTGTAGAATTGTGCACCTGAAACCTATATAATTTTAACCAGTGTCACCCCAATAAATTCAATAAAATGCAAACAATAAAAATAAAGAATAAAATATTTACTTCCAGATAATTCTGGTTATTCTAAAATCCTTTGCCAAATATATACATTTATAAACTGCTACTGATCTTCAAATATAGTAACAAAGGAACACTACTTGTAAAAATGTTGTATCCTATGGTCACACCATGTCCCCTCTATTTAAGACATCTATGACTAACACAGAAAGGCCATTTTTGGTAATAAATATTATCTGAGATAGAGAGATAGAAGAGAAGGGAGAAGGACGGGGAGACAAAGAGGAGGGAGAAATGAATTTAAAATGTGCCAAATAACTATCATAATGTCCTTAGTCTATATCTGATGATACATGAAATCTAAGCGAGATTACCTATTTATCACATCAATAATGTTTCACTACCAACCTCTACTAATATGGACACTAAAAAACAGCAACTCAAAGGTAGATACATTTACTCTGAGGACACACAAACCCATTTCCATACCATATAAGTTAATGTCATTAGAATGGCCATGTAAATTCAGGCTTATTTACAAAAAGACAGGAAGCAGAATGTGAGCATCCTTCCTGTTCCTTTTACCTGTTGACCAAGGAGAAAATGCTGTCGTTACCAGCAGTAAATGGAGCTTCCAATACTTTTTTTTTTTACTTTATTTTTATTGTTGACACTATTACTTTACTAATGTCCCCCATTTTCCCCGCTTTGCCCACCTCCACCCAGGCCTTCCCTCTGGCCCTCACCACACTGATGTCTATGTCTATGGGCTATGCATTTATGTTCTTTGGCTAATCTCTTCCCCTTTCATCCAGTCTCCCTCCTCCCTCCCCTCTGACATTTGTCAGTCTGTTCCATGTATCCATGCCTCCGGTTCTACTTTGTTCGTCAGTTTATTTTGTTCATTAGATTCCACGTATAAGTGAGATCATATGGTATTTGTCTTTATCTGACTGGCCTATTTTGCTTAGCATAATAATCTCCACATCCATCCATGATGTCACAAAAGGGAAGAGTTACTTCTTTTTTTATACCTAAGTAGTATTCCATTATGTAAATGTACCATAGCTTTTTTATCCACTCCTCTCCTGATGGGCACTTGGGCTGTTTCCAGATTTTGGCAATTGTAAATAACTAGAGGCCCGGTGCATGAAATTTGTGCACTGGGGGGGAGGGGGCAGTCCTCTCAGCCCGGGCTGCACCCTCTCGCAATCTGGGACCTCTCGGGGGATGTCCGACTGCCAGTTTAGGCCAGATCACGCAGCAGGATCAGGCCTAACCTGGCAGTCGAACATCCCTCTCACAATCCGGGACCGCTGGCTCCTAACCACTCACCTACCTGCCTGCCTGATAGCCCCTAAAAACTCTGCCTGCCTACCTCATCGCCCCTAACCATTCGCATGCCTGCCTCATTGCCCTTAACCACCTCTGCCTGCCTGCCTGATTGCCCCTAAGTGCCTCTGCCCCGCCATGGCAGCTTCATCCGAAAGGACATCCAGAATGACGTCTGGAAGGTCACTCGGTTGTCCAGTCTAATTAGCATATTACACTTTTATTATTGTAGACGTTGCAATGAACATAGGGATGCATATATTCTTTCTGATTGGTATTTCAGGATTCCTAGGATATATTCCCAGAAGTGGGATCACTGGGTCAAAAGGCAGTTCCATTTTTAATTTTTTGAGGAAAATTCATACTGTTGTTTTCCACAATGGCTATACCTGTCTGCATTCACCCCAACAGTGCACTAGGGTTCCCTTTTCTCCACATCCTCACCAGCACTTGTTTGTTGACTTATTGATGGTAGCCATTCTGACAGGTATGAGGTGATATCTCATTGTAGTTTTAATTTGCATCTCTCTGATGATTAATGACATTGAGCATTTTTTTTCTTATGTCTATTGGCCATCTATATATCCTCTTTGGAGAAGTGTCTATTCAGGTCCTTTGCCCATTTTGAAATTGGAATGTTTGTCTTCCTGGTGTTGAGTTGTGTAAGTTCTTTATATATTTTGGAAATTAACCCCTTATCAGATGTAGTACATGCAATTCCACTTATAAACCCTTAAAGTTTAAAAGCAGACAAAGCCTTTTGCTAAAAGAGCAGATCCAATACTATAACTGCTATATAATACTACAGTTTATTTTTTTCCTGTAGTCCATTGACAGGGAAGGGACAGGAGGGGCCACAACAGGGTAGGGTGGGACTTGCTTCCCTGGTCCCTCTCCCCTCTGTGCTTGGGAGCAAAAGGGAGGGACAGGTTGTCCCTTACCCCCCAGAATGTAAACAGCAGCAGGTGAACAAAAATAAAAATACAAAAGACCAGAGGAAGGTCCCAGACATCCTCTACACACCTATCACCAGCACAGGTCCTCTCACTGCCCCATCCAACAAAGCTCTCTGTCCCAGGGGCTTCTTTGTGCTGGCCACATCCCTGGGGGCAGAGTCCAGTGCTCAGAACTGCTAGGCCAGCAGCACACACACATGACAAGAGACAGGCTCCTTGCTTTTACGCAGGGTCAGCCGGTACATCTGAGCCTAGGAACTGGGCTCCAGCTGGAGCAAACAACCCAGCTGCAGGGCTAAGTCTGAATGACTTCAGCCACATGAAGTTCTCAGGGTTGGAGTCCACACTGTCCAGGAGAGCAGAGCCAAACCTCAGGAACTTGGCCAGAGTGACATCAGCATCAGTGGGGTGGTTGGTTTTGAAGATTTTCTGTGCCTCCTGTTGGAGGAGGCTCAGCAGCTTCCAATGCTGGAAGAAGTCCTAGATTGCCATCGCTGTTGGCTGGAAGAACTTGTTGATGATCACCAAGAGCTTCAAGGTGAGGGACTAAGGGGCTCCCCCACCCCTGAAGCACACTGACAGGAGTAGGGGTGTCAGGAAGTCCCACAGTCACTCGATGTTGAGCATCTGCACCCCTCTGTCTACCTGCATGGCTTGGTCTGCACAGCCAGCTGAGTTTGGAGGTCTCCAGAGTGGATTACAGTGGGCATGAAGTTCTGGAACTGTACCAAGATCTTGTTGCCATAGAAGAGATGCATGTGGCCCAAGTTCAGCCTGAACTCCGACTTGACTCCAATCTGCAGCAGATGGTTCTCAAACAGGACCCCATTGTTCTTGCACACGAGCTTATTCAGAAGTTCATCAACTCTGGGATGGGCGGGTCAAAGTCCTCAGGGGTTCAGGTCCCAAAAAAGGCCTCCTCAGGGGTGGGCCCCAGGCTGGGCTCAGTGGCCAGGCCACCAAACAAGAAATCCACCAGGAGGTTGCCTACAATGGAGGGAGCCTGAGGTACTGCTGCAGCAGGGGCTGCCCACAGCCCCAGAAGGTCGTGGGAGGGGGAAGGCATCGACAAGGTGCTGGAGGTGGGCTCCACACCCCTACTGATGTTATTGCTGGTTGGATCCCTCCAGCCGTCCCCTGCCCCTTCTTGCATTTCAGCTTGGCCAGGATGAACTACTCACTCTTGGGGAAGGGTGGCATCTCCTCTAGCACTGTAACCAGGATGTACATGCTGGACACTGAGCTGAGGAAGAAGTATTCAACCACATGCTACTGCAGCTCCACATCTGCACTGCATAGCTGGGAGGCCCACAGCATGCCCTGGATGGTGGCGTTGGTCTCCAGGAAGAGGTTGATGAACTTGAAGTAGGTGGACAGCAGCATGGCCCACATTGCCACACTGAACAGATGGAACTTGGAATACAGCAGTGAGAACTGCACCGGGGACTGGAGCGGGGCTCCGCAGCAATCAGATTCCCCATGTTCTTGGGACAGGCTGTGGCCTGGAGCAACTTAAACACAGTCTTAAATATCATCATGGTTGATAACCTGCAGCATGCAGTACCACATCTCCTCACTCATTGTCACCTGCGATGCAGATGAGGTTGAGGATGGTGTCCACAACAGCTGCAATCTTCTGTGTATTTCTTGGCCAGGATGCCACCTGCAGGATGATCTCCTCACAGATGGCGTAGTTAGCTGTCTCCAGGTACCACACCTCCGACATGATCTGCTTGGCACATGGGTAGAGAAGATCAGGTGCCCATTAGCATGTTGCTATCCCACTCCATTTTTTTTTTTTTAGAGTTAATTTAATTAGCATATTATTAGCATCTTTTTTTTTCTTTTAATCTTTATTGTTGAAAGTATTACATAGGTCCTCCTTTTCCCCCCATTAAGCTCTTCCAGCCCCACTCCATCTTGAAGGCATCGATGACAGTGCTGATGCAAGTCTTGACTGCCTTGTGGGAGACTTCAGAGCTGGCCAGCGTTCACGTGCTCTCCAGGCTAGGTAGCACAGGTTGGTCTCCCGGTGCTGTAAGAACTGCCCCAGCTGATTGTAGGCCTGAACCAGAAGGTTGGGTTCACTGTCATAGTGGATAATGAGGTTGATGGTCTCAGAAAGGATGGCATTCTAGACATTGGAGTGCTGGACCTTCTTGGACTTGGGTGGCTCCTGGGCCTAGCGGAGCACTCTCTCCAGACACTCGACCAGCCTCCCTTTCACATCCACATCCTCTGGCAGGAGTAGCACTACAGCAGCCACAGAAGCTTCACCAAGAGCTGGGTGTAGTACTGGAGGTCAGTGGAGGCTGAGGAGACAATCTGGCTCAGGTGGGACACATACGGAGAGATGCAAGTATGGAAGTCATCCATGTTCTTATAGAAATAGGTGCTGAGGCTGACAGCAGTTGTGAGCACATCCAGGTGCTGGTCATTGAGCAGGTGCCTAATGTGGGCCATCCACTTGCCCATGCACACTAGGTCGGGCGAGGACTTGTACAGCCTCATTGTGCACAGGGTCGAGTTCTGATTCAGGCTGTCTATGCTGTCCCCAGCCACCAGGATGCAAGGGAAAGATGGGGTTGTGGCTGGCCAGGTCATTCTTGATGGCATTATTAATGAACCAGATCAGATCGGCGTTAGAGTTCACCAGCAATGAGATGAACAGGTAACCCATCTGCTTCTCTGTGTACTTGTTAAAGCTAAGCAGGTCCATGGCCTCCATGTGACCAAAATCAATGTCATGGCCCAGCAGGAAGATGAAGAGCAATTTACACACTTTTTTTTTCTTACTGTAGCCGTTCAAGGCTTTGCCATCTTTGAATTTGGAGCAGATGATAGCCAGTTCCTGGTTGATTCTCTTAAAGTTCCAGATGTCAGAGATGAATACTTCAAGTCCCCATATCCCATCACCTTTGAACATGGCTGGCATGATGGTGGTGGTGTCACTCCAGGCCTGGCCAGGAAGGGCACAGCATAGAAGGGACTGAAAGGACTCAAGTAGTTCTGAGTAATTTAGAACCAAACTACTTCTCAAATTACTATGGGACAGAACCCTATATTCAACTAACCACTGGGGTTGAAAGTTCATGAACGATATTCACTCCTTTGCCCAGTTTACATCTAACAGAAACACACTCCCTGCCTACATAATGGTAGGAATTTAAATGGTCACAGATAAGAGGCATATACACAATAAAGAGACACTCAGGCCCTAGCCGGCTTGGCTCAGTGGATAGAGCGTCAGCCTGCGGACTGAAGGGTCCCAGGTTCGATTCCGGCCAAGGGCACATGCCTGGGTTGCGTGCAGGAGGCAGTCGATCGGTGATTCTCTCTCATCATTGATGTTTCTCTCTCTCTCTCCTTCTCCCTTCCTCTCTGAAACTAATAAAGAAATATATATATATATATATTTTTTTTTTAAAAAGAAAGAGACACTCAGGCATTTCACTGTCCCAAATGGGGCACTAAATTAATGATCAGCATTATGATACCTTACACTGCAGATAAATAAAAGCTGATTAAGAGAAACCTGAATGAACTGACTATAGTACTTGGATAAGTTACTTAACCTCTCTATACTTCAGCTCCCATTTCTAAAATATGAATAATAATAGCATTCAATTCATAAATGTGTATGAGAATTTAATTAATGTCTATAACAATACTTAGCACATAGTAAGCACTAAAGTATATTTTAAAAATTAATGTGGGGCCGAAACCGGTTTGGCTCAGTGGATAGAGCGTCGGCCTGCGGACTGAAAGGTCCCAGGTTCGATTCCGGTCAAGGGCATGTACCTTGGTTGTGGGCACATCCCCAGTAGGAGGTGTGCAGGAGGCAGCTGATTGATGTTTCTAACTCTCTATACCTCTTCCTCTCTACAAAAAATCAATAAAATATTTTTTAAAAATTAATGTGGGGCTCTATTTATTACACAGAAACAAACACAGGAAGACAGGCAAAAAGAAACATGTCCCAAATGAGAGAACAGAACAAAACTCCAGAAAAAAAACGAAAGAAATGGAGACAAGCAATCTACCAGATTCAGAGTTCAAAACACTGGTTATACAGATGCTCAATGATCTCAGTGAGAACGTCAACAAAGAAATAGGAAACATAAAAACTAATATAGAGCCCTGGCTGGTTTGGCTAAGTGGATAGAGTGTCGGCCTGCGGACCAGAAGGTCTAGGGTTCAATTCCGGTCAAGGGCACATGCACGGGTTGCAGGCTCGATCACCAGCAGGGGCGCGCAGGAGGCAGCCAATCAGTGATTCTCTCTCATCATTGATATTTCTATCTAACTCTCCCTCTCCCTTCCTCTCTAAAGTCAATAAAAATTTCTTTAAGAAGAAGAAAAAAAAGATCGAAAGTATGAATAATAAAATGGTAATAAAGAAATACCTATCATTCATATGTTCATTGTAGCATTATTTATAATAGTCAAGATATGAAACAATCTAAGTGTCCATCAATACTTGAATGGATAAAGAAGTAATGCATGTAAACAATGTAGTATGACTCAGCCATAAAAAATAATGAAGTCCTGGCTGGCAATGCTCAGTAGTTAAGAGCATCAGCCCATGCAGCAAAGGGTTGCAGGTTCGATGCCCAGTCAAGGGCAGGCACCTTGATTGCAGGTTCGTTCCCTAGGTATGGTCAGGGTGCATGTGGGAGGCAACCAATCAATGTGTCTCACATTGATGTTCCTTTCTCTCTCTCTCTCCCTCCTACCCTTCCTCCCTTCCTCCCTTCACTTTCTCTTCTCTAAAAATCAATGAGAAAATTAACAAACAAACAAAATGAAATCTTGTCATATGCAACAACATGAATGGACCTAGAACGTATTGTGCTGAGTGAAATAAGTCAGAGAAAGACAAATGCCATATGATTTCACTTAAATGTGGGATCTAAAAAAACAAGATAGCCTGGCTAGTATGGCTCAGTGGTTGAGTGTCTACCTATGAACCAGGAATTCACAGTTCGATTCCCAGTTAGGACACATGCCCAGTTTGTGGGCTCGATCCCCAGTGTGGGGGCGTGCAGGAGGCAGCCGATCAATAATACTCTCTCATCACTGATGTTTCTTTCTCTCTCTTCCTCTCTGAAATCAATACAAATATATTTTTAAAAATAATAAAATTAAAATAAAAAACAAGATAAATTAGCAAAACAGAAACAGACTCATAGATACAAAGAACATTTTGACAGTTGCCAGACTGGAAGGGGACTGACAGGTGAAAAAGCAGCACAAACTGGTAGTTATGGAATAGTCACAGGGATCTAAAGTATAGCATAGAGAACATAGCCAATAACATTATAATAACCTATACATGCTGTCAGATGGGCACTAGATTTATCAGGGTGATCACTTCATAAGTTGTATAAATGTCTAATCACTGGGTTGTACACCTGAAACTAATATAATATTGTACATCTATAAATGAAAAATAAAAACTTATTTCAAAAAAGATGCATGTGGGAATAAAACAAAGTATTTATATAAAGTATATGTGAAGCTTATTTCCAAAATGTGAACATGAGTGTTTTTATTTTTAATTTTTTTTGTTAATCCTCACCTGAGGATAATTTTTCCATTTATTTTTAATGAGAGAGGGAGGGAGGGAAGGGACCGAAGGGAGGGAGGGAGAGAGAGAGAGGGAGAGGGAGAAGGAGAGGGAGAGGGAGAGAGAGAGAGAGAGAGAGAGAGAGAGAGAGAGAAACATTAATGTGAGAGAGTAACATTAATTGGTTACCTCCTGCACACAACGCACCCTGACTGTGGCCAGGGAACAACCCTGCAACCAAGTTACCTTGCCCTTGGCCAGGAATCGAACCCACCACCCTT
The DNA here is from genome assembly GCF_963259705.1 of Myotis daubentonii. Taxonomy (NCBI): domain Eukaryota; kingdom Metazoa; phylum Chordata; class Mammalia; order Chiroptera; family Vespertilionidae; genus Myotis; species Myotis daubentonii. Next base: position 65,024,812 of record NC_081847.1, read on the forward strand.
TGTGTGTGCAGGCCAAGGCTCTATCCACTGAGCAACACTGACCAGGGATAAACATGAGTGTTTTTAATAATTTCCCTCAGTAAAGCTTAAATATTTCTACTATGCTATTATTTTTACAAACTAGCTCTATCAAGATGAAAGTATTGACAAAGTTAACCTTATATAATATTTTAACCTATTCCACTTAAAATACAACTAATCCTCCAAGGGGAACAGCAGGATTGTTTTAGTTATTCATTTAACCTTCTTTCCTGCTAAAGGTTAAGGGCCTCTGAGTGCTTCATAATTAGTGGTGGTTAATAGAAGACAGGAATGTGATGAAGTTTAGAAAACTAAAACAACAGTGAAAAGGCCACAACCAAAATACTTGAAAATTCAAATACTAAATGGAATTTAGTGGTGATACTAAATGTTTTAGTATTTTTAAGTGTTTAGCAATTTTCTTTAATTTTAACCCACGAAACTATTTAAATAATAGCAGCAGAAAAAACTTGTAAAATGGGGATGTAAGCTCCCCCTATACCAGTGATGGCGAACCTTTTGAGCCCGGCATGTCAGCATTTTAAAAAACCCTAACTCAAACTCTGGTGCCGTGTCACATATAGAAATTTTTTGATATTTGCAACCATAGTAAAACAAAGACTTATATTTTTGATATTTATTTTATATATTTAAATGCCATTTAACAAAGAAAAATCAACCAAAAAAATGAGTTCATTTGTCACCTCTGACACGCGTGTCATAGGTTCGCCATCACTGCCCTATACTATGGATCAGGACTGCTTCCTTGACAGACAAGTACCCACAAGTACAGGTCAATCACTCAAGAGTTTATAAATATCAGTCTGAGCCACTCCCAGAGGAGAACTGACAGTAATACACTGTTTAAATAAAAGGGGCAAAATACAGATCAGTGATTGCCAAGGGCTAGGGGGAGGAGGGACTAACTACAAGGGAAATGGGGGGAATTTTGAGGGGTGATAGAACTTGTGGGGTTAGTTAACACAACTTAATGTATTTGTCAAAACTCAATTGTAACTCAAGAGGTTGGATTTTACTGTATATAAATTATACCTTCAAAAAATGAAAGAAAAAAAAAGGTGTAGGGAAAAATTAAATTACCTATTAAAGCAAAAAAAAAAAAAAAGTGCATGACTTTTAAAACAGTATTTTTGCTTTCCCAACTTCAGACCTCCTACATTTCCCAACCATGGTTTGCCAACCACAGATGAAAAATAACTGTTTTTGATTCACAGTTGGTTGAATCTGTGGATGAGAAAACTGTGGATATGAGGGGCCAATTGTAGAGTAAAAAATTATAATGGCTCTAGCCCAAGCATGTCAAACTCGTGGCCCCAGGCCCACATGCAGCCCACAACGAATATTCATTAACGATTACTCATTATTTCAGCCCTTTGTATTCAGCATGTCTCTATCGAAATAAACCTACAGTTCTATGAAAATTAAAGCTTTTGTTTTTTTGCGGCCCATATAAACTTAAATCTTATTTGGCCCATGTTAGCCTTTGAGTTTGACATGCTTGCTCTAGCCTGTGTTGCTCACTGATTAGAGCACTGGCCTGTGTATCAAAAGGTCTTGGGTTCGATTCTCGGTCAAGGGCATGTACTTGGGTTGCAGGTTTGATCCTGAGCCCCAGTCGGGGGTTCGTTCATGAGGCAACCAATCAATGTGTCTCTCTCACATCAATGTTTCTCTCTCTTCCTCTCCCTCTCTACTCTCATTAAAAATAAATGGAAAAATATATCCTCGGGTGAGGATTAATCCCCCCCCAAAAATTATAATGGATTTTTGACTGACTAAGTATCAGCACTCTTAACCCCCAAGTTTTTCAAGGGTCACCTGTACTTGATTTTAAGAAACATTAAAGTAAAGTAATCTTGAGGTAAAGATCACATAAAAGTTGACCAAATACTTATATATGGCCTCCTTGCTTTCTCTAAAGTCATAATTTTGTCTGGTTTGTATGAGATACATTAAAGAGAAAATTAAAAGTAGAAAATAAATCATAGCAATTTTTATGTATGATAAAAACAGAACTTAAAGTTATGTATTTCAACCACATACCTTTTTTTTTTTTAAAAATATATTTTATTGAGTTTTTACAGAGAGGAAAGGAGAGAGATAGAGAGTTAGAAACATCGATGAGAGAGAAACATCGATCAGCTGCCTCCTGCACACTCCCCACTGGGGATGTGCCCGCAACCAAGGTACATGCCCTTGACCGGAATCGAACCTGGGACCCTTCAGTCCGCAGGCCGACGCTCTATCCACTGAGCCAAACCGGTTTTGGCTCAACCACATACCTTGATGAGAGTCCTACAGACCCAGAAAAATGAGGAGATTCTGTTTTCCCACCACACGTCCTCTTCCCAAGAACACCCTTTCCAATTCAGAAAGGCTGGGGTGAGCCTGGATTACATGTGGAACGAGCAATACTATTCCATCTATCGGAGATCTTACTCACTTCTACCTACCTACACAACTTGTTAGCAGCCTTTTTCTTAATCTGGACTTTATACCAGTAGGAGCTTTGATGGGCTTTTAACTTACCAAAAGAACTAGGAATCTCTTCTCAAAAGAAAAACAATTTAAGGGCAAAAAGAGGCTCTAGCAATCACCTTTCTGATCCAGTGTAACCTCACTCTCAAAAAGAACCCTGTCTTCTCACTGACAAAAGACTGGCTAAAATCCTTACATCAAGGATTCCCTCAACTTCCTGGTTTTGCTCTGGTTTTACCTCTCTTAACTCTCAATTCTGTTTCTCGGGAATAAGCACCTCTACTATCTCCCAGCCCGACAGTTCTCAAACATTTTAGTTTTGGGATCCCTTTACATTTTAAAAAATTACTGAGGAGTGCAAGGAGCCTTTGTTTATGTGAGCTATAACCTATCAGTATTTACTGTATTAGAAATGAAAACTGAGAAATTTTTTATTTAAATTAAATAATTTAAAAATAAGATTAGCCCTAGCTGGTTTGGCTCAGTGGATAGAGTGTCAGCCTGAGGACTGAAGGGTCCCAGGTTCAATTCTGGTCAAGGGCACATGCATGGGTTGCAGACTCAATCCCCAGTGGGGGGCATGCAGGAGGCAGCCAATCAATGATCTCTCTCTCATCATTGATGTTTCTACCTCTCCCTCTCCCTTCCTCTCTGAAATCAATAAAAATATATTTAAAAAAAATAAGGTTAAACAATATCAGTAACATTTTTATGGAAAAAATATTTTTAAAAAGAGTGAGAAGGGTGATATTATTTTACATTTTTACAAAACTCTTAAAGGTCATGTTTGATAAAAGCTGGCTCAATCTCCTATCTGTTTCTGCAGTCTGGTATCAGTCATAGTCCCATATCCATGCAGCCCCTGAAAACCCATTGTACACTCTTGAGACCATGAAAGTAAAAGGGCAAAGAATGTCTTAGTATTGCTTTGAAAATATTTTTCTCCTAACAATGAATGGGTGTCAGGAAGCCGCCTCCCCAGACCTTCCCACAGCCCTTCGAGCACCCACCACTGCTCTAGTTAGTCACCTTCTAGACGTAGTCCTACGTCTGGTTTCAGCAAATACCAACTCTCTAATTTGGACTCCAGTGTCACTGTTTCTTGGTTCCCCTACCGCCACCACCGCCACCACCACCACATATATTGTCTTCCTTAACCTAAAAACAGAAATAAAACAAAACTTCCTACTTAAGCTCTCTCTTCCTTCTAAGTCACCAAACTTCTTGAAAAAATTCCCACTTGCTCTACTGCCCCTCCTTTTTATTATTGTAATTACTAAAGTATATACAGAGATAGTCTAATTTTTTTCTTTTTTCTTTATTTACTAGAGGCCTGTTGCAGGAAGATTCCTGCAAGAATAGGGCTTCCTGAGGCCGGAGTGAAGCAGAGATGGCTGCCTCGCTCCCTCCCATGTCTGCTGCCTCAGCTCCGCTCCTGTCTCTGCTGCCTCAGCTCCATTCCCTTCTCCGCCACTTTGCTCCCTTCTGCAGCACTTGGCTTCCTTCTACGCTCTGCGCCTGTGTATGCAAATTAACTGCCATCTTTGTTGGGTTAATTTGCATATCACTCAGATTGGCTGGTGGGCATAGCAGAGGGACAATCAATTTGCATGTTTCTCTTTTATTAGTGTAGATTGTTGACAGTATTACAGATGTCTCCCATTTTCCTCCCTTTTGCCCCCATCCACTTAGCCTCTGCCCCAACCCCTGGCCTTCCCCATACTACTGTCTGTGTCCATAGACTATGCATATATGCATATATGTTCTTTGGTTAATCTCTTCCCGCCCCCTCCCCTCTCTTCCCCTCTGAGATCTGTCATTCTGTTCCATGTATCCATGACTATGGACCTATTTTGTTCATCCATTTATTTTGTTTAATAGATTCCACATATAAGTGAGATCAGTCTCATTTTTTTTTAATCCAAGCAATATAGGTAAATCACCATCCAAAATCCCAATCTCCTCAAAGGTAACCACCACTGTTTACCCTTAAAAAAAAATACCCCGAACCAATTTTGTAAACTAAATATCAGATTGAAATTTTAATTTGCTTGTGATTTTTCTTCTTTAAGTAGTTATAATATTTTTAAAAACCTGAAAGAAAGTTCTGTTTAGATTCCAATTCTTTTGGTGATCGGAGTAAGTTTTAGATAAAAGGATAAGGGTTAGGAGATAATTAGGAGATAAAATGAAATGATAATCCTATACAAAGCAAGTACTAAACAATATGTTAAAAGTTGATTTTATGGCCCTGACCGGTTTGGCTCAGTGGATAGAGTGTCAGCCTGCGGACTGAAAGGTCCCAGGTTCGATTCCGGCCAAGGGCATGTACCTTGGTTGCAGACAAATCCCCAGTAGGAGGTGTGCAAGAGGCAGCTGATCGATGTTTCTCTCTCATCGATGTTTCTAACTCTCTATCCCTCTCTCTTCCTCTCTGTGAAAAATCAATAAAATATATATTTTTTTAAAAAGTTGATTTTATGGCTTGCATTGCCATAAGACAAAATAATAAGACTTATGACTCTGCCTTGTATGTAAAACCCTCACATTTCATTATCTAAATACAGATAAATGCTGACTATTTTTGTGTCATCTGGCTAAATCTAATAGTGTCTTTGGGGTTTACAAAACATTTTCACATATATTGCCTCTTTAAAATTTCACAACCCGTGAGGTTAACAGGGACTATCATTAAGATATTATAGATATGAAAGCAAAAGTTCTAAGAAAAAAATTACTTGCTCAAAATTACATAGCTAGAAAGACACACACCAGAAACCATAGACAGAACTTACATCTTTTGGCTCAAATCAAATCCCACTCCTTTATATCATATTGAACAGTACATCAAAAATCCTTACAACATAAAAATTTTAAGTTCTTGCCTATTTTTATAGCTAATTTGGAAAAAATTATCTCTACTTTCAAAGTTGAATAGAAAATACAAAAAATGAATTGTATAACTTTTAAATACAAAAAATAGTAAATTATTTTTGCTCCCTTATCATACAATATAATCCCTTAGGAACCTTGCATTTTAAAGTAACAGTTAAAATTTACTAACACCTGCTTTAACATGTAGATGTATTATAAGTTAGAAAAGTAACTTCTTAAATCCTTACTGGTAAAATTAGACACTACTATAAACTCAAGACTTTAAGACTTCTCATGTAAGAAGGGATGCAACAGTTCCTGAAAGGAACACACACACACACACATAACTCATGGAGACTGCCCTCGTATTTCAGTGTTATCCTTGAAATTCCTGCAAGGAGCACCTGGAATCGTGGAAATTCCTTAAATTTCACAATTCGAATGTTAAATTATATACATATATATATATAATTTAACTTATTAAAAATTAAAAATCCTACTTATACAAGTAACAAAGCAATTAATCCATTATTAATCTTACAGAAACACTGTTTCCACATCCCTGTTTTTCCCTACACCAAAGGCAGCTCCATAGGAGTCCAACACATTTAAATTATTCCTTTATTATGACACACAAAGATTGGATTATGAAAAAAAACCACAAACTATTTCAAATTAAGGGCTCTTAATCTTAGCTAACTCAATTTCACAAGTAACTCAAGAAAAAACTTAAACTATGATTAATCTTATCTTTATATCACACCCTGACATTTTAAAACCATGGACAAGATAATTGAGTTCTTCACATTTTACTCTTCCTAAATGTAAAAGATATACCTCCTCTCAACACATTATTATCAGACCAAAACCCATAGTGACACTGTTAGTACTCAAAGCTAAATTATACAGGACTGCAAAACTGCTTTACTAAGAAATATTTGAGCATTCTCTTACCTCCGTTTCTGTACAATGTGAATATCCCAATTTACCTGTAATAAAAATACAAAAAATTACTTTCAGAGGATTTTAGCTTTTTTATCATTGATTAAAAAAATATTTGAGCTACTCTGGCAATGGCTTCATTATATTTATGAAACTATGCAAATAAAAGGTGCTAGAATCACCAAATATTTCAGTTCTTACTTAGAGATTTAAGTTTACATAGGCCCATCAGAAATAATAAAGAAAAAGATGGGAAGGATATGCTTACTTGTAATAAGATCTAAAGAACATACACATCTTTAATATGCATATGTACAAATTAATGAAAGTAAATCCAAAATAATTTTAAAGTCTTACTTTCTTTCTAAAATATCTTAAAATACTTTTAAAGGGTACCTTTTAAAACACTTTTGAAATGCCTTTAAAAATTGAAATGCCTTTTAAAGTACTTAAAAGACTCTTAGTTATTCAATGTATACAAACTTTTTAAATAAATTTTTATTAAAAAATTAAGACTCTTGGACTTTTCCCAAAATATATTTATTTTATTTTATTTTTTCCATCACCATTTAGTCCCTCTATACCCTTTTCCACTCTCACACCCCCAACCACAATCACCACACTGTCATCCATGTCCATGAGTTCTCTCTCTCTCTTTTTTTCTTAATCCCTATAACCACCCCCTCAACACTCACCCCCTACCCCGACCCACAGAGCTGTCTGCCTGGCTCTCTAGCTATGAGTCTGGCTCTATATTGCTTGGCAGTTCACTTTGTTCATTAAATTCCACGTATGAGTGAAATCATATGGTACTTGTCTTTCTCTGGCTGGCTTATTTCACTTAGCATAAACCAGTTTAAAGGTACAGTGATCATTTCAATGAAAGCATACATGTTTCAAACTCATATTTTTTTAAATATATCATGGTTGTTTTTCTTTAATATAAGATTAGGTAAAACCATATAATTAATCTAGTAATTCTTTCAATAGAAGATAGCCTAAAGAACAACTAGAATGAACCATATTTGGCTGCTCCAACATTAATATTTTCTCTTCATCACTGAGACAAACTATCAAAGAACATATACAAGTATATATTTCTGTCAATTCGGGTAACTAAAACATACTTTTAAAATAAAAAAGCTATTTTAAGAGAATAATTTATTAAATAGTTTTAACAGAAAGACTAGCTAACACATTTATATTGGGGCCTAAAATTTATTTCCCCAGTCTCCACTTCTCAAGTTCCATTAAGTTCAAATATACATTTAGCCCCACTTCTTTCTTTCCACCAACAGTAGCCTTCTTTTTACCTCTTCCCAGCCTACTACCCCTGCACCTAGCCCACAATGGTTATCTATTAGCCTGTGATTTTTTAAATGCTTAACTAGAATTTATGTACCTTAGAGTCTACGATGATACCATAAAAAAAATCATAAAAATGTTTTTATATGCCTTCCAATTCGTAAAATGAAAAATAAAGTTGAAACCCACAGTTTTTGATAAGCTAATGATCCTAATCCTATCTAATAAAAGAGAAACATGGTAATTGGCGTACGACCGCTACCCTTCCATTGGCTAATCAGGGCGATATGCAAATTAACTGACAGATAAGATGGCAGCCAGCAGCCAGGCAACTTGAAACTAACATGAGGCTTGCTTGCTTCAATGACAGAGGACTCCAACATTCCCCGCCTGCCGCTGCAGGCCTCTGAGCTGGCAGTTTGAAACATAGTTACAAAAATAGAAGCTAAACAAAACCCCAGAAACCAGCTTTCAGCGAGCCTGGGATCTCAGAGCTGGAGTTGATACAGAGTTTCGATTGTAGAACCTAAACAAACCAGATACCTGCTTTCAGGAGCGGAGGCCTAAGAGCTGGAGCCTCAGAGCTAAAGCTGGCTCAGAATAAAAAAGAAAAAAAAGAAAAAAAGGAGGGGTTGGGAGCTTCAGTCCCAGTCTGAAAACTGCCCTCAGCCCCTCACCCAGACTGGCCAGGCACCCCAGTGGGGACCCCCACCCTGAAGGGTGTGTGACCAGCTGCAAACAGCCATCATCCCCTCATCCAGGCTGGCCAGGCACCCCAGTGGGGACCCCCACCCTGATCCGGGACAACCTTCAGGGCAAACCAGCCAGCCCCCACCCATGCACCAGGCTTCTATTCTATATAGTAAAAGGGTAATATGCCTCCCAGCACCGGGATCAGTGGAGCCCCGAGGTCTCCCAGCACCGGGATTAGCATGACAGGGGGCAGCGCCCAAACCCCCTGATCGCCCTGTGGCTCTGTGTGTGACGGGGTAGAGCCAAAACCTCCCCATCGGCCCTGCCCTGAGTGTAAGAGTGGCGGCGCCCCAACCCCCTGATAGGCCCTGCTCTGTGGTTGATAGAGGGCGGCGCCCCAACCCCCACATCCCACGGGCCCTACTCTGTGTGTGATGGGGTAGAGCCATAACCTCCCCATCAGCCTTGCCCTGAGTGTGACGGTGGCGGCGCCCCAGCCCCCTGATCGGCCCTGCTCTGTGGGTGACAGGGGGGAGCTCCCCAACCCCCTGATGGGCCCTGCTCTGTGCATGACAGGGGGGAGCTCCCCAACCCCCTGATCGGCCCTGCTCTGTGCATGACAGGGGGCAGCGCCCCAACCCCCTGATTGGCCTTGCTCTGTGCATGACAGGGGGTGGCGTCGCAACCTCCCAATCCGCCCTGCTCTGTGCATGACAGGGGGCGGCGCCCCAATTCCCCAATCGGCCCTGCTCTGAGCCCGACCAGGGGCTGCACCTAGGGATTAGGCCTGCCCTCTGCCACCCAGGAGCAGGCCTAAGCCAGCAGGTCGTTATCTCCCGAGGGGACCCAGACTGCGAGAGGGCACAGGCCGGGCTGAGGGAACCCCCCCCCCCCGAGTGCACAAATTTTTGTGCACCGGGCCTCTAGTATGAAATGTTGGCTGAAATCAAAACCAGAAATAAAAGCTATATAAGTCATAATTAAAGATTACATGAATAGATAAAACGAGTTCAATATATATATGGGTTTATGTGGCAGGATTTGATATATAATTATATATATTTACTAGTGACCCAGCACACAAAATCTCGGGAGACCCAGACCAGCGGGAAATCATGCGAGACCTGGGACCCAACCCCGCCGTGCCGTGGGACTCCCCTGAGTCCCGCCGTGCCCGAGACCCATAGCCAAGTCTCCGCCCACCCGCACGTGCCTCACTGCACATGCAGCCTCCTGGTGACCAGTCTTTGGTCATTACGGCATTAGGGCCCCTGGGTTTTTATAATATAGATTGTTATATAAAACTACATGCTATAAAGTTATATATATCATATATTATCTTTTTATTTGCTTATGTAACTGCTCAAAACATTAGTGCTCTGGCAGATTAATTATACTTAATTACTAAAGAAATGGTAATGAGTTTAACTTAGGAAAGTATTGTGGACAGGACTAGCTCAAGAAGGGAACAAATATTTATTGAGCATCTACTCTGTACAAGGGGAAAATGGAGGGAGGGGAAAAGATGGTATCAAGACAAGTTATAACAGAGTAATCTCTTTGAGAGTACATGGATATACATCTTCAGTATAATATATTCTTTTTTTCTTAAAATATATTTTTATTGATCTCAGAAAGGAAGAGAGAGGGGGAGAGAGAGAGAAACATCAATGAGAGAGAATCATCGATTGGCTGCCTCCTGCACGCCCCCTACTGGGGATGGAGCCCGCAACCCAGGCATATGCCCCTGACCAAAATCGAACTCAGGACCCCTTAGTCCGCAGGCCAACGCTCCATCCACTGAGCCAAACCAGCCAGGGATATATGTTCCTAAGGTAAAGAGAATTACAAAGAAATCTAGAATTTTGTGTAGTAGGTTTGTTGCTGGTAGTAAGTAGTGTTGGTGAAAAATCCTGAAATTATTTTGTATCTACTGTAGCTCTGAGCAGATAATACAGAGATATTGCTGGGCATCATCAACGGAGAGAGAAGGAATATACAAACCAAACATGGGAAGGAGAGGAAATGCCCTGCAGTAGTGAACTAGAACTAGAGGTATTACACAACTTCAAAAAAAACCTCATACATTTCCCAGCTCTGCCCTCCAAATGAAGGAGAAGCAACAACATCCCAATATGAAAGGGCACACCTAGTCCATTCCCCCTCTAAAGAACCAGGACTCCTCAGGAAATTGGCAATCTATCTATCTATATAAAAGCCTAAGCAACCGTCCAACCAGTAGCTATGACGCTCACTGACCAGCAGGGAAACCACAAGCATGGAAACATGGAACAGAATGATGAATCTCAGAGGGAAGGGGGGAGGGGGAGGGCGAGAAGAGATTAATCAAAGATCTTATATGCATACTAGAGGCCCGGTGCATGGGGTCCCTCGGCCTGGCCTGCGCCCTCTCACAATCTGGAACCCCTCAGGGGATGCCGGTTTCTGCCCCACCTGTGCACAAATCCGTGCACCAGGCCTCTAGCTATAAAATAAGCTGGAACATCTTTTTGCACCAGAAAGTAATGAAGTGCTCAAAGAATGATAGAGTGATGTCAAAAGGGCACAAGTCCTATGAAATAAGATTTTTTTAATGACCTCTATTATAAAACTGAAAATGCTCTCCTATAAGAAAACCAAAAATTTTTGTGAGAACATACAGTATCTTTTGGTTATTCAATCTGAACTAAGTCATGCAAATATGGAAAGGTGGTGAGTATGAAGTGCTTGACCAACTACACTCTGCCACCCAAATCCCTGCCCAGTCTCTGACCCAGGAATCAGAAAATCCCAATTACATGACAGCAGAGTTTAAAGAAACCTTGGAAATGACCTTGTCTAATCCATTCATGTTATAGATGAGTAATCTGAGCCTGAGGAGTCAAATGACTTGCACAAAATGACAGAGTGAAGAGTAGATTCCAAGGCTCCTAACTTCCTATCATGTGTTGCTTGTCGTTGTGTTGTTCTTGCATTCCCACTTGCAGGGGTCAGTGGGGTTAGGGTACAGGATTTCAGGGGTGCCGTCCCAGCTACATACCATTTATAACATGGGAAAACATTCATTATTTAAGTCAGAAACTGCTAGTATAGCACCAAAGATTTTTATTTGAAAATGTTTTAGTTTTCCTTCAAAAGTTAGCCACTTCTCTTTACAGAACCAGACCTGAAAAGTCCCTCTAAACTCAGAATCCCATGGTGTTATTTTCTACAATTCCAGTAACCTAAGCTGATGGTAGGCCTAATTAAGATTTCAAATTATTAAATGCAGTGAATTAGTTCTTTCAGTAAAATAACTTTATGATTTTACTGATTTTTATTAGGTTGAGTTTAGTCAGAAGGTTAGATCAACTATGTGATGACATACAATGCCAGGAAATAACTGAAATTATATTTAAACATTAAGTTTCAAAATGTTTCCACATTGTCAAAGGAATTAAACACTAGGTAGAGGGATAAGTTACATAGCAAGGCAAAACTTCAGAGTTTCTCAAAAGTTATGAGCATTTTGCCCTAGGTAGTTTGGCTCAGTGGATAGAGCACCAGCCTGTGGACTGAATGGTCCCAGATTCGATTCCAGTCAAGGACACATGCCCGGGTTGCAGGTTCAATCCCCGGTGGGGGGGCGTAAAAGAGGCAGCCAATCAATGATTCTCTCTCATCATTGATGTTTCTATCTCTCTCACCCTTTCCCTTCCTCTCTGAAATCAATTTTTAAAAAGTTATGAGCATTTTAAAGGTGTAATAAAGTTGTTTTAGACCCTTCTTTTTAACTCATTTTGAAACATCTGATATGCTCTTAAGATTTATTAGACAAGTTCCCAGGAAACAGAAAAGCCAATGTCTTCCTATAAATTGCTATAGAATGGCTTTACGAAACAAACTAGTCCTAGTATAAAATGTCTGTCATAAAGAATTCATAAACAAAGGATATATGTGTGTGGACATGTGAACAAATGTGGCAAGAGTGGAGGCCGCCAATATGCAAGTGGATGTGTGTGTGAGTGGGAACCAGCATGAGAGTGAGTGAGCAAAAAGTGGGTATGGCCGCCAGTATGTAAGCAAGTGTGTGTAAGCAGGTCCAGAGGAAGAGAGCATAAAAGAGAAAAGAAAGCAAGCAAGCTTTGGCTCATTAGTGCCAGTCATCTTCCTAAGGACTGCCGTCTAGCCCTTGGACCCAGTATCAGTGACTAAACCAACTACCAGGCTTCCCCAGCACAGGCCACTTAATGGCTCTGATTTACAGCTACTAGAGGCCCGGTGCACAAAATTCATGCACTCGAAAGGGTCCCTCAGCCCAGACTGTGCCCTCTCGTAGTCCAGGAGCCCTCAGGAGATGTCCAAGTGACGGCAGGGAGCGGGCCTAAGCCGGCAGTCAGACATCCTTAGCACTGCCTTGGAGGTGGGAGAGGCTCCTGCCACCGCCACTGCGCTTGCCAGCCATGAGCCCAGCTCAGGGCTTCTCGCTGAGCAGCACTTTCCCTGTGGGAGCACACTGACCACCAGGGGGCAGCTCCTGCGTTGAGTGTCTGCCCCCCTGTGGCCAGTGCGTGTCATAGTGACCGGTCGTTCTGCCGCTCGGTTGATTTGCATATTAGCCTTTTATTATGTAGGATTATCTGCCCTTTCTGACTATGCTCATCAGATGAGCAAGCTCTGTATCTGGACTTCTTGAGGAAGGCTGACTGCTTTACAGAATTAACACCCCTGATTTCTGTCCCTCCATGAAGTTAGGTCTCATCAACATCACTGCCACCCCCCAATAATCTAGGAGTAAGTTTGGTCCAGATCCCAAACCCTCCAAACCCATTCCATGCACTAGAGTAAATAAGCATGTTATAACTGACCCTGCTCTAAAATGAAAGTTTTAAACATGTTTTCTTCATCATTAGTGTTATTTTTCCTCTTTCTATTCAGCAAACTTAATTAACTAACTTCCTATCATCTCACAGAACAAATATCATGTAATGTCAAGTATATTCCACTGAAAAATAATTACTTCAGTTTCAGTGTAACTTTTTTCAACAAAACTCAAATATATCTTTATTTATGTAATTTGGCAACACTCAAAGTTTGTACTTATTGCAAATGGCTTTCCTCTCCTGTGCCAATTTTAACTGGATTAGTAGTGGTTGACCAGAATGTTACCTTCATAAAAGTTCTGAGGCAAATAAGAGGTGGGAGGTGACTGTGTCCATTTAGCAACATCTGCCACAGGAACAAAAGGGAGTGACAGTGCTGAGGCCACATTTCTGACAGTCCTGTGCTAGGGACAGTATGATGGAAGTTGTGGTTCTTTCTGTAAACAATGTATATTTGATTAAAATTTTCCCATGTGATATTAAGTATGCCAAAAAACTGAAACCTCAAAAATACACTGACTGCACAGCACTATATCACCTTTCCCAAGAGCAAGAACTTGGAGGGGTACCTCCCCCACACCAAACCATTAAAAGTAAATGCCAATCCCAAATGTTCTCGTATTTCCTGTCAATTGAAGAATTCTAGTTTTCATGCATTTTGTACATACTACTGTGTATTCTTTGAATCTACTCTGCCACTGTGGCATCTGATCATGTGTGAGACCATCCTAGCCAAAAGGAACCCTGTCAGAGAGTTACCTCAGGTACTTGTATCCCCAAAGTTAAGGTCCTTTAGATACAGCACCATAACTGCCATCCATATCCACTTATCCAAATATTTACTTATCCTCTGTCAAGATTGTGTATATTCTAAAAAAGACATAGGCATACATTTTTATTTAAACATCTAATCTAATAAAAGAGAAACATGCAAATTAACCGTAACTTTGCTACACCCCAAGCCACCCCCACCAGCCAATCAGAGCAACTATATGCAAATTAACCCAACCAAAATGGCGGCCGGCAGCCACAGAGCTGGAGCAATCAGGAGGCTTGCTTGCCCCAGCGATGGAGGAAGCCAAGCTTCCTGCCTGCCCTGGCCGGCTCTGGCCTCCGCTGAAGGCAACAAAGATTCAATTATAGAAGATAAATAAATCCCAGATACCTGCTTCCAGCCAGCCTCCACTGGGAGCTTGGGTGGCTGGGGGCCCTGGCCAGCCTGCAAACAGCCATCAACCCCTCACCCAGGCTGGCCAGGCACCCCAGCAGGACCCCCACCCTGAAGGGGGTGTGGCCAGCCTGAAAACGGCCCTCAGCCCCTCTCCCAGGCTGGCCAGGCACTCCAGCGGGGACCCCCACCCCGAAGGGGGTGTGGCCAGTCTGAAAACGGCCCTCAGCCCCTCACCTAGGCTGACCAGGCACCCCAGCGGGACCCCCACCCTGATCTGCGACACCCTTCAGGGCAACCCAGCCAGCCCCCACCCATGCACCAGGCTTCTATCCTATATAATAAAAGGGTAATATGCAAATTGACCCTAACAGCAGAACAACTGGGAATGACTGGTTACAATGACACACACTGACCACCAGGGGGCAGACGCTTAATGCAGGAGCTGCCCCTTGGTGGTCAGTGCGCTCCCACAGGGGGAGCGCAGCACAGAAGTCCGGCTCATGGCTGGCGAGTGCAGTAGCAGTGGCAGGAGCTTCTCCCGCCTCTGTGGCAGCACTAAGGATGTCCGACAGACATCCCCCGAGGGCTCCCGGACTGTGAGAGGGCACAGGCTGGGCTGAGGGCCCCCCCTAGTACACAAATTTCATGCATTGGGCCTCTAGTATATATATATATTAAGAAACACCTTCTTTCTGTAACTAACTTCACAAGTTACACATTTTTACTATACCTATGAGTGAAATATTAAGTTCTTTAAATTACAAATAGAATATTTATATCATCAATCACAAAAGGTCAGAGTTAAAGAACTACCATTAAATAAATTTTTAATGAACTTTAATAATTTCCAACCAATAAAATTTAAATTTACACACATCAGCAATAAATAGGCCAACTATTTCATGTAATCTTACAGATCTCAAATGAAATTGGTTCCAAGAGTTCAGAGGGAAAGTCATATTTATATTTATATTATTAATGACAAAAAGCCTCTGTTCACTCCCCAAAGGATTCAAAGAGGCTAAATTAAATTATAAGTGAATATGATATCAAGCACGTTAGAAAGTGGTAAAGTGAAGGAAAAATCTAAATTCAAGAATACATAATATTTATATAGAAATCATTTAAAACTACAAATGGTGGCCAAACACTAAACATTCCTTGACATTCTACTAGACCAGTGGTTCTCAACCTTGGCTGCACATTAGAATCACCTGGGAATCTTTTTAAAATCCTGATTTCTGGGACTCATCCTCCGGAAATTCTGTTTCTTTGTTACTAATGTTGTGGCCTCACCTCATAACAAAAAAACAGAATTTCTGGAGGATGAGGCCCAGAAATCAGGATTTTAAAAAGATTCCCAGGTGATTCTAATGTGCAGCCAAAGTTGAGAACCACTGTACTAGACTCTCCCTAGCCTAGCCATTACAATCTATGCTAAAAATCTACGGTAACTAAAATCTAATGGTAATATGAAGGCTGATACTTCCGATTGTTTCAGCCTCGAGAATCACTTTGTGGACTTTCACGCATGTACCAGAGACTGTTGTAGAAATTCTTTATCAATCCTGAATCAAAGTACCCTGAAATACTCTTTTTACAAAGGGAAGAAATGCTCAGTGAGAAACGTGTGTGTAGCATATATTAGTTGACAAAATGCCCTCACATCAATGTCCTCATTTGGTTCTTACAAATTTTGTAAGGGCTGGACATATACTATTTCCATATGACAGATAAAGAAATAGGGAGTCAGCCCTGACCGGTATGGCTTGGTGGTTGGTGTCAGCCCGTGCACCAAAGGGTCAGGGGTTCGATTCCTAGTTAGGGTGCAGGCAGAGGCAACCAATCAATGTGTCTTTCTCACATCCATCTCTCTCTCTCTCTCTCTCTCTCTCTCTCTCTCTCTCTCTCTCTCTCTCTCTCTTCCCCTTCCTCCCTCCCTCCCTTCCATTCTCTCTAAAAATCCATGGAAAAAATATCCTTGGGTAAGGTTTAACAAAAAGAAAGAAATAGGTAGTCAGAAAGTTTACATGGCTTGCCTCAGGTTATGACTAAGTGATGATAACAAGAGTCAGAGCCAAGAGTCAAAACCACTTTTGCAACCAACTCTTATGTTCTTTCCATGTTACCATGTGACATTAAACAACTGATTGGCAACCTTCTAGAAGAGCAAAGGCACGTGGTAAGAATCAACATGACTCCATAGAAAAAATATTTTTCCAGGCCAATTTTAATTTCCAACAAGTATAAGTCATCATCTTCCCGCCCTATCCTGCCCCTCCTGTCTTCCCTACCATCCAGGCACCAGGGCAGAAAATCTGAAAGCCTTCCAAGATTCCTTCCTCTTTCTCACAGCAAAAACTAAAGAGCCATGTTCTGTTCCATTTCCTAAATCACTCTCAATCTAACTTTTCGTCTCCATTCCTACTGCCCTCATTCAGAGCTTCATCATCTCAGGTCTGAACAGCCATAACACTCCTAACTGGTTTGGCAACTTAAAGACTACTGAGACCTAATAATAGAATGAGATGCCTATGTGTCTTTGCCCTCAGTTTTACCCAGTTCAATCCATATTCTACAAAGCTCCCAGTAATCTTTCCAAAAAGAGTAATCTGCTTACATCATTTTCCTGCGATAATCCTTACATGGCTACACACCACCTATACAGACTATAAATACAAGCTCAGTGGTGTGGCACAAAAAAAGTCCTTCACAGCCTCATCCTAGCCAACATACCTCACCAGCCTGTCTCATTCTCCACCACTCCCACACACATCCTATGCTCCGGGCGCAGTAGGTGCCCACTGCATAGAAGACAAACAGGTTTAACCTCATGTGCCAACTCCAAATAATTGGTAGTGACTGCCTGAAGCACCCTGTTAAGAACTCTGAAGCTGCTTATAAATTTAGCAGCAAAAATGCAATCACGGATTAAGCAGTGTCTGCTTTTGATATGGGGAAGTGGATGCTGCCACACTGCATGCATTACTGTTGTTTGTTTTTAATACTTCTTCCACATTTCTAATCCTTTGTGCTTACTACTGCTTCTGCTTAACATGTCCTTCGCCTTTTACCCCACTGCTCATCCTTGAAGACCTCAAGAAAATAGATCTCTGTGAAACCTGTGTAACATCACACCAAGCAGAGCAAGTCACTCTCTCCCCTGGGCTCACATAGTTTTCTGTGCATGTCTCTATTGTTTGGAATTATTGTACTGTAAGTGTTAGTTTATGCACCAGTGATCATCCTGAAGGTATGGGTGCACTTTCATCCTCTGTATCTTCAACATCTAGTAGAGTGCACATCAGTGTTTCTTTCTCTTCTCTTCTCTCTCTCTCTCTCTCTCTCTCTCTCTCTCTCTCTCTCTCTCTCCAATCTGAACTGATAACTAAAATATCTTAATTTTGCAAATGACCATCTGAACATATTATTAAAGTTCCTCCCAGGAGCCTAGAAAGGGCCTGTGTAAATGAGTGGGCTTTGAGTTGAAGCTGCATGAGCTTCATGATAAATGTACTACCACTGTGTTTATGTCTTATTTTCTCTTCTTTAATGATGAGAACTATTTATGTTTACATCAACCATGGAAACGTAAACACTGCTTGCACATAGTAGAAACTCAATGCATGTTTTTCTTTTCTTTTTTTATTGTTTAAAATATTACGTGTCTCCTCCCCGCCCCCCACTCCTATCCCTGAGGACAAGCCCCCACCACCATCGTGTCTGTGTCCTTTGGTTATGCTAATATGCATGCCTCAATGCATGTTTTTAAGACTGAACCAAACCCACATATTTGGACATATTGTTCAAATGGAATAATTCTTACCTATTATAGTAATTGAAAAGCATTTCACCAATCCCCTAATAATGTCATCCACCCCCAACCTCTACCCTAAACACATACACATACATTTCAAGTGTTCCTTTCCTTTAATGATCAGGACGCAGACACTTGGGAAATATACCAAATGAAAACAAAAAATTAATGTTTTTAAACATGATTTCACTATTTCAACCTTCTCCACAAATATTATTTCTTTCAAATCAAATAGTATATTATTCCAAAACCCTTTCTCCCACCAAATTAGCATGAACCTGATAAGCTTGACTGATCATATCCCCTTTTCAAACTCCAAACAAAGCCTGAATGTTCTCTACACCAAGGGGCTCCTTTATTAGCATGCACGCAGGCTTCCATTGTTCCTCCTAGGAAAACCTGTCACCAATCTTAAGGTTACTTTAAATCAAGATACGATCATAATTTTTTAATGTTCTTTACACATTTAAAGCTAAAGGTACATCAAAAATTTTGAAACCAGAATCTGAAAAAAGTTATTTTTGCTAGATGGATATTTAGGCCTAAGAGGCTGCTGAGTCCATACAATGAGTCTCATCTCTAATACCACTTTATTAATAATTCTTCGTGGCATCCCAGGAAAAAAGTGTTCTAATCTTGTGAAGATCTGGAATACAACCTAAATTCCATTAATGACTACTTTCTAAAGAATGTGTATACCAAAATGTGTTCTAAATGCCAGTACACTGACAAACAGCAGTTTGTATTTCAAGAGGCTGAATGTCTTTAACTCATTAGTCATGGTATAAAAGTGAAAACTTCACTTTTGTGAAAACCTGTATATAATAAACTTTTACCAAACAAGAAGGTCATATTATGACTAAGAGTACATAAACATTGGGAGCACTTAGATATTTATAACATCATTTGCAGGCCATACAAAATTATCAACTTAAAAATTAGCCTGCTATCTTTGGTCAAACATTTAACTCACCCCTAATGGCATGGCAGGGCCAAACCAAATGATTTCGAGGGCTTATGCGGCCCGGCCCAACGTTCCCCACCCCTAGTATAGTATAGGGCTCTAAGTTGTATCTGACTGCTAAATAAAATTATTCTTCATTGTTTTCTTCCAATATTGGTCTCACTTCCATGCTTCCCACACGTTTCATCATTTTTCTTTTTTTTTTTTTTACAATATATTTCTAATTTCTTAATTCAAACTGAATGTGAATATTCTGGATGTATCAATAATGCTAAAAGTAAGCAAGAACTAAAGTCTATTACTACTACATTAAATTCCAAAACAAGTCAAGAAAGTGTTTGAGGTGCTATTTCTTTCTATGGCACTAAGTGGAGTAAAGTTGCTGATAGGGGTAAGAATCAATAGTACTCATTCATTCAACTCAACAGCAGCAAAAGCAGCGGCCATCTGAAAATTTCACTCGCTTGAGGATTACAGACAGGATCCATTTCTCCACACTGAACACATTTTGAGCACCGCCCATCATGTATTTGCTAGACCAGTGGCTCTCAATAGGGGATTATTTTGCCCCCACGGACATTTGGCCATGTCTGGAGACTTTTTTATTGTCACAACTAGGGGGAGGTGGTGGACAGTTATTAGCATATAGTGGGTAGAGACCAGGGATTCTTCTAAACATTCTATGCAGGCACAGGACAGCTCCCACAACAACGAATTATTCAGACTAAATGTCAACAGTGCCAAGGCTGAGAAACCCTGACCCAGACATTTGTCCCAAACAGCTGGATCAGAGGCACCATGGTGGTGTGAAAGGACCGCAAAGTTAGGGGAGGACTAGAACTTAAACTTACGGAGGACCTGCTCCATGCCGAGAAGTGTGTTCATCACGTCACATATATTACCTAACTGAAACTTCTATTCTGTGAAGAAAGCGATCTCATTTTACAGATGAGAAGACTGAACTCAAGGTCACTCAGCTAGGAAGAGGAATCATGATCGAATTCAAACCAAATTTGTTTCATTTCACAATATTACAAACTCTAGAGGTTAAGACTTGAATTTGATTCAAAGAGGTACCAATATGAATTTGAGCAAGTCACCCAATTTCCCTAAACCTCCATTTAGAAAATAACTCAATGAACTTCGCGTGAAAATATAAGTGCTTTTAATTGCTGACAACATATAATCATCAATGGGGAAAAAACTGTTTCTTAGAATGAAGATGTCACAAT
Organism: Myotis daubentonii; assembly: GCF_963259705.1. NCBI lineage: Eukaryota > Metazoa > Chordata > Mammalia > Chiroptera > Vespertilionidae > Myotis > Myotis daubentonii. Next base: position 65,045,192 of record NC_081847.1, read on the forward strand.
GACCATTTTCCCTTAAAAACAGAATTTATACAAATGTGCACAGTACCAAATTAAACAGCATTTTTAAGAATCAGAATTAAATGTTCAGAAGACATTGTGCCTTCCATAGCAATGCAACTACTCTTAAAACCTAGAAAGAAATAAACTGTCTAATATAATCTTCTGTATGAACTTTTTAAAGATTACATTAAATGGCCAAAACCGGTTTGGCTCAGTGGATAGAGCGTCGGCCTGCGGACTGAAGGGTCCCAGGTTTGATTCCGGTCAAGGGCAGGTACCTGGGTTGCGGGCACATCTCCAGTAGGAGGTGTGCAGGAGGCAGCTGATCGATGTTTCACTCTCATCGATGTTTCTAACTCTCTATCTCTCTCCCTTCCTCTCTGTGAAAAATCAATAAAAATATATTTTTATAAAAAAAGATTAAATTAAATCACCCTAAAATGCTCAAGACTATAACAACTTTGTTTGAGCTCTTTCCACAATTGGTAGCAGAGGTCATGAGCCAAACTAAGAAGGAAGAGGATGGATTACAGGTGTACTACTATTGCCGCAGGAAAGAACTCTACTATTCTCTCCATAAAGGTGGTATATTACATTGAGGAAAACATACTATCATTCATATTAATGATGCAAAAATTTTCATCTCGATATAAGGTTTTGATTAAAAAAACAAAACACCTACCACCAGAATCCAAGTCTTTGAGAACTAAACTACTAGTAAGTCCACAAACATGACTTAAACTACTCTTCAGTATTAAATTCAAGAGACAATTTGTGCCTTCAGGAAATCCCCACTACCAATGCTGCATCTAAAAGCAGGTTGCACACAACCATCTCCCCTTGAAACACTGGTTCTCAAGGCACAGCTTTGCTTTATTTTATAAATGTATCTTTTCATATCATACAATATATTGTAAATAAATTATAATTGCAAGTATTCCCCACTAATATAAAGTCCAAGTTTAAACACAATAAATAGATCAAATAGACTAAAAAATTTTGAAATAATTTCAAAAGAATCACGAAGGCTAGCTTTAAATAAAAAAAAATTCTAGTCTGCCCCCTTGGCTCAGTGGTTGAGCGTCAACCTATGAACCAGGAGGTCACCATGTGATTCAGGTCAGGGTACAGCCTGGGTTGCTGGCTGGATCCCAAGTTTGGGGCGTGCAGGAGGCAGCCTATCAATGATTCTCTCTCATCATTGATTTCCCTCTCTCCCTCTCTCCCTTACTCTCTGAAATCAATAAAAAATATATTTAAAAAATTATACCTGACACTAAAAATAATTAACAAGTGTTCTACTGGAATTGAAAGGACTGACAACATAATCTTGAATCCTATTTAATCAATTTAGAGAAGGATTTTCATTAAATGTCATTTTACCGACTAGTTCTGAATTACATCTTTCACCTTAAGCATTTTGACACTTCCATCAACTTGCTGAAAGAAGAGGGTGGATTTTTTTAATGTCTTTATGAGTTGACTCTCAAAAGATGGAATTAGAGTAAAACTGATAGGAGAAACCATTATCCACCTCCTCCTCCTCAATAAATATGTGAGTAAGCCCCAGCTATGCGTGATGTGTATGTGACAATCTGGAGAATTCACATTACACAATGACCTAAAACCCACTTTACCTATTTATCTGCTATCCTGTCTACTTTTTACTTTACAAGACTTCTTTTCATCGCAACAAATTTTAATGTACAGGTAAATAGGAGTTAATTTACAACTTTCATGTACTAAAGAAATCGTATTTTAATCTCATCTTCAGTATCTACCAAAATAGCAGCATTCTCCTCGGGACTCAGATTTCTTTACATTTCCAAACCGAAAGAATATTGTGGCCAATTTTTTAAAAAATACTAGATCACTACTCATTCGGAAAGGTGTCATTTTCCTGACACCCGATAAACGATCCTTGACAAGATCGCAGGTGAGCCTTTTACAGCACCTACCACAGCACGAACACAAACACAGGTGCGCCGCCAGGCCCGGGGAGGGTGCACACAGCTTATCAGAGGGCCCCCCCACCCCCCACCCCACCCCCCAGCGCCCGCGGGCCGCTGCCCCGGGCCGGGCGGTGCGCGCCCCAGCACCCGCCGCAGGTCCGCGTCCTGCCGTAGGGGGGGGGGGGCGGGGGCGGGGGGGGCGGGGGGGGCGGGGGGGGGCGCGGGCCGGACCCCTCGGCCGCCCGCCCGCCCCACAACCCTTTGTGCGCTGCCCGCCCCCACCCCATCCTCTGACCTGCGCAGGGTCCAGCTCGGCCACAGTCCCCCTCCCCCGTGGGCCCCAGGCCCGTGTCTCCCGTGGGGGGTGAGGGGAGGAGGAGTCTGGGGCCGAAGGGCCTGGAACCGGCGGGGGTAAATGGGCCGCGGCGGGGGTCCGCCGTGGGAGACGGGAGCAGGGGGTCGCGGGGCGGAAGGGCGGGGCCCGGGAACCGCGAGGGGACCGAGGCGGGGGGCCTCCCCGGGGAGATGGGGGCGCGGGGGGGCGACCTCACCCGCAGAGGCCGGCGGTTCTCCCGCGTCGCCGGCGGCGGGCGCCAGGGTGACCTGGCCGTCCCTCCAGACGCGGATCTGCGCGGCCGAGCGCACGCGGCGGGGCTGGCGGCCGGCGCCCGCGGCGCGCAGGGAGCCGCAGCACTGGTAGCACACGGCCCACGCCTGCTCCTCGTTGATGGGCTGGTTGTAGAGCCGCAGGATCTCCTCCAGGCTCAGCGCGTCCCGCGAGCCCCCGGCCGCGCCCGCGGCCTCCCCGGGCTCCGGCGGCCCCTCGCCGCCCGCCGCGGCCGCCCGCGGCTCCCCGCCGCCCGCCGGGCCGGCCGGCTGAGCCATCCCGCGGCTCGGCGCTGCGCTGGACCGCCCGCGCCTGTGCCGGCGTCTCCTCAGCCCCGGAGCATCGTCTTGGCGCGCCGCCGCCACCGCCTCCTCATCCCCGGACGGCTCCGCCCTGCCCGGCCGCGCGCGCCGCCGCGAGGGACCAGGCGGGGGCCGGCGCGAGGGCCTGGGCAGCCGTGGGCGAGCGGAGGGCGGCGAGGACACCGCGACGGTCCGGACCAGGCCGCCGCCGCCGCCAGCCCGAGCCGACGCGATGGCGTCCGCCGGCCCCGCCCCGCCGCCGCGCACCGAGCGGGGGCCGCTGCGCTCTCCGCCCCTGATCCGCGCGGTCAGGGGCTCCGGCCGCCGCTGCGCCCCGGCCCCGGCCGCGTCCACCCGTAGCCACCCCAGCACAATGGGGAGGTCACTGGCACGGAGTCCCGGCGGAACTGGCGTGCCGACAGTGTGAGGACTCGAACCCAGCCTGCAGTGAATGCCCAAGAAATGAAGGTCTGCGGCAGCAGCGCGGCCTGGGGCCCCCTCCCGCAACCCTGGAGGGGATTCTCCTGATCGGGCTGCTTGGTGCTGCTGGGGCCTCGCCGCGCCCTCGGCCCTGCCCCCTGCTCTCCTGCTCCTTTTGGGGTAGCTATCGCCACCAACAAACCATATCATTTACTTCGACACCTTGTTTATTGAATACCTCCTACTCCGCTCCCAACTTGAGTGTAAGCTCCATGAGGACAGGGATCTATGGGTTTTGCTGACTGACTTCGCCCAAACGCATAGCCCAGGGCCTGGGGTATAAGCTTATGTTGTAAATAGTTTGCAGACGTTAGTATCTGCCTCCTTCCAGATTCATTTGTAATGTTCGTACATCTCACTAAGATGTCTGCAATGACCACTGTCATCCAAGGCCAGTTAGCCTAGTCTGTTCCTAAGATGTGGAAGTGACAACAGAGTGGCAAAATTGAATGGAGGGCAATTAGCCATAGAATAAAAAATACTCCTGGGCCTTGCTGGACTCAGGAAGTATGCAAAAAATATAAATCTTAGACAAAATAATCACTCACTGGTAAAAATTTTAATTGGCAACATTTCACTCTGAGGCTAGGCCTGTGTGAGAATCCTACAGAGCTGAAAGCATCAAACAAGTAAATTTATTCATAGTTAAGTACCAATAAATCTTTTAAAGGCAGCTTTATGTGCAAAACTAGACATTGCACACTTACCAATATTATCTTGCTGTAGAAATTACAACCGTCGATTCTTAATGTTTACGACACCACAATACATATAGCAGGAGTGGGGAGAAGAAAGAAAAGCAAAAGGATATAAACCGATAAGAAATTTAAAGAGGGAGAAAAAAGCTTCTCCCTGGGCACCTTATTATAACTCACTACAAGAGATACAAAACCCTTTAAAGTAACCTCACTTAGTGATGGATTCACAATCCTGCCTGTGAAAATGCACTATATGCCTGTCAAAACCCTGAAAAGGTCTAATTTCTTATATGATTTAGAAAAGATTTAAAACATGGAAAAACATTCCCCCAAATCCCTATTTTAAAAGTTTAGATCCTGTGTGAATTTTGAAAATGCAGGGAGCTTTAAAATAGTTTCAACAATGCAGAAAAACTTGGAAATGGTCGACTTTTATAGACAACATCACCATCTTCTGGCCTTATGGGATATTGCTGCCATGTTGCACTGATAACTACAGCCAAAAACCTATTGCATTTTTGTCCTTAACCTTACCCCCACCCCCTCCAGACAAGTTCAGTGAATTAATAAACTGAAGAATCCATGAGGCATAGGACAGTAAATAAATCTCCAGGTAAAGATAACGAAGGGAAGAAGGAAGAGAGTGGAAGGGAAGAAACAAATTCAAACCTTCTATTTGAAAGATGGACTTTTTTCCCCCCAATACAAATTTATGAAAGCCCTTCTATAGTATATAACCTTCCTGTGATTCAGTGCCATAATGTTTTTCTTCCTAAAATGTAAATTTTTAAAAAACATCACTTATTGGGGTAAACGCTTCACAAAGTATATGAATGTCTAATCACTACTGTACACCTGAAACTAATGTATTGTATGTATGTCAACTATAATTGAAAAAGAAAAAATTTATCACTTAGGGAAGGAAAAAAACAACTTTATCCTTTAAAACAAATTCACAACAGAATTTTTTCCTTTCCTAAGTAAATTTCTTGCCTTTGTGAGCTAATATGAAATTAAGTTGAGGCAAAATGACGAGTAGAATGTTGTTTGATGTTTCTTCTGCATGCAGAAAAAATAAAAGATCAATCTTAAAAAAATCCTAGCTGTTCTATTAAAAATCTAGTCATTAAAAACCTAAACACTTGATGCTTTTTTTGCACAAAGACAGTATAATTCTAGTACTTTTTGTATGATTATCATAACCCTTTGAAATGTTATAAGTCCCACCATCCATCATCACAGGACTCCTAGAAAGTGACTGTTGATAACTCAAAGGCTATCAGAAATCAATATTGTTAGGTCGGAGAGAGCCCAGGATGAGATACATGTGCTGAGACAATGGACTTCCCCTGGGACTTCTCACAGATCAACGTGCCAGACACAGATACCAGCTTCTTCTCCCTGAATCCACATACCCCCACACAGATAGGGACTTCTTCTGAATACCCCCGCCCATCCCCTGCGGCAGAGAATACCTCAGCTCATGTCCCCGCCCCTCACCCAACTGCAGTATAAAAAAAGCGCCCCCCTCCCTGTTGGTGTGAATCCACGTGCCCTGTCCTGGGGGTACGTGGGTCCCCCACGCAGAATAAACCTTTTCCTTTCCTTTCTTTTTTGATTCACTGGACTCTATTTCTTGCGCCGCCTCCTGAGCCACCTAACCTAACAAACATATTTTCAGGAGTTCAAGAAATAATGTGGAATAACTTAGCACCTTTCCATTTTCTCAGGTTCAAATACCTTTTATGTACAGTATATTTTGTCCCAAATATGTCACTGATTTTATTTTTTTATTCTGAGGCATCACTGCTTTTACTTATTTTAATACATTTTTATTTATTTTAGAGAGGAAGAGAGAGGGATACAGAAATAGAAATATCCATGAGGAAAAAAATAGAAACATCCATGAGAAATAACATCGATTGGCTGCCTCCTGCACACCCCCTACTGGGGATGGTACCTGCAACGAGGGCCTGTACCCTGACTGGGGGAATAGGACCCATGACCTCTTGGTTCCTGGGTCAACACTCAACACTGAGTCCCACGCCGGTCTGTGGCATCACCACTTTTAAATAATTGTTCTATATAAATATCTGAATAATTCAAGTAAATATTTCAATATATTTTTCAAAGTGCTGTGAGATCTGTGAAAAATGGTGGCATGTGTTACTCTGAATATGATTTTAATTTGTGTTGATTTTGTTGTACTTATTTAAAAAAATGGAATCCTTGACATTTTTTCTCATCTCATATTTACTTATCATTTTTTGCAGAATAAATGTACTTCATGCTTCATACTCTGGATGTGCTGGCTGAGCTGCTCTGAGTCTTTCAGGGAGCACGGCCTTCAGGGCACACAATCGGCCTATGCAGCCCAAGCTTATCCCAGACACTCCCAGACAATTGCTCCTAAGAGGCACATTCACCTAGAAAAGTGCACCAAAAAGGAAAAAAATAGAACAGCATTTTTTTTTTCAGTATCATAACCTAAATTTTCATTGCCCACAATTATAATACCTTATAACTTTTGGGGGGATATTTTATACTTTCAAAGTGCTCTCTTTAGTTATACAACATGAAGGTCAGATATTATTACCCCCTACTTACAGATTACAAAATACAGGACTAGTAAATGAAAGAGGTGGGACTGGAATCCAGGCCTCTGACCAGCTCAGCTCTTTCTGCTGTGTTACAAAGTCTCTCCAAGCTTGCCCAGAGCAAGAAAAAAGTCCTGACACTTCATCCTTCAGTCCACCAAACATGAGTGCATGACAAGCAGATGCTTTAAAATTTGTACATACTGATATGAATAAGCTTTTAATATTTTATACACTTTAAATGGTGTAATACCCCATAGCAAATACCTTCCATCCCCATCAAAGCATTGTAAATTTTCACTCCTCTAAAGCGAATTCCACCACCAATCCTAAATGCAATTTAAAATTTATTTTTTATAATTTTGATAATCAGATTGAATATTAACCAAAAATCTTTAAAATTAGTCATGAAAACTAGCATGTGACCTTATATATGCGGAACTAGAAGTACATAGGCCAGAGAAGAACACAACAAAATTTGTTTCCTCTGCCCTATAAACTTGTAAAGAATTAACTTTTTCTTTCCTGTAGCAAAGATATACATTTATTGGAAAATAACCATTAATACCTTTTTGCTAAGTTATATACTAAGCCATTGTTTTCCACAATATTTTCATTCTGTAACATTTAAGTTTATAAATTTACCTATTCTACCTTGAGATCAAGTTACACACCCACTGATAAAAACTGAGGAAAAGTTAGAGGAATAAGGTAAAGTATATGAACAGTGTATTCATGAGGGACTCTGGGAAATACTAGGCCAAACAAGTCATGTTTCACCTTTAGGTGATTCTCCTTTGAAATAATTATTTTGTTTTAAATGTTTCTATTGATCTTAGAGAGAGAGGAATGGAGAAACATCAATGAGAAAGAACCATCAATTAGCTGCCTCCCACATGCCCCCAATTATTTTAAACCAACAAGGAGAGATGATATTCTGATTCTGAATGTAGGTGGAATTATTAGCTTCAATTAGTTAATAAGATTTGATTTAGAAAAGACTGCATATAGATCTAAGTTTTAGGCCAAGCCAGTATTTTACACTTAACGGAAATTTTAGTCTGGCATAATAGAATAGACTGGCATAATAGGGATAGAATTAAAAGTCTAGAAATAAGCACATGTATCAATGGTAAACTGATTTTCGACAAGGATGCTAAGACCATTCAACAGGGATAGAATCCTCTTTCTTTCCAACAAATGGTGCTTGGACAACTGGCTATTCATATGCAAAAGAATAAAGTTGGACCCTTACCTCACAACATATACAAAAATTAAATGAAAGTAGACCAAAGATCTAAGTGTAAGAGATAAAACTATGAAACATAAAAAAAACACATAAGGATAAATGAATCTTCTTGACCTTGGATTGGGCAATGAATTCTTATAGATATGACAACAAAACCAACAGCAACATATAAAAAAATAGATTCACTATATTTGATCAAAATTTAAAAATTCAGTGCTTCACAGGGCACAATCAAGAAAATGAAGACAACCCACAGAATGGGAGAAAATATTTACCAATCATATATCTGATAAGGGACTGTATCTAGAATATATAAAGAACTCTTACAACGCTAATAAAAAGACAAATTACTCAATTAAAAAATGGACAAAGGGCCGAAAACCGGTTTGGCTCAGTGGATAGAGTGTCGGCCTGCGGACTGAAGGGTCCCAGGTTCGATTCCGGTCAAGGGCATGTACCTGGGTTGCAGGCATATCCCCAGTGGGAGATGTGCAGGAGGCAGCTGATCGATGTTTCTCTCTCATCGATGTTTCTAACTCTCTATCTCTCTCCCTTCCTCTCTGTAAAAAATCAATAAAATATATATATAAAAAAAAAAAATGGACAAAGGATCTAGACAGACATACAAATGGCCAATAAGCACATGAAAGGATGCTAAACAAAATTAGTCACCAGGGAAATGCAAATAAAAACTACAATGAAATACCTCTTTACACCCACTAGGATGGCGAGAATAAAAAATACATAATAATAGGTGTTAGCAAGAGTGTGGGCATATCAGAACCCTCACACTTCTAGTCAGATTGGAAAAGGGTGCTGCTGCTTTGGAAAACTATTTGGCAGTTAACCAAAATGTTGAATATAGAGTTACCATATAATCCAGCAAGTCCTCTCCTAGGTATATACACAAGGAAAATGAAAACATGTGCCCACACAAAACCTTGTATACTGAATACTTATAGCAGCATTATTCATAATAGCCAAAAGGTGGAAACAACCAAAATATCTATTTGACTGACAAATGGATAAACACATATGGTATATCATTGAAATGAAATATTATTTGGCCACAAAAAGCAATAAAGTAATAATACATGCTACAACATGGACAAAACTTAAAGATATTATGCTAAGTGAAAGAAGCCAGGCACCAAATACCATATATTATATAATTCAATTCATATGACATTCCAGAATAAGGAAATCTATATAGAAGGTAAATTAGCAGCTGCTTAGAGGTTGGAGTGGTGGGGATTGGGGTAGGTAATGGGGAGACAGGAGAATAATAGCTAAAGAGTACAGGATTTCTTTCTGAGGTGACGGAATATTCTAAAAAACTGTGATGGTTGCAGATCTGTTTATAATACAAACCACTGAACTGTGTACTTTAGGTTAGTTAATTGTATAGTACGCAAATTATCTCAATAAAGCTGTTAAAAAATTAAAAATGGTAAAAAATCTGTTTGCTTATGTTCAAACTGAATAGATTTTTGTAACCTCTGACAATTAACTACTTTTGTATTTACCATTATTCCCATACCCTCACCATACATTTTTGGCAAAGAAAAAATTTTGTAAAAGTCAAATAACTGGCCAGTTAAAACTAATTTGTAAATAAATGGATTTCAGGAATAATTCTCAGAATATAGACTATTACTCAAATATTTTCTAGATGCTTGTTAGTGGGTACTATCCAAATACCTCATTTACTGAATCTTTACCCAAACCAATGGTAGGATTCTACATATCTTTATATAATTGACATACCACAAGGAACCTCATTCAGGCAGCTCACCGCCTCTCAGGGCCTCAGTTTCCCTATGTCATTCTCCCTAAACAAATATTTTGGCCTCATCTGTCAGTATCTTGAAAATATATATATATATATAATTAGATTATGTGATAGGTACCATAAAAGACAGATAGATGCCTACCTCTTGGGCAGAACCACTAATATGAAAAATGGAAATTTGGATTGGAATGGTGGCTCAAGGAGTGAACAGCACTTTTTTTTTTTTTAAATGGAGATAGCATTTATGGCAACAAAATTTTTCCATACTATAGGTTGAATGGCCATACCCAATAATCCCATCCCCACACAGAAAAACTCTTATTTGTGTACACAGATATAAAAAAAAAAAAAGATAAATTCAAATTCAGAACATAGTTCTAGAACAAATCTGCTACTAGAGCTATGTATGCTTGCACATATCTATGAAGTGGACTATATCGGGAAACCATAAAAATACTAGAGGAATCCAAAGGCAACAAATCTCAGACATATGCCGAAGCAATTTCTTCACTGATACAGCTCCTAGGGCAGTGATGGCGAACCTATGACACCCGTGTCAGAGGTGACACGCGAACTCATTTTTTTGGTTGATTTTTCTTTGTTAAATGGCATTTAAATATCTATATAAATAAAAATGTAAATGTTTGTTCAAAATCTTTTTTTTTAATTTTTAATTAAATCTTTATTGTTCAGATTATTACATTTGTTCCTCTTTTTTCCCCCTATAACTCCCCTCCTCCCAGTTCCCACCCCACCCTCCACCCTCACTCCCCACCCACTGTCCTCATCCATAGGTGCACGATTTTTGTCCAGTCTCTTCCCGCATCTCCCACAGCCCTTTCCCCCCCAAGAATAGTCAGTCCATTCCCTTTCTATGTCCCTGATTCTATTATGATCACCAGATTATTTGTTCACTTGATTCTTAGATTCACTTGTTGATAGATGCATGTTTGTTGTTCATAATTTGTATCTTTACCTTTTTCTTCTTCTTCCTCTTCTTAAAGGATACCTTTCAACATTTCATATAATACTGGTTTGGTGGTGATGAACTCCTTTAGCTTTTCCTTATCTGTGAAGCTCTTTATCTGACCTTCAGTTCTGAATGATAGCTTTGCTGGATAAAGTAATCTTGGTTGTAGGTTCTTGGTATTCATCACTTTGAATATTTCTTGCCACTCCCTTCTGGCCTGCAAAGTTTCTGTTGAGAAATCAGCTGACAGTCGTATGGGTATTCCCTTGTAGGTAACTGGGTTTCTTTCTCTTGCTGCTTTTAAGAGTCTCTCTTTGTCTTTTGCTCTTGGCATTTTAATTATGATGTGTCTTGGTGTGGTCCTCTTTGGATTCCTTTTGTTTGGGGTTCTCTGCGCTTCCTGGACCTGTAAGTCTATTTCTTTCACCAGGTGGGGGAAGTTTTCTGTCATTATTTCTTCAAATAGGTTTTCAATATCTTGCTGTCTCTCATCTTCTGGCACCCCTATAATTCTGATGTTGGTACGCTTGAAGCTGTCCCAGAGGCTCCTTACACTATCTTCGTATTTTCGGATTCTTTTTTCATTTTGCTTTTCCAGTTGGGTGTTTTTTGCTTCTTCGCATTTCAAATCTTTGACTTGATTCTTGCGCTCCTCTGGTCTGCTGTTGGGAGTCTGTATAGTATTCTTTATTTCAGTCAGTGTATGCTTAATTTCTAGTTGGTTCTTTATCATAACATCGAGGGTCTCATTCGATTTCTTGTAGATCTCATTAAGTTTATCGGCGGCTTCTAGACAGTTCTTGAGAGACCTTAAAAGTGTGGTTCTGAACTCTATATCTTCCATTGACAATTTTGTCCTGTTTCTTTGTCTCCGCATTTTTTTTATGCTTTCTTGATGCACCCCCTAGTGGTCTTTGTGCGCAGTCTTGTTGTAGTTAAGCCTTGATTGTTGTAGTTAATACTGGGGGGATTTGACCTCCAGGCCAACTGGCTATGAGAGTCAGCTGTGTCTGCAGTGGGAAAACTTCTGTCCTCTGGGGAGGTGCTAATCTAGCCTTTGCCTGAGGCTATCTGGCAAATGGCTCTGTGCAGGGCTTGGGCGGGGCGGGTCGAACTGGATAAAACAGGGCGGGCGGAGCGAGCAGTTATGGCTGCTCTCAGTCCCTAGGTGCTCTGCCTCACAGAGTCCCAACAACCGCTGCAAACCTCGGAGAGAAAGCTGCCTTTGAGTTCCGACCGAAGCCAGACAGTCCTGCTTCTCCCGTTTGAGTCTGGGTCCCTAGAGACTCGCCCGGATCTGGAGCTCAGAGTCTGAAACTCCCTCCCGATTGAAAACAACCGCGCCCTCCGCCGCCAGCCCGCTCCGCGCGCGCACTCCGCACCTGAGTATTTCACTTCAGCACTGTGCCTCCTCTGAGTCTGGGTATGATATTCTCTTTCCTCCTACTTGTAGAATTTCCACTCAGCCAGCCTTCCTGTGGTTCTGGATGATGTTCGTTCCGTCTTTTAGGTGTACCCTTGAATTGGTTGTTCGAGGCAGCAATCTCCGGCGTTAACCTATGCTGCCATCTTGGTTTCTCTGTTCAAAATCTTAAAACTCCGAAAGTTCTTCACCGATTGCTTTGAAATTTTGACACAACATTGCATTCGAATACGTGCGTGTTTTTATATACCTGTATACCTACTATTATATCGATGTCACACCTGTGACAGGTAAAAACATGTTTTTGAAAAACAGCGCCATCTGTTGGACGTAAAAGCAACACATGCTTATAATAAATGTTACGATTCCATTTCAATGTTTGTTTACAATTATAAATTGTAGATAAAATTAACTACAAATATGCGTGTCCAGTTGCAAAACAATCGATCAGCTGAGATATTCTCACATCAATTGCTGGAAATTGGGAACGGAAAGGCGCCGGTTGATCTGACCTCAGGACAAATTTCATTGCCTCAAAACTTCTGCAATTTAGTGGCATCAAAAGAAGAATTGGTTGAAAAAGTATTTCCCAATGTTCAAACCAATTATAAGAATCACGACTGGCTGAGTGAACAAGCTATTCTTGCAGCCAAGAACAAAGACATCTACGAACTTAACAGTATTATTCAGTCTAACATTCAAAGCAAGGCAGTCACATACAAGTCCGTCGACGCTGTTGTGGAAGCAGATGAAGCGGTTAATTATCCAACAGAATTTTTGAATTCACTCAATCTGTCAGGGATGCCACCACACGTACTGCAATTGAAAATCGGCGTGCCAATTATCATATTGCGAAATATCAACCAGCCAAAGCTTTGCAACAGTACGCGGCTTGCAGTAAAAAAATTAATGAGCAACGTCGTAGAAGCAACAATCTTGACAGGACCTTTCAAAGGTGAAGATGTCCTCATTCCTCGCATTCCTATGATTCCAACCGATATGCCATTTCAATTTAAGAGATTGCAATTCCCAATTCGATTGGTGTTTGCAATCACCATCAACAAAGCTCATGGCCAATCTTTAGAATTATGCGGTTTAGATCTAGACACGGATTGCCTGTTGCGTGTTCTAGAGTCGGCAAACCAGACAATCTCTATATCTGCACGGACAATGGAACAACAAAAAATATTGTATACCCACAAGCATTGTAAAATTAAACTTATTAGAAACGTGCGCTTTCTCTTTTCTTTCTTTTCCATTTAACCAGACTGAGCCACAACAACACGTGGCCGGGTACAGCTAGTATAAAATAAATATCAAAAATATAAATCTTTGTTTGACTATGGTTGCAAATATCAGAAAATTTCTATATGTGACAGAGCACCAGAGTTAAGTTAGGGTTTTTCAAAATGCTGACACACCGAGCTCAAAAGGTTCGCCATCACTGGGATAGAGTGTCAGCCTGCAGACTGAAGGGTCCTGGGTTGTGGGCTGGATTCCCAGTAGGGGGTGTGCAGGAGGCAGCCGATCAATGATTCTCATCATTGATGTTTCTCTCTCTCCCTTCCTCTCTGAAATCAATAAAAATATGTTAAAAAAGAAAAAAGATTTTATATAGGCTTTAACCAATCTGCTTCTTAATTACCAATAGCTGGGAAGCAATGCTAATTTCATTGGTATAAAAGTGCATATTAAAAAAGACCACTTGCCAAAGCCGGTTTGGCTCAGTGGATAGAGCGTCAGCCTGTGGACTGAAGGGTCCCGGGTTCATTCCGGTCAGGGGCATGTACCTGGGTTGCAGGCACTTCCCCAGTGGGGGATGTGCGGGAGGCAGCTGATCGATGTTTCTCTCTCATCGATGTTTCTAATTCTCTATCTCTCTCCCTTCCTCTCTGTAAAAATTCAATAAAATATATTATAAAAAAAAAAGACCACTTAATTCCTGTACTTATCTACTTAAATAGGAAGTACGAAATTAAGTCAAAGAAAAAAAATATGAAATTAAAAACTATAGTCTAATCTAAGCTATTTTCTTGTTTAGTAAAGCATGAAATCAGAAGAGTTTAAATAATTGGTAGTTCATAAATAACATCTTCTGATGGTCAGATATCTGGCACAGGATACTACTTTATGAGCAATATTCTTTTCAAATATAAAGCCTACACTTTATTTGCCTCACATCTTCTTTGTTAAGAAGTAGAAAATATGGTTTCAAAGTGTGTGCTTTCCAGAACTGCTAGGTTATAGAAACATTTTGCAGATCTAAAAATATACACTATTCAACACTAGAAAAAATTTAAAGGCACTTTGGTGTTCAGTTATTTGGAACCGAATTTAACAAATTTTATTCAACAGGTTCATGCTAGAGTAATGACGTTTCTAGGTTTCTTATATTCTTCTACTAAATAAATATACCTACATATAATGTATACTAGTAGAGGACTATGTACTAGTAAGTGTACATATTTTCAAAAAGAACACCCTAGAGACGTTATATCAAAATATTTTGTGTTTAAAATATTTTGTTTTAAAAACAACTTTTATGACAGCTAAATACACAAGGTAACTTTAATTTTTATAAAGAAAAATTATCATAAGAGTAGTGAAATTTTAGTGATAAATGCACTAAAATACGTAATCTTTTTAAATAAACCATTTTCAGAGAAAAATGTAAGTGCATAAAAAGGAAATTTATTTTAGAATTTATATCAAAGGAGCTCTTATAAATAAATGAAGCCCAGTCTCAATGATAATATAGCCTTGATTTTAATATAGTCTGCCTCACAGTACAATGCCTCATAGTTTGTTCCCAAAGTTGAAAATTCCTAGCCCTAACAAGCAATTTTCTCTATTGATAACTTTATGAGTAATTTTGGCAACAGCATAAAAAAGTCTTAATCCTTATTTTGCTAATTTTCTAAAGTCCTGTTTCACAAGAAACATCTAATTATTGTTTTCAATGAAAATTGACAGAAGAGGAATATTCTCATACTTTTAAAACAAGTTAAACCATAAATATTTATCCTATGCAAATAAAATGAAACATAACGTAAATTTTAAGATATCTCTAGTTAATTTAAAAAAAACATTAAATTGTATTCACAATGGTAAATTAAACTAATGAAAACAGTAACTTGCAGAGCCAACTGGTATACCGTTCCTAAGGACAAAGGTAAAATCTGTGCACAGTCAAATCTATCACTTATATTTGCAGCTTCTTACAAAAAAAGTCAGACTGCTCTAGTTTTTTTAATGCCCACTTTTAAAACTTGCTCAGTTTTAAAACCAACATCATGGAGTCATTCTTATATGCTTGTTTTTAAGTAGCCTCACACAATGATTCTCTGATTTAGATTAGTCACATATCCACTGATATTTTTATCATAATGAAATTTAAAAAAAATATGTTTTCAGAAGATGGAATCCATAAAAAAGCTACTGAAGAATCCTTTGACTAAAGAAAATCAACAACAGAATGCCAATATTAACTACAGAAAATAATTTGTCAGGATCACAACAAAAGGATATACTGAATTTTTTCTAAAATACCTTGTTCATTTTTATAATGAATAAAACTAATACTTACAAATTATTCATGTACTTTCATATGAGGTTTGTTTTGTTAATATTCGTGCTTTTCCGTTACTAGTTTTAGCCTACTCTTGCATCAAGTCTTCCCATAAATCTCTGAAAAGTCACAAATATCCCTATGGTCATGGGTAAACCATGAAAGTGATAATTCATCAAACTGTATTTTAACCTATGTAATAAATAAATCTGTTGTGAGGTTAATTTCTCCTAATTTATATCAAATAATACCATCACTCTAAGAAAAATAATGATCATATTGATTTTACTATGGTTTAAACTCTCAGACATCTTTCTGATTACTTATTAATGTAAAAAAACTGAGTTAATTTTATATTCATATTTAAACTACTGATACCTATAAATAAAACAGTATTTATTAAAATAGAATATGCACTTAATTTATACTAAATTCCACTCAAATTTATACAAGTTTTTCATCCTTAATTTTTAAATACACACATATTTTTTTCAAACACTACAAGTATATACAAAACTAAAATGTGACACCCAAGCCAGATTGTGATTTTTAAAATAACTTCTAAACAGGCAGTAATATACAATGTGTAAAAATCCAATAAAATACAGGTATATTCTTATACAAATGTTAGTCCTATAATACCGAGCGATATTTACAAGCAAACATGATCCAAACAGCACATGCAGATTCGGGGTAAGTAAACACTCGGACACGAACTGCCAGCCGCACCTGGTCTCCACGACAACAGATTATTTCTTCACAGAAAGGAGACCTACAGAAGGAAGAAAATTTACTCACTTAGGAAGTAAACATAGGCTTTACTTTCTTATTTCTAAGTAAGTCAGCATTTTAAATATTTTAAAATCCTGTCTTTACTACCAAGGGCTCTGTAATTTTATTTTAATTTAATTATTTTTTTATTATTAATTTCAGAGAGAGGAAGGAAGAGGGAGAGGGAGAGGGAGAGGGAGAGGGAGAGGGAGAGGGAGAGGGAGAGGGAGAGGGAGCGGGAGAGAGAAATATCAACGATGAGAGAGAATCATTGATTGGCTGCCTCCTGCATGTCCCCCACTGGGAATCAAGCCCAAAACCTAAGCATATGCCCTGACCAGGAATTGAACCGTGACCTCCTGGTTCATAGGGCGAAGTTCAACCACTGAGACACATCAGCCGGGCTGGGCTCTGTAATTTTAATCAAATTATAGACTAGTCAAGATCAGAGATCCTTAACAAAGATTGCACCAAAATCACTGGGAAAATTATCCCAAACTATCAAAAGCTACATTTCAGGCTTAATGAATCACAATCTGTGGCAAAGAAGGTAAGTCTTATTTATAGAGGTTCCCCATGTGAATCTGAAGTCATGCTATATAATGAAAAGCTAATATGCAAATCAACCGAACAGCAGAACAACTAGTCACTATGACGTGCACTGACCACCAGGGGGCAGACGTACAACGCAGGAGCTGCTCCCTGGTGATCAGTGTGCTCCCACAGGGGGAGCACTGCTCAGCTAGAAGCCAGGCTCATGGCTGGCAAGCGCAGCGGTGGTGGCGGGAGCCTCTCCTGCCTCCTTGGCAGCGCTAAGGATGTCTGACTGCCAGCTTAGGCCCGCTATGTGCAGGGCTCAGGCCTAAGCTGTCAGTCAGACATCCCGAGGGCTCCTGGACTGCAAGAGGGCACAGGCCAGGCTGAGGGGCCCCCCAAGTGCACAAATTTCATGCACCAGGCCTCTAGTTTCTAAATAAACTATCAGACTAACTGATTTCTTAAAGCCCTACCTCAAAACATTTATGAATTCATAAATTCCACCTTACCGAAGACATGTGGCAAATGCACGCCTTGCATTTCTATACACAAAATGTATTGGGAACCCTTTAAATGTGTGACCATCAGGTACAGCCCTCCTTATGGCATCTTGAAATTCTTCATTGCCTGCAGATATACTTGTTGTTCGCTCAAATTCATAAGAAGCCAAAGCTGGTGATAAGAGATAAGAAAGCTGGTCCTCCCAAACAGTAGTGAGGCCAAGATCCTATAGCAATCAAAAAGAGAAAAAGTAAAACACAAAATTTTAACACCCAATTATAAAAAATTGTTGATTATTCTAACATATACCAAGATTTTTTAAACCTGTCCATTTTTAAAACTTTCCATTATTATAAGAATACTTAAGTGAAAAATAAACTATTGGTATCAGATTTTAATTCTTGAAAAAAACAGAAACATTCAATATAATGATGTTACTACGGGCTCCAAATTCTATACTTCTTTACTATCCACTAGAAAAGATCATATGGAATAGTCCTGCTATGGAAGACAGTGACAATAAATTGTGATATCACATTTTATTTAACTTCATAATTTAGTAAGATTGAATCTGCTTAATTTGATTGCTCCTACCATAAATTCAACTATAAGAGGGGAGAAAAATCAACAAACTAATTGCATATATAAGTAAACTCAAATATTTACTGAACATTTACTCTTTATTTCTAGAAGGAAGTAATAAATTCTAGAAATAACGGTGAATTTAGAAATTTCTGAATCTCAGAGCTTTATCTCATGACTTTCAAAACTATTAAGCTTTTAAAAGTAGGGACAGTATTTGCCTTGTTCAGGGCTAGAATAGTGACTGGCACTATCATACACACCCCCCAAAAGTTGCTTATCTATAAACAAATGAAAAAAGCATGAAACTACAAATTTCAGTGTTAATTACCTTCCTGTGTTCTGACACTAGTAACCTTAGCTGCATTTCTATTTCATTACTTGTTACTGAAGCATCAATCGTGGATGCACAAAGAGGTGGAAAGGGAGGAAGGGATGTTGTAGCTCCTGGAGCACACACAGATTTAATTGCATCTTCACTCATGGGTTTCCATTTAGATTCATCATTCAAATCAAATACACAGATTTCTACAGAGTCAGAGGGCTGACAATTTCCCAGAAACATCTGATGGTTGAAAACACAACCAATTGTTCGATATGGGTACAATGGTTTGGGCTGTTCAGCAACTGGAGGTTCATCAGGATTGTTAGATTTATGGATGTACCTAAAAAAGGCAAATCATAATTTTATATAATAAGAACTTAAATTAGGAAGGCAGCATTTTATTGAGGACACTTAAAGCCCTAACGATTTCCCAGGACTAGAGTTTTAATACTCATTTTTCGTTCTTATCTTTCTATAATTTGATTACTCTGTATTAGTGGTTCTCAACCTGTGGGTCGCGACCCCTTTGGCGGTCAAACGACCCTTTCACAGGGGTCGCCTAAGACCATCCTGCATATCAGATACAGTGGGGCCTTGACTTACGAGTTTAATTCATTCCGTGACGGAGCTCGTTAACTCAAATTACTCGTATGTCAAATCATAAAGTGAACGAGTGAGACACGTGATGCTGGGCTGATGTGGCGTTCACTGTGACGTTCGCTGCGCCAGCTAGCGGTGGGGCATCTGAAGCTGGCTCGTAACCCGAATTTTAGCTCGCAACTCAAAGCAAAAAATCGGCCAAGAGACGGCTTATATCTTGAAAAACTCATAACAGTAGCAACATTACAGTTATGAAGTAGCAACAAAAATAATTTTATGGTTGGATCTCAACATGACAAACTGTATTTAAAGGGCCAGAAGGTTGAGAACCACTGCTCTATATTAATTATATAGCATTATCTTATGCTACAAAAATCAACTTTACTCCTTTAACATGAAAATATATTCTATTCATATTGTTAAAATAAAAAATTTATCTCAGATAACACAATTAAAATAATTTGGCAATATATTTGGCTATATATTTTACATATTATGCTTTTATTATTGTCTCACAGAGGGAGGCCCAGGCCTCCAGCCTGCACTGCTGTGACAGTTGGGTAGGGCCTCCCTCTGCGGAACAATCGATCGCGGGGTTCCTGGACTGCAACAGGGCGCAGGCTGGGCTGAGGGACTCCTCCCCACCCCCGAGTGAATGATTTTGTGCACTGGGCCTCTAGTCCTATATAATAAAAGGGTAGTATGCAAATTGTCCCCTTGACAGTTCTTCCGGGAGTTCGACCAGGGGGCGGGCTGGACGGGGGAAGGGAGGGAGGACCCCCCCGCACTGGTAGGTACCCAGGGGAAGGGAGGGAGGCCCTGGCCATCAGTGGCAGCCAGAGGCAGGCAGCCGAGGGCAAGGAGGGAGTACCCGGCCAGCAGCTGGCAGCTGCTAGGGACCCTACCAGTGCATGAATTTCATGCACTGAGCCTCCAGTCCCTATATGTCAAGGTTGCAGGTTTAATGTCCCATCAGAGCACATACAAGAATCAACCAAGGAATGCCTAAGTGGAAAAACAAATTGATGTTTCTCGCTCCCTCCCCTTTCCTCTCTCTCTCAAATCAATAAATAAATTGGGGGGGGTGGGGGGGGAAGCCTGAAAAAATGTCCAATGAGTTTATTAACACAGACTTGGTGACCACATCAAATTTTAAAAAGAAATCATGATTTCAACTTGAGTTTATTTTCAAGCTTAGAGATGATCATCAGAAAAGCATATACCAATTATATATTATTAAAAGTAAATATAATGTATATTTTTACCAATATTATGTTAGTAAAGAATATTTTAGGTGTACAAATTTTCTTAAGAGTTTAATTATAGTTATTTTAATTGAAGTAGTTTTAGTCACTGAAAAGGCTTTAATAACTAAAATTATCAACAAGTACCTTTGATATCATCAACATAAACAAAGAACCTATAATATAAAATATCTGCATCTTCATTTTCATATCTTTGTAAACTTAGTTGGCTAACCTGTGTCCTGTTAAACTCTCCCAAAAAGTGATGGTTCCATCAGTTCCACAAGTCATAACCCAAGCATGAGGTACTCCTTTTGCCTTAGTCCCAACACAGACAAACGCTTCTAATCCATAGCCAAGAAGAAGGCTGCACAGAAGGTTAGCATGATCTTCACAGTCACCCTATAAAAATACAATTAATTACAAAATTAAGTATCTGTTCCTTCATATTGTCTCCTCATTAACTATATAAATACAAAATGACAATAAAACATATTATTAATTTTTTTCCTTTTAATCATTAGATAATAGTGTTAGGCTGAAATAATAAGAGTGGAAAAATAAAATACAAAATTTAGAAGAGCCTAAATTATTTTACAAAGTGAGAGCTCAGAAATCTAATAGTTATAATATGTATACTTGAAGAGGGAACATTCAGATTCAAAAGTTTATAAAGAACTCATACAATATAGAAGAAAAACAGTAAGATTTTTTAAATGAATAGCTAATGAACATGAACAGACAAGCTGACAAATCATAGAGCATAAAATGCAAATGGGAAAACACACAAACTGAAAACAATGAGTTATACCATCTGTACATGATTATTTTAAGGAAATACATAGGAAAATGACTGGGTAGTATACAACATAATGCCAACAGCAGCTACATTTAAGGTGATTATATATAATTTCCCCCTGTATTTTTTTTTAATGTTTACTTTGAAATCTAATTAAAATACAACTTTTAGTACATGACTGATACAATGTCCAATGCACTTATTTGCTCAGGCACCAATTATTTTTTAATTGATTTTTAGAAAAAGAAAGGAAGGGGAGGGGGAGCAAGAAAGAAACACTGATTTGCTCTTCCATTTACTTATATGCATTCATTGGTTGATTCTTTTTTTGTTATTGTTAATGCTCATCCAAGGATAGTTTCCCATTGACTTTTAGAGAGAGTGGAAGGGAGGGGGGAGAGACAGAAAGAAAAAAACACCGATGTGAGAGACACATCGATTGGTTGCCTCCAGCATGCGGTCTGACCAGGGCTGGGGATTGAGCCTGCAACCCGGAATTGAACCCAGGACCCTTCAGTCTGCGGGCCAACACCAGACCAGGTAGGGCCATTGGCTGGTTTTTGCATGTGCCTTGATCAGGAATCGAACCTGCAACCTTGGAATATCGGGATGACACACTAATCAACTGAGTTACCCAGCCAGGGCTTCCCTTTTACTTTCTAAATTCTCTTTGATAGTGTTATATTACTTTCACAATTTTAAAAAATTATAAAAACTACAAAAAAATTAAAAATATCTGATAGCTTTTATGAAATACATTATTAAAATATTAAACAGTAAGACTACAATTACATGAAGATATGTGTTTAAACATAGAAATACAGGTAATATGCAAAAGTAAAAATAACTATTGAGTTCAGTATTAGAATGGATGATATATCTTCATCCTCAAAATTTTGCAGTAGTGGTTCTCCACTGTTGCTTTTTACCTAATTGCAATAAAACAAACAGCATTTTATAATCATTAAATTGACGTTAGAAAAACATAATATACAACCTTGGAAACCCAGTAATTTCTACATTGAGATTTTATACTAATTTTTTTTCAAAAACCCAAAAATACAACCAACAATGTTCAATGCAAAATATCATTCTCCATGATATCAAAAAATGGAAGCAAACCTAACGCAGCCAAAAGAAACAGTGCCTACAATGGGGAAATAGTTAAGCAGATTTTATATATCAACTTAAGAAAATTTCATATAGCCATTAAAAGACAGAGATCATAAAGACTAGCAATACAGAGTTCATAGCACAATGCTAAATTATAAAGCAGGACACAGTATTTTACTTATATCTTAATTATGGAAAAAAATGATACCTAACAGGAGAGGTTATAGAAAAAAATGATATATAACAAGAGAAAAGCATAAAAAGACATATTGGCAATAAGATTATGGATGAAATTTCACTTTCACTGTTGTGAATCTGTTTGTGACAGAAATATATTTTACGTAATTTTCAAATTTCTAATTAAAGATGTGCTTTCTCTTTAAACAAACTTAACAACAAAAAAACAGTGACTCAGCCCTAACCGGTTTGGCTCAGTGGATAGAGCATCGGCCTGAGGACTCAAGGGTCCCAGGTTCAATTCTGGTCAAGGGCATGTACCTTGGTTGCGGGCATATCCCCAGTAGAGGGTGTGCAGGAGGCAGCTGATCAATAGTTCTCTCTCATTGATATTTCTAACTCTCTGTCCCTCTCCCTTCCTCTCTGTAAAAAATCAATAAAAAAAATATTTTTAATAAAAATAAAAAAAACAGTGAATCAAATGGGTGATTATTTGCTTTATAAATATGTTATTTACACTAGAGGAGCGGTGCACGAAATTCATGCACGGGGGGGGGGGGGGCGGGGGTACCCCCAGCCTGGCCTGTGCCCTCACAGGGCAGGAGCCCCGCAATCAATCTCCCCAAAGAGGTAGGCCCCGCCCACCCATCCAGGGATCCTCGATGGAATGCCCCAAAGGGGTAGGCCGGAGCCGGGGGGGTCCCACCTCCGCACCGCAAAAAGCCGCCAGGACCCACCTCCATGGCTCTGCGCAGAGCTGCCCGGACCTGCTTCCGTGGCTCCACACGGAGCCACCAGGACCTGCCTGCGCACCACGCACACAGCGTCAAGTCCCCACCCACCCGCTGTACACGCAGCCTCCTGGTGATGGATTGTTACGGTGTGAGGGCATGACGACCACATGGGCTTTTATTAGTATAGATAATAATTTTAAATATGTACCATTCCTACTATGTTTGAAATAAAAATGTTTTTTTGTTTTTTTTTTAAATATGTTTTATTGATTTTTTACAGAGAGGAAGGGAGAGAGAGATAGAGAGCTAGAAACATCGATGAGAGAGAAACATCCATCAGCTGCCTCCTGCACACCTCCCACTGGGGATGTGCCTGCAACCAAGGTACATGCCCTTGACCGGAATCGAACCTGGGACCCTTCAGTCCGCAAGCCGACGCTCTATGAATGAGCCAAACCGGTCATGGCTGAAATAAAAATGTTTTGATCTATACACACAACTTTTGGGAACTATAGATTGAGAATAAATCAAAACAATTTTGATAAGTAATGTTTAACTGTTTTCAGTTGTCTAAGACAAAAATCATTCTGACAAATCAATTTCTAATATAAACAGTTTCTTCCATTGCATAAGCTTGCCTTATGAATACCTATAATATTTACACAACTTCAAATGGCTAGTTTACTGAAATCAATTCATTTAAGTTTAAGATCAATAAATTTATATAAATTCTTAAATATATACTTACTAGAGGCCCGGTGCACAAAAATTTGTGCACTCGGGGGGAAGGGGGGTCCCTCAGCCCGGCCTGTGCCCTCTCGCAGTCTGGGACCCCTCGGGAGATAACGACCTGCTGGCTTAGGCCTGCTCCCGGGTGGCAGAGGACAGGCCCAATCCCTACGTGCAGTCCCTGGTTGGGCTCAAAGCAGGGCCGATTGGGGAGTTGAGGCACCACCCCCTGTCATGCACAGAGCAGGGCTGATCGGGAGGTTGCAATGCCACCCCTAGTCACACTCAGGGTAGGGCACCGCCCCGTCACATTCAAGGCAGGGTCGATGGGGAGGTTGTGGCGCCACCCCGTCACGCACAGAGCAGGGCCGATCAGGGGGTTGGGGCGCTGCCCCGTCACATACAGAGCAGGGCCCATCAGGGGGGTTGGGGCTCCATACCCTGTCACGCACAGAGCAGGGCAGATCAGGGGGTTGGGGCGCTCCCCCGTCACGCACAGAGTAGGGCCGATAGGGGAGTTAGGACACCGTCCCCTGTCACACACAGAGCAGGGCGGGTTAGGGGGTTGGGGCTCCGCCTTCTATCACCCACAGAGCAGGGCTGATCAGGGGGTTGGTGTGCCGCACCCTGTCACACTCAGGGCAGGTTATGGCTCTACCCCCTCACACACAGAGCAGGGCCCGTGGGGGAGGGGGGGGATTGGGTCGTGCACCCTGTCACACACAGAGCCGCAGGGCAATCAGGGGGTTGGGGCGCTCCCCCCCTATCAGGCACAGAGCAGGGCTGATCAGGGGGTTGAGGCGCCGCACCCTGTCACGAACAGAGCAGGGCAGATAGGGAGGTTGTGGCCCTGCCCCCTGTCACACACAGAGCCGCAGGGCCATCAGGGGGTTTGGTTGCTGCCCCCGTCACACTGATCCCCGTGCCGGGAGGCCTCACAGCTCTACTGATCCCGGTGCTGGGAGGCCTCGCTGCTCCGCTGATCCCGGTGCTGGGAGGCATATTACCCTTTTACTATATAGGATAGAGGCCTGGTGCATGGGTGGGGGCCAGCTGGTTTGCCCTGAAGGGTGTCCTGGATCAGGGTGGGGGTCCCCACTGGGGTGCCTGGCCAGTCTGGGTGACGGGCTGAGGGCCGTTTTCAGGCTGGCGGGTGACTGAAGCTCCCAACCTGTCCTTTTTTTCTTTTCTTTTTATTCTGGGCCAACTTTAGCTCTGAGGCTTGGCTCTAGCTCTGAGGCCTCGGCTGCTGAAAGCAGGGATCTGCGTTTGTTCTATAATTGAAACAATGTTGCGGTCCTGCTGGCTGAAAGCAGGTTTCTGGGGTTTTGTTTAGCTTCTATATTTGTAACAATGTTTCAAACTGCAAGCTCAGAGGCCAGCAAGGCAGGCGGGGAATGTTAGCTTCCTCCGTCACTGAAGCAAGCAAGCCTCTTGTTCGCTTCAAGCTGCCTGGCTGTCGGCCACCATCTTGGTTGGCAGTTAATTTGCATATCGTCCTGATTAGCCATTGGGAAGGGTAGCGGAGGTACAGCTAATTACCATGTTTCTCTATTATTAGATAGGATATCTGATCTAATCAAAACACCAATAAATCCAGTAATTTTTTCCATATTCATTTTGTACTGCCATTTTCTCTTTTTTTAAAAAAACACATCATCTAAACAAATTTTAATACATGAATAATACTAGAAGACCATAGTAAGAGTCCTGCTGCTCTAATTCAGTTTCATTTACCTCTATATCTTGGTTTCTGACATAATAGTACTTATAGATCCTTACCTCACAGAAATCACAGTACATTAAATAATAAGCTACATGAGAAAATAAAGATGCTAAGTTTTTTCTTTATGTATTGACATTTAAGTGTTAAGAAAAATGGTGAAAAGATTGTCTTATTCAAGTTGATACTACGTTAATTATTTTACAAATGTATCACAAATTCACAATTATGATGTACTGCTTTTTAATTCTATTATGTGTGTAGGATACCTTGTTTCTACAGAGAAAGGCCAGCAGAGTGCACCACTGTTCCTGTTTACCTCCTCCTCCAATAACAGGGGCTCTTTCATAACCAAGGACATTAACAAATCTTGCTGCTTGCCTTGGGGTATCCAGAAGCCGCCCAGCTCGAAGGGGTTTAACATAGGAACAGACTGGTCTATTTATCCCATTTTCGTCCTGGAGAAAGAGAGGGAAAACATTATCTGTAATGACTGATTAATCATTTTCAATTTTAACACCTGTTCTCCGAGTACATTAATGTAGAATAAAATAATTCTGGATTATCACTTACTGCTTACCTTGTACCTAGCACTAGATTGCTGAGTGCTATGCATACAATTTCTCTTTTAATCCTCATAACATCTCTATTACTTTCATTTCATAGATGAAGAAACTGAAGCTACAGCCATTATGCAACAGGGACGGGATCCAAACATTGAGCTAACGCCAAAGCCTTTGACAGTAAGAACATAAACTATCATATGATCCAGCAATCCCACTCCTGGATATATATCCAAAGTAGTTGAAATCAGTAACTCAAAGATTGCAAACCATGTTCACTGCAGCATTGTTGGCAATAGCTAGGATATGGAAACAACCAGAATGTCCTTCAACAAATGAATGGATAAAGAAAAAGTGGTATACATATGAAATGGAGTAACATTCAGCCATAAAAAAAAAAAAAAAAGGATGCATTTGCCCTAAACAAGTTATAGTAGCACCTTGGAATATAAGATATACCATTACTTGTTTCATTATAGCAATGTCTCTAATATTACCTAACTATATCCCCATAAACTATTTCAATATCTAGAAAATTTCAGTATTTTAACCTCTAAACCTGTACTGTTCAATAGAATGCCACTAACCATATGTGGCTATTTAATTGTTAATAAAATTTTAAAAAATATTCTGTGTGCTCAACAACTACATATGGCTAAGGGTTACCACACTGGACAGCACATATCTATCAATGCAGAAAGCTCTACTGGATAGTGCTGTTGTATACTATTTCCTCTTGTGCATGGAATCACTGGAAATTCATTTTAAGGCCATGTATAATAATATGTATATTTAAAACTATAGTTTTTGAAATTAGATTGATGCCTTAAATAACTGTTGTTGTACCTTAATTTCGTATCTAGCCAAACATAGGAAGAAGCAACAAGAAACACTATTGGAAAAGGAACCTAAGAAAGATAAAAATGTTATTTACTCTATATGGAAAGAAATGGCACAAACTAATGAGCAATAGTTGAAACTGCAATTTAATAGTTTGTCATAACTGACCTGATGTTTGAACTTAGAAAAAAATCTTCACTTCTCTATCCTTCACACCGTTTGCAAAAAGTAGCAATGCCTGGCTACTTGACAATCTCATATGGTTACCAATCGACTAAGTGACCTTACATGGTTCAAATCTTCTTACAATGAATTCTGAGACAGGAACCTTAAGTAATATTTCCTAAAACACAATCTCAGTTCTTTGATTCCCTTAAATGCATATTCCATTCTTTTCCTTCCTCTTCTTTCATTTGCAATTTCTCTGATCTACTTCCTCCCCTTCCCCCACCAACCACCCCAAACTGGTCAGATTCCCTATGGCAACCTCAGACTAAATAGACAGCAGGAACTATATATATATATATATATACACATATATGTGTGTGTGTGTGTGTGTTGTTATTAAATCTCACCAGAAGATATTTCTCCCATTGATTTTTTTAGAGAGAGTGGAAGGGGAGGTGGGGGTGGAGACAGAGAAACATTGTTATGAGAGAGACACATCGACTGATTGCCTCCTGCACATGTCCCAACTGGGGCCGGTGGCCAGGGATTGGGAATAGAGCCAGCAATGAAGGTATGTGCCCTTGACCAGAACTGAACCTGCGACCCTTCAGTTTGTGGCGGTGCTCTAACCACTAAGCAAATCAGCTAGGTCAGAACCAGTTATATTTTGACTTGTTTCTCTTTGCCCTTGATCTGACATCACTGCTACCTTGCCTGCCTAGTCATTCAATGTATAGATAATGTTATTGTAAAGTTAGAAGCCATTTCCTTTATCTCCACCACTAGTCAACTACAATCTCCCACATTCCCAAGCTCCTCATCTAGAAATTGAAACACTTTTAGCCTGTCCTAAAAATCTAGGGAATATAGGGTAAAGCTAGACAAATGCACAGGATCTGAGAAATATAATCCACTACAACATTATATTCGCATAAAAATACATCTACATAAGCCTGAATATACATAAAGTATTTAAGTAGTCCTTAAGTTACAAAAAGATATGGATCTAATCACATATTGTATGTTTGTTAAAGATAGAAAATGGGCTTAGGATACAAGAAAAATAGAAGCAGAGATATAATTGAAATGCTGCAGTTGAAATGCTGGAGCTAAATATTATTGGTCATTGGCTTAGGGATCTTGGTTATATAAAATTATTACATGTAATATATGTTTATCTTTTTTTTAAAATATATTTTATTGATTTTTTTACACAGAGGAAGGGAGAGAGATAGAGAGTTAGAAACATCGATGAGAGAGAAACATCGATCAGCTGCCTCCTGCACATCTCCCACTAGGGATGTGCCCGCAACCCAGGTACATGCCCTTGACCGGAATCGAACCTGGGACCTTTCAGTCCGCAGGCCGACGCTCTATCCACTGAGCCAAACCGGTTTCGGCTATGTTTGTCTTTTTAAAAAAACACCCTAACCAGAAAAAATATACATGTGGAGCCCCAGTTCTGCACACAAAAGCTGAACTTACACATAAATTAGAAAATGTCTTAGTAGTTATTTAGTACTAAGTACCAATCAACGATACACTCAAACAAAAGGGTTTTCACCTACTTTAAATAATATATATTCAAAAAGGGTTTAAGAAACAAAAATGAAAAGCAAAATAAAACAGATTGTATTATATCATTCAGTGAAAGAGAGTATTACAAAAGTAGCATTGTATTTTACAAATAAATTTTCATTTTTCTGTAATAAATACATTTTACAAATTCAAGTTAAATAAAATGTATTTTAAAAATACAGTTAATATCAAATACAGCTGTGGAGTTTTTCTAATATAATTTACAAACCTGAGCAAAAATCTTAACCAGCCGTGAGTTGTGTGAGGGTCGAATTTGCAAATATTCTCTCCACCACTGCTTAGCATATACAAGAAATAATCGCTCTTTCTCTGCAGTTTTCTGACGTTCCAAAGCAAGCTTGAAATTTTAAAAAAAAAGTTTCAATTTCTATTCATTCTCCTTAATTACTATAAAATACGTAACAGATCTATGTACTTCTCTCCATCTCTGCCACTACCCTAATTAATCTAAGCCACCATCATCTCATCTCTAAGAGCCTTAAAATGACTTGCCTATTTCTACACCTCCCCCCATACAAATCAGTCTCCAGACAACATCAGAGTAATCTTTTTCTGCCAAGACATTTTTAAATATTAAATCATATTGTCATTCTCTTGCTTAAAACTAACAAACTGTAATTTTCTTTAAAAAAAGTGCTTTCTAGGATCAACAGGGAAACATACTATTATGAAAACAATTACACAAAGAAGAAAAATTCAGAATTTTTTACCTGTGTGTTCACTACTTCTTGAGATAATGTTTGACTGAGTGGTGGGTACATCTCAAGTTTTATATTTAAAATTCCCACAGAAACTTTTGATTCTGTGCCTAAAAGTGTAAATAGATACTTAGAACTTCAGAGGTTTTAATGCTGTGCATATTTAGTCAACCAAAATAATTTAAGAATTTTGTGCTTTACCACTTACATAAATATTCAACGTTACCTTTAATATTCATATCAAAATGAACCAGATCAAATTAGTTTTTATTTGGTACTAAGGCCTTCGTGTCATTTTAAGGAGATTACCTATTTTCTTAGCTTCCTAATCACTTTTAAGTGACTTTTCAGACATAAAGGATTCAGAAGTCTTAATTTTTACATTAATTAAATGTCTGATACCAACCAGACTTACATTTAAAACCAAAGTAAAAGTAGCTGTTAACACCTCATTCTCAGAAAATATTTATACTTTTTGTCACATATAGTAATTCCCATTTATCCCCTCCCATTTTTCACATCACATGTGAATACAAATTTTTAATCCATGCCTGTATTTAAAGAATTAGAAAACAAATAATGGGTATCAGTTAAAAATAAACATCATACCTAAAACTTTTTTCTCTACTTTTTATTTAAGTAAAAACACATTCAGGGTCTGACTTATCAAAATCTAAATTACTAAAGCTATACTGTCCAATGGCCAGATTTAACTCTGTGACTAAGTTTCAATACCAAAGTACTTCCATTATGTTATGCATAAAACATAGGTAGCTTTTGTTTTTCACTGTATTGGTAAATATGTATTACATATCAAGTAGTATGCGAGAGTCCAAGGAGACAATGGTGAATAAGATAGGCACCATCTCTGTTCTCAAATACTATTTACTGGTACTGACATTGAGCAGGTTAGCACCTTTGAGGGTTACTTTTCCACAAGTAAAGAGATAGAAGAAAACCTACTCCATATTCCATAAGAACAGCTGCTGCAGGAAGCCACTGGTACTAATGGAGATGCATTATATTCCGGGATGTGCTGGAATGGAGGTATTTTGTGTATGCATGCATGTATATGCATATGTGTAGAATCTTAATTTTCTTTATAGCCTTATATATAATCAAATGAATTTGGGGGGGGGGACTCTCAAAATTTAATTCATTTCCTAGGGAAAAAAATTTCTTTAAGACAAGGCCAGAATGACTATGAAGTTCTACACTCACACTAGTCTTCAAGACACTTCCATAGACTACAACACTGAAGTCCAATTATAATTCTAAAGAAATTCTTTTTACGTTTGCCTCTTGATTTATAAAGGCATTTTCAAAATATAAAATGTACTTACAAACAAACTAGGACTTATAAAAAGGTAACATGATATTAATCATCATACCTACACCCATAAGTTCCACAGTAAGATTGGTTGCTCCATTTTCTGAGCCCAAAACTGATCGCCATTCGAGAAAATAGGATGCTACTAAAGTGGTCTCACCAAATATATCTGTTTTGATTAGCACCATATGAATTGGATCACTTATTGATAACATTGTTGTTGAATCAGCCATTCTAGTTCCATCACCTAGCAACATAAACCAAAAAAAAATTACACCATATTACATATTCAGTTAAGCCAACATAAAATACTTTTAAAAAAATATATTTTATTGATTTTTTACAGAGAGGAAGGAAGAGGGATAGTTAGAAACATCAATGAGAGAGAAACATGGATCAGCTGCCTCCTGCACACCCCCTACTGGGGATGTGCCCGCAACCAAGGTACATGCCCTTGACCGGAATCGAACCTGGAACCCTTGAGTCCTCAGGCCGATGCTCTATCCACTGAGCCAAACAGGTTGCAGCCAACATAAAATACTTTTACTGAAAAGTATTAATAAACTTATATAAAACCAAATAGAATA
The DNA here is from genome assembly GCF_963259705.1 of Myotis daubentonii. Lineage (NCBI taxonomy): Eukaryota > Metazoa > Chordata > Mammalia > Chiroptera > Vespertilionidae > Myotis > Myotis daubentonii. Next base: position 65,076,450 of record NC_081847.1, read on the forward strand.
ATTTGGTAATGACTCAGAAAGCATGCAACAGACTGGGAATAAAAGTACAGTCCTATTTCTCACAACTTTTTAGAGGACTAGTAGAAATGTGATGAGTTGTCACTTAATGAATATCAGTATTTTCTGATCTCTAAAGACAGAGGTCACCAACCGATGGTCCATGGACCACTGGTGGTCAATGAGGTCCGAAAGGCCTGCGACCGTTGCTCTAAGACAGTGGTTGGCAAACGGTGGCTCGCGAGCCACATGTGGCTCTTTGGCCCTTTGAGTGTGGCTCTTCCACAAAATACCACGTGCTGGCGGGCACGTACAGGGAACGTTGTGGAGTGAAAGAAGATGTAGTGTCGAGGATTGAGAAAGGTATGTTGAGATGGTTTGGGCATATAGAGAGGATGAACGAAAGGAGGTAAGACGAAACAAGTATACAAGATGAGTGTGGATGGGAGAGTTGGAAGGGGTCGACCTCAGTGAATGTACCTCAATCAGATTGAGGATGTTTTTAGCAAAGGCCAGCTTAGGAGTACCCTAATTAAGTTAATAACAATGTACCTACCTATATAGTTTAAGTTTAAAAAGAAATTTCAGCCAAAACCGGTTTGGCTCAGTGGATAGAGCGTCGGCCTGCGGACTGAAAGGTCCCAGGTTGGATTCCGGTCAAGGGCATGTACCTGGGTTGCGGGCACATCCCCAGTGGGAGATGTGCAGGAGGCGGCTGATCAATGTTTCTCTCTCATCGATGTTTCTAACTCTCTCTCTCTCTCCCTTCCTCTCTGTAAAAAATCAATAAAATATATTTTAAAAAAAAAAAGAAATTTCAATCGTTGTACTGTTGATATTTGGCTCTGATGACTAATGAGTTTGCCGACCACTGCTCTAAGAGATAAGTCTATTCATTAAAAGTACTTCCTAAAGCCGAAACCGGTTTGGCTCAGTGGATAGAGCGTCAGTCTGCGGACTGAAAGGTCCCAGGTTCAATCCCGGTCAAGGGCATGTACCTGGGTGGGGGCATATCCCCAGTGGGAAATGTGCAGGAGGCAGCTGATCGATGTTTCTCTCTCATCGATGTTTCTAACTCTCTCTCTCTCCCTTCCTCTCTGTAAAAAATTAATAAAATATATTTTTTAAAAAAAAGTACTTCCTAAAACTATATGTTACTAAGATAATTCAAATATGTCAACAATTAATTCCAAAACGACCTTTATCCCTAATCTCCAGAAATAATCACTGTATTATCTACCCAAAACTGAAAGATCCGACACCTTGGAGCTAGCAATTTAAGCCATTATTTTTCACCAGGTGGGAAAAATAATACATTTTAGTACTGCATTAGCCATCCTAGTAATCTAAAATTCTGAAGGTATAATTCTACAACTTTGCTAAGTTTACAAATATATTATAAAACTTTCTATACTGACAATTAAAATGTACGAAATAACCTTATAGGAAGAAACAGTGTAAAACAATTACAGGAATCAAGTATTATAATTTTAAAGTTCTAAAAATGAGTTACAGATTCATGTTTAAATTTTTATTTTTTAAAGTTAGATGATATCATAAACGTAGTCACTTTTCATAAATGAGAAGGATCATGTCTTATTCCCCACTATATCTCTAGGACTTGCCTAGCATAGTACCATGCACCTAATATGTATTTAAATGTTCATTACTAAACAACCAACCATTAAAACAGTCAAAAAGTAATCTTCAGGGAAAATTAATTACCAGAAAATAAAGCAAGAAAGTAGTCAGAAGTAGTTTATATAGAAAAGAGCAATGGAGGGAAAAAAAAATATTTTTAAGTCTAGAGAGGGAGGGTCATCCATTATAAATCTCTCCTTACAGCATGTTATTATTGTTCTGCAAGGAAACCTCACAAAGATTTACTCAACTAAAGACAATTTATTATTGCTACTTACCTAAGTTTTCTCTGTGTACTTCAAGTAAAAAGCCATCATGAAAATCTGGTTCACAGGCACATGGAACAGGTTTAGAACGAAAACGTTGGTTTCGAAAATGCAAACATAATGTAAAGGTTGAACAAACTTGTCCTGGTAAAGGCTCAGGTTCTTGCAGATGTTCCAAGAAAGCTTTTCCACCCAAAACCTGAAGGTAAAGATACCTCCGTGTTGGATCAATATTAGCTGCAAAGTGTAGCAATATATATGAGGAAACTGCCAAATAACTTAAGAAATGTGATCAAGACAATAGGAAATAATAACTTGACAGAAATAAAACCAAAGACAGCATGAGGGGTGGATGGGGGGCAGAAAAATAACACATTTACTGGATACCAGGACCATTTGCACCCAGGGAAGAAAAGATACATAGTATGACACCTTTTTCTGAGTTTACATTCTGGCTACTTTCTCCGAGTTAGAGAGGAGTCAGAGCCAAGGTTTAGGATGCCTTTGCTGTTAATGGCTTATCCAACATTCCTTCACCTCCACAAACCAACTCAGACAATTATCTCAACTCAGCAAAGTGCACTTGTGAAATAATTACATTACCATTAAAAAAGCAAAGCTATACAATTTTTATAAAATGTATCATTAAAACATGTAAAATAGGTGTTTTTGCTTCAACTGTGCTATACATTAAATCTTCTGAAATACTTCATGGAAAATAGAATCTCAGTTTTTTTGGATGATTACTCACAAAAATATAAGTATTTAATTCTGGGGGGGAAAAACTGAAAAGTTTTCTAACAAATACCAAATACTATAGCACATCTATCCTCAGTACTATCCATAACTAAATGTTAAAAAAACAAAAAACAAAACACATACTTTTTTTTAACAACGTTGATTGTCTATCAGTAAAACAAACTGGTTGTTTTGGAGAGGGAGGGAGTTCTTGATCAACATTATCCTAGAAAGGAAGAAAGAAAATCAGAACAAATTAGGAAACAAAATTATAGTTAAGAAAAATGTCAATAATGAAACTAAGAACTCAACACAAGTAAACAGGATAAAGCCCCTCAAAAGGCCCCTATTTTCCTTGCATAATTAAAATAATCAGTGGTCGGCAAACTCATTAGTCAACAGAGCCAAATATCAAGAGTACGATTGAAATTTCTTTTGAGAGCCAAATTTTTTAAACTTAAACTATATAGGTAGGTACATTGTTATTAACTTAATTAGGGTACTCCTAAGGCTTAGGAAGAGCCACACTCAAGGGGCTAAAGAGCTGCATGCAGTTTGCCGACCACGGAAAATAATGAAAAGTCTTCAAAAGAGACAATGCAACTGGTTACTCCTAAAGTCTACTATTAAGAAATTAAACTGTCTTCAAGCAATGTCCACAGAATACTAAAAACAAACCCCTAATATCTTAAACAAGGTTAAACTTTCTCCAAACCTCATATAACATTTGGCTTATGATTCTACCATGAATTGATTCTAATAAGGAAGTACATTCACACAGCAAAAGCTGTTACTAGGTCAACTTTTATAACAAATGGGTTTACAAATCTCAAAAACCAAAAAAGGATGCTGTTTTAAAATACTTATTCCCTGGTGTATTTTGAAGTCCATCCAATTTTTATATTATGTTACCCAGTAATGAGGTCACAGTTTCTCATTATTGCCTCATTTTCAAAAGAAGGCCTACTTACTAATTTGTGCACTGAAAGGCTATCATCCCACTACTGACCTATTTATATGAAAAGATTTTAAAGTTCTTATGTAGACAATTATTTTCTTAAATTGATAACTTCTTAATCACAGAGAATATTGTCCCAAAACAGTGCTTATTTAAAAAATAAGCCTAATCTTAAAAAGTATACATAGAACAATATTAGTGAAAAAGAAAAAGGTTGTGAGATGAACTAATGTGACTAAAATATATATACTTAAAGTTACAGACCTAAAGAATAAATAAGGAGAAAATTCTGTCATTGTAGAGAGAAATATGGTATATAACTCCAATTTCATTGATACGTAATCCTACTTGTTACATTAGCTTATACTTTTTCTTTTTTTAAAACATATTTTATTGATTTTTTACAGAGAGGAAGGGAGAGGGATAGAGAGTTAGAAACATCGATGAGAGAGAAACATCAATCAGCTGCCTCCTGCACATCTCCTACTGGGGATGTGCCCACAACCAAGGTACATGCCCTTGGCCGGAATCAAACCTGGGACCCTTCAGTCTGCAGGCCGACGCCCTATCCACTGAGCCAAACCAGTTAAGGCTAGCTAGCTTATACTTTTAAAAAACTATTTTTGGCCGAAACCCGTTTGGCTCAGTGGATAGAGCGTGGGCCTGCGGACTGAAAGGTCCCAGGTTCGATTCCGGTAAAGGGCATGTACCTTGGTTGCTGGCACATCCCTAGTAGGAGATGTGCAGGAGGCAGTTGATCGATGTTTCTCTTTCATCGATGTTTCTAACTCTCTATCTCTCTCCCTTCCTCTCTGTAAAAAAATCAATAAAATATATTAAAAAAAATAATAAAAAAAATAAAAATAAATAAAAAACTATTTTTGTTTATTTTAGAGAGGAAGGGAGAGAGAGAAAGAGACATTGATCGGTTGCCTCCCATACACATCCCAACCAGGGATCGAACCCAAAATCTGGGTACGTGCCCTGACCAGGAATTGAACTGGCAACCTTTTGGTAAATGGGGTGATGCTCAACCAACTGAGACACAGCGGCCAGGGCACATTAGCTTATACTTGGAACAAGGATATTACTAGACAAAAATGATCTTATTTTAAAGTGGTTTTACTAAAAGGAGAGGTCCCCAATCATGGATTTATACCCTCAAATTCCCCCCCCCCCAAAAAGATTACTCACAGTAACAAAATTAAGTTCTTTCATCACATCGTCAATGATTCCCCGACGTCTAAGAGCTTTGATCAAATCTTCTGTCGATAACTGCTGTTGATCAGGAGCCAGTTCTTCCCGTATCGTCTCAGCAAGGATTTCTCTTATTCTGCCATGCACGTCCATCTATACACAGAAAGCTCGCATTACAATGTACACCACTACAGAGCAGCTGAAGGTTGCCACTGAGTTCATTTCTCTTTTCAATACTGGCAAACAAAATTAATGACAGTTGCCACTCAGCGAATTTCTTTCTAAGCCACTGACAAAGAAGAGAGGCTCCACTCGGGAAGGCTTCTCCAGCTAATAGTAAACGGGAAACTGTTACCAGAATTCAACGAGAATCAAGTAGCTGTGCAAAAGGAAAAATAACAATCATCTAAAATAAACATTTCTAGTGCAGATTCTAGAAATCATCCCTCCTGGCTATATACTGCCCCTGTTACTACTTCCCTACAGATAACACTCCACCGAAACCATCCTCTGGGAGAAAGGGTGGTCTGATGAGAAGGACGCAGACCCGGGGGCGGCAGAGCATGAATGCCAGCCCTCAGCTTGCTGGCCGCGACCCGCAGCTCACTCACCTGCCCCGCCCCCCCGCCCCCCCCCCCCGCCCACGAGCCCGGATCAGGAGCGCCCCGCGAGCGGGAGCAGCTGCGAAAGCGCACAAAGCCGGGCACGCACGTGCACAATCAGCGGCAGCTTTGGTCACTCCAGGTCAGGGCATCCCACTAGCGCCTCCAAGACACCACGTTCCCCTTCCGCTCGGAAGCAGCACAAACCCTTTCCTTACAGACCCTCCCATGACTTTCTGAAGAATCGTGGCTTTGGTTCAACACCAAGGACACCTCCAATTTCACCCTGAAAGTAACTCCTTTTCCCGACGTCCGAGTGTACACCGTCTCCAAAAACAACACACACTCGATCTGACCTCCAATAAAGCTCCATGTTCACACCTGCCCTCTAATCCTATCGCCGTCCTACCGCCTCCGACTCTTACTAAAACTCTCTTTCCATCGCGGCTGGCAAGGTCCTCTGCTTCACGCCGAAGCTGCGCCCAGCCCGCGCTCTGCGCCTCACGGCCCGGGCTCGAGTCCCGGGCAAACAGGGGCCGCCGCCGCCGCCGTCGCCGGGCCCGGGGACGCAGACTCGGGGCCACACGGCGGGCAGAGGCGGCCCGTGGCCCCTCACCTTGCTCAGCTGCTGGTGGATGAGCTGCTTCAGCTCAGAGGCTTTCTCCGGAGGCAGCGACATGCTGGAGCCGGCGCCTCGCCGCCGACTCTCTCCGCTGCAGGCGCTCCAACCACGCGGCGCGCCCGGCCCGCCTCGGAGTCTTAGTCGGGGCTGAGCACCGAGCCGGCGCGACCGCTCGCCTCGCGCAGCTCCCGGGGGACGCGACGCCGCGTCAGGCGAGGGGCCGGGCAGGAGGAGAGGCTGCCACTGCGGTGGCGCCCAACTGTTGTTTTGAAACGGCCGCGGACGGCCAGGCGTCGGGGCTGTCCCCCGCTCTGCCGGATCGCCTCCACCTGCCGTTCCCCTTCCCTCACGGTTCCCACCTCACGACCTCAGCGCGCCCCAACGCCCGGTCAGAGTCTCCGGACCCGCTCTCCGCCGTATCTCCCTCCCTCGCGGGCCCTTTCTGCTCTCTGGACCGGCAGGTAGCTGGACGGGCCCCTCAGGACCCCGCGCCGAGGGACTCGAAGGACCCCGTTCGCCGGGCCCCGCCGCGCGTGCGTCGCGCGGAGCTCTACGGAGTGGGGTTCGCAGGCACTGCTGGAGCTCGTGGATTTCGCTTTCCCGCCTCCCTCCTACCTCCAAGGCCGGCGCTTACCTCCGTTCTCCCACTTCAGTGCGACCATGTTTGTTCCCTGCGGTGAGTCCGCCTGTGACCTCGCGGGTTTCACGCTCCTGATGGTGAGTCCCGACCTCCCCACGGCCCGACTTGGGGGGCTGCCTTTCGGAAGGCGCTTGCAGTACCGCCACCCCAACTCGGGGGTGTCACCGGCCCTGGGGGAAAGAGAGTTCTTGTTTCTAAAAGGTGTCCCCTAAAGAATGTATATACACACTTTGAGTGATTATAAAGACATTTAATTTTCAGCCAAAGCCGGTTTGGCTCAGCGGATAGAGCGTCGGCCTGCGGTCTGAAAGGTCCCAGGTTCGATTCCGGTCAAAGGCATGTACCTGGGTTGCGGGCACTTCCCCAGTGGGGGATGTGCAGGAGGCAGCTGATCGATGTTTCTCTCTCATCGATGTTTCTAGTTCTTTATCTCTCTCCCTTCCTCTCTGTAAAAAATCAATAAAATATATATTTTTAAAAAAGACATTTAATTTTCAAAATTGAACGGTTTTGAAAAGTGTGTATACATTTTGGGGGGCTTTGTATTTCAGGTTTTCAGCCCGCGCTGGAAATGTGAGGTTGTCTCTGGAGGTCTGATCCAAATGGAACCTTTGTTGGCGTTATCACCAGACCTTGTATCTAAGCCTACAGTTTGTCGTCTTTTCTGACTATACAACGTAATGTATTTGGATATTACAGAGACATTGTGCATATGCTGGGCGGGACATTCCCTTTACATTTTATCCTAGAAAAAGCGTTCTAGAGTCATTCTTAGGCAAACAGGTCTTTGTCATTAACCAGAAAAACTACCTACTGATAGGGTAATAAAAGCAACGTTGCCAGTAGCTAACATAGTTTAAAGCTCTTTCAATTGCCCGTGTTCGTTCATTGTTTCAATAAACATTCTATTTATTATATATCATATATGGCTAATATGCAGTGTCCCCTTGGGAGGTCGAGTGGGAGACCGGGGGTTGGATTGCTCTCTATGATGGCACTGACCACCAGGGGGAGGCGCGTGACCAAGGCAGGCCCTGGCCCCATCAGCCCTGATCTCCCGCCAGGCCTAGGGACCCTACCTGTGCTCGGATTTCGTGCACTGGGCCTCTAGTGTGAAAATATTAGAATAAGACCAGGTACTTGTTCTCAAGGAGTTGAACCATCTCGTTAGAAACACGTAAATCAATACAGGCAATATATGCTAGGACAGAAGTTTTTAAAAGATACAGACAGGCCCAAGGATTTATTGAGAGAGGGAGAGGCACAAGGACCTGTTAAGAAAAGCTTCCTATGTATAATCTTGGGGGGGGTGGTAAATTTAAAAAAGGAAGAAAACCCCAGCTGCAGAGAACTGATGGAGCGGTGAGTGGAGTGGAGGGGTGGTTGGGTGAAATGGGTAAAAGTAGTCAAAAGGTACAAACCTTCAGTTAGAAGTCAGTCCTGCAGGGGTGTGTGTAATGTACTGCATGGTATCTATACTTTTTTTTTTTTAATTTTTTTTTTTTCCCCTGCGGGCAGGGGCTGAGGTGGGATATACTTAACAATACCATATTGTATATTTGAAAGTTGCTAAGAGAGTTTTAAAAGTTCTCACCACAAGAAAAAAAAAATTGTAACTGTGGTGATGGATCTTAAAACTAAATACATTTGGTAATCATTTCCTACAGGGGTGGGCAAAAGTAGGTTTACAGCCATGAGTAGGAAAATAGTTTATTCTTGTATTATGTATTAATTATTGTGTTATTTGTTTGTGTCACAATCGTAACCCTACTTTTGCCTGTTTATGTTTTAGTGAACAGCTGTGGGCATTTGGGGCTGTGGAGGGACACCTTAAAAATGAGGTAGTAGCAAGGGGCATATGTGGGATCAAAGGACAGTTAGTTGGAAGGAAAGATATTAGAGCATGTCGCTATGCTGCTGGGAAGAATCCAGGAATGAGGAAAAGATGGATCATAAAGGAAGTGAGGGTCTAACCAAAGTAGCAAAATCTTTTAGAAGAGGAAAGAGAATTACAGGAGGTAACCAGGGGATTGATAGATGACAACAATGAAAAGTGGGAGACCACTCTGAAGGACCCATAAAAATATGGAGGGGGAGCCCTAGCTGGTTTGGCTCAGTGAATAGAGCGTCGGCCTGCAGACTGAAAGGTCCCGAGTTCAATTCCGGACAAGGACACATGCCTGGGTTGCAGGCTCAATCCCCAGTAGGGGGCGTGCAGGAAGCAGCCAATCCATGATTCTCATCAATGTTTCCATCTCTCCCTCTCTCCTCTCTGAAATTAATAAAAATATATTTTAAAAAATATATGGAGGGGGGAAAATATAAAGTAGAATCAATGAAAATTAGTCATGTATTAGATGTGCTTGGTAAAAGAAAGGGAAGAAGTTTCCCAGTTTAAGTAATTAGCTTAGTAATTGTTGCTCTTTTCTGAAATACAAAATATGGGGACAAGTTTGAGCAAAAGTTTAATATTGTACATATTGAGTGTGAGTTACCTGTGACATAACCATGGGGAGATATCCAGTAGGCTCTCGATTTCAAATAAGTGTTTCTAGCTGTAGCTAGAGATTTGGCAGTTGGACTATTAGTCATGGGGATAAGTGTGTCTGTGTGTGGTTTAGTGTGAAAATGAGCCCACTCCAACCTTTCGGCACTAACGGGGCACTTTTGTTCATACCTCACAGCCTCTATACTTCCTTTCCCACTGCCTGAAATATTCTTTCCCTGTCTTTGTGTGGCTCTCTCCCTTACCTCTTTTCAGGCCTATAGTTTCTTGTCACCTGAAGTGATTCTTTTCTTGACCAAACCTTTTTAAAATTGCAGCCAAACAAATATACACACATTCACAGTCACTTAATTTTTGGTCATGTTACTTTTGTAATTACTGTTGTACACTGTATATTTTACTACTTACTTTCTTACAGATAAATTGCACTCTCACTACAGGCAGGAATTTTTGTTGATTTGTTATACTACATTCCCAGTACCTAGAGTAATAATTGACACATAGTAGGTGTTCAATAAGTGTTAAATCAATAGTCTCAAAGGTGGAGGAGGCTCCCTGTTGACACCTCAGTTGCAATTAAGGGAGAATCAGTATGTAGCAATGATGCAGCTGAGTATAAACTTTCAGTACTAGTGCTGTCATTATTGTCTTCTGTCTAAACTTCTAAAAGTGCCACTAATGTTGATGTCTTAATGAATATATATATTTTTTAATTATTTCAGCCAGCAGTATCCGTTGGAAATGTTGGCCAGCTTGCAATAGATCTGATTATTTCTACATTGAATATGTGTAAAATTGGTTACTTCTATACTGATTGTCTTGTGCCGATGGTTGGAAATAATCCATATGCAACATCAGAAGAAAATTCAACAGAACTCAGTATAAATGCTGAAGGTATGTAAGATTTCGGCATATTTTATTCTACTACAAGTAAAGTTGTTTTACATTAGAAATAGACTCTATAGACACTTTTTGTAACAGACATTTCCTTGATGCCAGCTTTGTGCAGAATTGACCCAGTCACATTGTCCTATTCTCATAGCCTTTTCTAAAATGGCAACTCCTATGAGTAGTGTGAGTGTACTTGTGTCCTTGGATAGAATTTGAGATTTTTGTTTTTTTAACCTGGGGTGTGTGTGTTTTTCCCTTTTATCCTCACTTTTATTTTCTGTTCTTATTAGCATGTATAAGCATCAGTAATACAAGGAAAGGAGAAAAAAGTATTCCATTGGGCTCAGTATGTTTAGTATGTGCTATCTCATGTAAGCTTCAATCATCCTCTCACATTATTATAGAATCTATAATAATATGATATCAGTAAGGCTTGGAAAGATTGAATTGCCTAATGTTGCTAGGAGGTGTAGGCCTTTCCCATAATTTTTCATTGGACTTTCAGGGTTAATCAGGAATACAATTTATATTGCACTGACCACTGTTTGTTTATAATGGGGTACTGCACTGAATGAGTAAGGGAATGGCTGTTGATCATGAAGCATAGGAGCATCCAGTTATTTCATATGATGGCCAATTCCTCTGTTAGCCTCTCAGTCCTCTTTTATCATTTTAAGGTCAAAGTCAAGAAGTGCTAGAGGACCATGAAAGACTGTTGGTGGATTGAAGGACAAATGAAAAAGCATTTTGGTTTTTGTTAGTTTATTACTCGTGTCATTAGCTTGTAATAATGAAAAACACTTAAAAAATCATCTTAATAATGAAATTCCTGCAGGAAAGATGGCTTTGTTAACAGAAGATGTAATTTCAGTTATCGCCTTAAAGGATAAAGGACTATAAGTATTAGAACTAGAACTTTTAATTTTCTATTAATGATAACTAATATTTATTATTATCTATAAACTGAACACTGCATTTATATGTGTTAACTCATCTAATCCTCACAATTATTCCATAAGAAGTTTTACAGATGAGGAAACCATTGCACAGAGAAGTTAAGGTCACATGATTAATGACTAGTATAACTGAACTTCTAATCAAGCCACTCTAGTCCCTGAAGCTGACTCTTAAGTACCAAACCACCCTGCTGACGTACCTTCATTCTAACGGAGGACCCACTGATTTTCATGGACACAAACTGGCAACAAGTCAATTATAGTTCTCTAATCTCCTTTTTTTTTTTTTTTTTAGATATATTTTTATTGATTTCAGAGATGAAGGGAGAGGGAGAGACAGAAACACCAATAATGAAAGAGAATCGTTGATTGGCTGCCTCCTTCACATAGGGAATTGAGCCTCAACCCAGGCATGTGCCCTGATTGGGAATCAAACCGTGATATCCTGGTTCATAGGTTGACGCTCAACCACTGAGCCACACCGGCCAGGCTATTTTATTTTTTAAGATGAGGTATTTTGAAATAAATTATAGATATGACATTTCACCTTAAATATGTAAGTGTGCATCTCTTTTCTTTTAAGAACTTTTTCTGCCAAAACCGGTTTGGCTCAGTGGATAGAGCGTCGGCCTGCGGACTGAAAGGTCCCAGGTTCGATTCCGGTCAAGGGCATATACCTGGGTTTCGGGCACATCTCCAATAGAGATGTGCAGGAGGCGGCTGATCGATGTTTCTCTCTCATCGATGTTTCTAACTCTCTATCTCTCTCCTTTCCTCTCTGTAAAAAATCAATAAAATATATTTTTAAAAAAACGAACTTTTTCTTACATAGCTAAAACACCATCCTATATAATAAAAGCCTAATATACAAATTGTCCCCTCCACCAGGAGTTTGGCCAAGGCCTGGGGCCAGCCGGGGGAAGGGATGCCCCAGCCGGCAGCCACTAGGGACCCTACCCATGCATGAATTTTGTGCACTGGGCCTCTAGTTACATTTTTTAAAAGATTTTTTTACTGGTTTTAGAGAGAGAGATAGAAACATCCATGATGAGAGAGTCATTGATCGGCTGCCTCCTGCATGCCACACACTGGGGACTGAGCCCACAACCCAGGTATGTGCCCTGACGGCAAATTGAACTGCAACCTCCTGGATCATAGGTTGATGTTCAACCACTGAGCCACATGCCTGGGCTAAAATACTATTATTACATTTAACAAAATTAGCAATAGCAGTTTCTTAATAACTTTTTATACCCTATCCATATTCACATTGACTCAGTGTATCCCAAAAAGTCCTCTAAAGTTAGTTTGCCCAAACCAGGATCCAAAGTACATTTGATTGTTATACCTTTGAAATCTCTTTTTTTCTAGAATAGTCTTTTATTTACATCTTCATGAAGCTGATTTATTGAAGGAAAAACTGGAATCATTGTCCTAAAGAATGTCCTACCTACATTTATCTTATTACTCCTTGTGGTGTCATTTGGCTTATTCCTCTAGTCTCTCTATTTTCTGTTACTGGAGTTAGGTCTAAAGCAGGAATGGGGAACATCTGGCCCGCAGGCCATATAAGGCCCACAAAATCTTTTGATTGGGCCTTACCAAGGCATTAGGGGTGAGTTAATTAAATATTTGACCAAATATAGCAGGCTAATTTTTAAGTTGATAATTTTGTGTGGCCCGGGAATGATGTTATAAATATCTAAATGGCCCTTGGCAGAAAAAAGGTTCACCACCTCTGGTCTAAAGAGTTGGTTAGATAAAAGCTAAATATTTTTGGACCGAATACACAAAAGGTAATATTGCTTTCATATTTCATCAGAAGGAAAACGAGGGATTTAAAAAAAAAAAAAAAAGGAAAACAGGATCTTAACAAAAAATTATTTCATGATACACTGATGGAGAACTTAAGTTTTGCTATATGGAAGTTAGGATATCTTACATTTTAAAGCTTAGCCTGCTAACTCCTTATAGATATGTCCTCTTCCCAGTAGGTTTGCATTGCACTATATGTGTACATCAGAGATAAATTGGAGGCCTGAGTGGCCAATGCCTTAATCCTTTTTCCCTAAATTTATCCCTTTTTTCCTAATTCTTTTTTTTAAATGTATTTTATTGATTTCTTACAGTGAGGAAGGGAGAGGGATAGAGAGTTAGAAATATCGATGAGAGAGAAACATCGATCAGCTGCCTCCTGCACACCTACTACTGAGGATGTGCCCACAACCAAGGTACATGCCCTTGACCGGAATCAAACCTGGGACCCTTGAGTCTGCAGGCTGACGCTCTATCCCAGGGTTGGGCAAACTTTTTGACTCGAGGGCCACAATGGGTTCTTAAACTGGACCGGAGGGCCGGAACAAAAGCATGGATGGAGTGTTTGTGAGAACTAATACAAATTCAAAGTAAACATCATTACATAAAAGGGTACAGTCTTTTTTTTTTTTTTTTAGTTTTATTCATTTCAAATGGGCCGGATCCGGCCCGCGGGCCGTAGTTTGCCCACGGCTGCTCTATCCACTGAGCCAAACCGGTTAGGGCCTTTTTTCCTAATTCTTAATCTTCCTGCTTTAGCTGCCTTTGCCCTGAACATACCTGATGGTTACTAGACTTGCTGATGCAAATCCCCAATCACACCACACCATAACAGTCCAATGAGATAATCCCCGAAAGACCTATAGCAGAAGAGACCTGCTCCACCAAAGGATTTGCCCAAATCTAGGGTTATTTGTAATCTTTTTTATAGTAACTAAAAGCTTACCTCTTGCCTAGCTGGTGTTGTTGAGTGGTTGAGCATTGACCTATGAACCAGGAGGTCATGGTTCGATTCCCCATCCTCATCCCAGTGGGGGGCGTGCGAGAGGCGGAATGATTTTCTCTCATCGTTGAAGTTTCTCTCTCTCTCTCCTCCTTCCTCTCAAAATAAATAAAATTTTTAAAAATAAAATTAAAGACAAGCTTACCTCTTAGCACAGTAACCTAATCCTATGTCCTTAGAGACTATATTTTGTCTTCGGTTCATATCAGAGCTTTTCATTCCTGGAGGTGAAGTTGATAGGGACATTTTAGGCATCAGTAAGTTGGACCCTTTCTAGAATCTGATAGAAGTTATGGGTCCTTTTCCCAGAAAAGCACACACATTGACTCACAGAAAATTTTGCATGTGATTTCAGGTCTTTCAAAAACTCCTGCCCTAGCCAGTTTGGCTCAGTGCATAGAGCATTGGCCCACAGACTGAAGGGTCTGGGTTCGATTCCAGTTAAGGGCTCATACCTCAGTTGCAGGTTTGATCCCTGTCCCGGTTGGGGCATGTTCAGGAGGCAACCAATTGATGTGTTTCTCTCACATTGATATTTCTCTATATATCTCTCTCCTCCCACTCTCTTTAAAAATCAATGGAAAAATATCCTCAGGTGAGGATTAACAGAACAAACAAAAACCTCCTAAAAAACAGAAATGTACTTACTCCAGGGATTTTATTACATGACTAACATTCTCCTTTGTTTTATTCTTCCGTTAACCCAATTAGTATTGCTGTTCTCTAGAGAGGAGAAGGGAGACTATCAGAAACTGAAAACATTCTTAAGAATTATTTTATTTTCAGTAATGTCAGAAATTTCTAGGGGAATACTTCTTTGGGTTTTTTGTTTTGTTTTTTATTTTAGAAATAAAGTAACGAAGAGAGAGAGAGAGAAACATCCATTGGTTGCCTCCTGAACACTCCCCAACTGGGGATCGAGCCCACAACCTAGGTATGTACCTGACTGGAAATCGAACCTGCAACTCTTCAGTACACCGAACAACGCTCCAACCAACTGAGCCATACTGGCCAGGGCTACTTCTTTGATTTTATAATCAAAGTTAGAGGAAAAATAATTTTCTTAGAGTTAACTTTTCAGAAATGAATGTATTCTATAGAATAAAACCCACTGGTACATTTTAAGGTACTTCTAAAATGCTTTATTTTAACCAAGTGATATAGTACATATCTTCTATTTTTTTTTTAATTAAATCTTTATTGTTCAGATTATTACATTTGTTCCTCTTTTTTTCCCCCCCATAACTCCCCTCCTCCCAGTTCCCGCCCCACCCTCCGCCCTCACTCCCCACCCACTGTCCTCATCCATAGGTGCACGGTTTTTGTCCAGTCTCTTCCCACATCTCCCACACCCCTTTCCCCCCCAAGAATAGTCAGTCCATTCCCTTTCTATGTCCCTGATTCTATTATAATCAACAGTTCATTCTGTTCATCAGATTATTTATTCACTTGATTCTTAGATTCACTTGTTGATAGATGCATATTTGTTGTTCATAATTTGTATCTTTACCTTTTTTTTCTTCTTCCTCTTCTTAAAGGATACCTTTCAGCATTTCATATAATCCTGGTTTGGTGGTGATGAACTCCTTTAGCTTTTCCTTATCTGTGAAGCTCTTTATCTGACCTTCAATTCTGAATGATAGCTTTGCTGGATAAAGTAATCTTGGTTGTAGGTTCTTGGTATTCATCACTTTGAATATTTCTTGCCACTCTCTTCTGGCCTGCATGGTTTCTGTTGAGAAATCAGCTGACAGTCATATGGGTACTCCCTTGTAGGTAACTGAGTTTCTTTCTCTTGCTGTTTTTAAGATTCTCTCTTTATCTTTTGCTCTTGGCATTTTAATTATGATGTGTCTTGGTGTGGTCCTCTTTGGATTCCTTTTGTTTGGGGTTCTCCGCGCTTCTTGGACCTGTAAGTCCATTTCTTTCACCAGGTGGGGGAAGTTTTCTGTCATTATTTCTTCAAATAGGTTTTCAATATCTTGCTCTCTCTCATCTTCTGGCACCCCTATAATTCTGATGTTGGTACGCTTGAAGCTGTCCCAGAGGCTCCTTACACTATCCTCGCATTTTTGGATTCTTTTTTCATTTTGCTTTTCCGGTTGGATGTTTTTTGCTTCCTCGCATTTCAAATCATTGACTTGATTCTTGCGCTCCTCTGGTTTGCTGTCGGGCGTCTGTATAATATTCGTTATTTCAGTCCGTGTATGCTTAATTTCTAGTTGGTTCCCCAATATAAGATTGAGGGTCTTAATAGTTTTCGTGTAGATCTCATTAAGTTTATCGGCAGCTTCTAAACAGTTCTTGAGAGACCTTAAAAGTGTGGTTGTGAACTCTATATCTTCCATTGACAATTTTGTCCTGTTTCTTTGTCTCCGCATTTTGTTATGCTTCCTTGGTGCACCCCCTAGTGGTCTTTGTTCGCAGTCTTATAGTTAAATCTTGATTGTTGTAGCTAATTCCAGGGAGGGTTTGACCTCCAGGCCAAGTGGCTATGAGAATCAGCTGTGTCAGCAGTCTGAGAACTTCTGTCCTCTAGGGAGGTGCTAATCTAGCCTTAGCCTGAGGCTATCCGGCAAATGCCTCTGTGCAGGGCTTGGGCGGGGCGGGTCGCACAGGATCAACAGGGTGGGCCGGAGAGAGCAGTTATGGCTGCTCTCAGTCCTGTCCCCAGGGGCTCTGCCTCTCTGAGTCCCAGCACCCGCTGCAAAGCTGGGAGAGAAAGCTGCACTCGCTCTGACCGAAGCCAGACAGTCCCACTTCTCCCATTTGAGTCTGGGTCCCTAAAGACTCGCCCGGATCTGGTGCTCAGAGTCTGCGACTCCCTCCCGATTGAAAACGCCAACCGCTCCCTCCGCCGCCAGCCCGCTCTGTGCACTCTGCACCTCAGAATTTGACTTCAGCACTGCGCCTCCTCTGAGTGTCCGTGTGCGTTTCTCTTTCCTCCTAGTTGTAGGACTTCCACTCAGCCAGCGTTCCTGTGGTTCTGGGTGATGTCCCTTCCGTTTTTTGGTTTCACTTTTGAAGTAGTTGTTCAAAGCAGCAAACTCCGGCGTTAACCTATGCTGCCATCTTGGTTCTCCCCATATCTTCTATTTTTTAATTATTGAAAATATATAGGTACACCCCAGCCAATTTGGCTCAGTGGATAGAGCGTCGGCCTGTGGTCTGAATGGTCCCGGGTTCGATTCTGATCAAGGGCACATGCCTGGGTTGTGGGCTCGATCCCCAGGAGGGGGCGTGCAGGAGGCAGCCAATCAATGATTCCCTCTCATTGATGTTTCTATCTCCCTCTCCCTTCCTCTCTAAAATTAATATAAAATATATTTTAAAGAAAAAATATATAGATACAAAAGTTCTTACAATTCGATTTTAATTTTTACATTAAATTTATATCCTTTTAATTTAATTCTCAGTTACAGTTTATATTCAGTATTACTTCGTATTAATTTCAGCATAGTGGCTAGTCAGTCGTATACTTTACAAAGTAGTTCCCCCAACATTTCAAGTACCCACCTGGCCCAGAGTTATCACATTATTTTCACTGTTTCCTAGGGTGTGCTTTACATCCCCAGGACTGTTTTGTGACTACCAATCTGAAGTTCTTAATCCCTTCATTTAACCTACTACTCTAGGTACATCCATGGTGTTGCAAATGGTAAGATTTCGTTCTTTTTTATGGCCGAGTAATATTCCATTGTGTATATGTACTACAACTTTTTTATCCTTTCATCTATTGACGGGCACTTGGGTGGCTAATAGTTTTATTTCTATAACTCCTTCATTTTAACTTTTGTATGATTTCACTTTCTTCTTGTCTTTACAGTATATTCATTGCCTTCAAAGAAGCTAGTGGTTCTTCAGTTAAGATCCATTTTTATTAAGGTTAGCATATTATATTTGCCCTTTAAAATTTATTAAAGTAAAATATGAGTAAATACTAAGTATCATTAAGAATTAAGAGTCAAAAATAATTTCTGAGTTTTTATTGTACGTACAGTTAAGAAAGTTCTGAATTTGCAGTGAATAAAGTCAAAATTTCAGAGGTGCTACCATTATTTTATGATTATATTGAAAGGAATTGGGACATATAGCTTGGATCTTACATATTCCCAATTCAGGTAGCCTTGGTGAAAAAACTTAAGCATGTGAATATTACAGGTTTGTTTCATTTGTCTTACGTTTCAAGCAGTGGGCATCTACATATAAGTTATGGATATATCAAAATATTTTCTGCATCCACCTGCTACCACTGTAGTCCAAACTACTGTCATCTCTTATGCCCCTGATTCTAGTCTTGCCCCAACTACTTCCCACAAACACTTAATAGTCTGTTTGCAAACAGCACGTCAATGTTCCTTTCAAATCACATCACTTCTCTCTTCAAAAAGCGTTTTAGTGGCTTCCTATCTTATTCAGAGTGAATTCACAGCCCTACTATGGCCCATCAGGCCCTGCATTTGCACTGATATGGTAGCCATGGCCACATCTAGCTATTTAAATTCTGATTCATTAATTAAAAGTGAATAAAATTAAAAATTCAGTTTCTTCATCATTTTAGTCACATGTGTCAAGCACTTGCCATAAAGAGCATTTCTGTTATTGCAGAGTTCTCTTGGACAGTTGCTCTACCTAATCTGACCTCCGACCACTCCTCTGTGCTCATTGCCTATTGACCCTTTTTGCTCACCCTGCCTGCTTCAAAGATCCTTCGGCCTGGCCTGGCCTGCGCCCTCTCGCAATCTGGGACCCCTCGGGACATGTTGGATAGCCTGTTTCGGCCTGATCCCCGCAGGCCCGATCCAGACAGGAGGAGCCCGATCCCCACAGGCCCGATTCAGACAGGAGAGAGCCAGATCCTGTGTGCTGAGTGTCTGTCCCCTGGTGGTCAGTGTATGTCATAGCGACTGGTCATTTGGTCACTTAGGCTTTTATATATATAGATTGTAAAGATATAATAGGTAATTCATTGCTCTTCATTTTTCACCTTCAGTTTAAGGACTGTAAATGGATCTAAAAATAATTCTAATTTTAGTATATTTAAATTATATATCATGAGATAAAGTTGATAAAATATTAGAGAGAATCCTCTTACTAGTATACTCTAAGATCTAACTTTTAGATTTTCTTTTTTTCCCCCCAACACATACGAAGTATAAATCAAAGCCATTCTGTGAAAAACTGCTTTCATGGGTGAAAAGTAGTAACTGTGCCAAAGTTATTGTTCTTTCAAGCAGTCATTCATATCACCGTAATGATCTACAACTTCGCAGGTATGTTTTTGCCTTTGAAAAAATGTTTTTGTAAAGATTATGCAATATTATGATGATTTATCTATTAAAAAGTTAAAATAAGTTTTACAAGCCATGTATATCCTTACCTCTCCTCCCTGAAATTTAGAAAGAAGAAGGTAAAAGAAAGTCAAGAGATAGGAGGGAGCACAGTTAGGTTGACTCTTTCAGTTCCATAGTTGGGGGCACAAGGAAATATACAGATGGTTCTGGAACTGTGCTTTGATTGTGTGGTATTGTGCATGCAACATTACAGAGCTAAGCTATGAAAAGAATACCTAGATTTATTGTTTAATAATTTTTTAAAGAGTGGGTTGATACTTCTGTTTATTTTCAAATATTCAACCATTTGTATTCGCAGAAATCCAGTTGCCTTTACTAGTAAGTATAGCTCCTAGGTATGTCAAACTGAAATCTTAAATATAAGACAAAGTATCCAAGAGATAGCAATATAATCTATTTTATTGCATGATCATTTATGCACGTATAAAATCATCAGCCAAGAGTAACCCTTCAAAACTGGAGCTAATTTCTAAGAATCTCACAATAGGCATGATGGCCAGAAGGGAGCATAGCTGTGAAAACTAAATTTATCTTCATGATGGTCTTGCCTTAGTTTAAATATTCCTATCTCTTTACCATTTCTCTGTAAATAGCAAGTCAGAACAATATTTTTTACGTTATTCTTCCAAAGATTGCTAAAACTTAGGTTTGCCTTGTGCAGTGGAATAGAGAATAAGATAATTTTTTCTAAAAGAACTGATTTTTGCCTTCATGTTTATATTTGTGAGTTTTTAGAAAGTTAATTATGTAATTGTTTCTAGTACTCCCTTTAGGTACCTGCTTACACCTTCCCTGCAAAAAAGTATTCAAAATAAAATAAAAAACCTTAACTGGGAAGAAATGGAAAAAAGCCCATGCATTCCTGAAATAAGTGATTCTGAGTATTGCATCCGTATACCTGGAGGAGGTATCACAAAAACACTCTATGATGAAGGGTGAGTTTGTTTGCCTCTTTCTCATTTGTTCCCTGCTTTATTTAAAAGTGAAAGTAAGATAATTTGGAGAATTGTTGGATTGCTTATTGGAACATTGAAAATCCTATCCTATATAATAAAATAGTAATATGCAAATTGACCAAACTGCAGAAAGACCGGTCACTATGACACGCACTGACCACTGGTGGGCAGACGCTCAACACAGGAGCTGCCCCCTCTGGCCAGTGCACTCCCACAGGGGGAGCGCCACTCAACCAGAAGCCGGGCTCATGGCTGGCAAGCCCAGCAGTGGTGGCGGGAGTCTCTCCCACCTCATAGGTAACGCTAAGGAGCAGTGAGCTGGGCTCAGGCTGGTGAGCACAGCGGCGGGGGCAGGAGCCTCTCCTGCCTCCATTGCAGGCGGATGGTAAGGAGCAAGGGGTCCCAGACTGTGAGAGCCCCAGACTGCGAGGGGGATGGGGAGCAGGCCTAAGCCAGCAGGTGGACATCCCCCAAGGGGTCCCGGTCCTGGACTGCAAGAGGGTGCAGGCCGGGCTGAAGGACAACCCCTCCCCCCCCCCCCCACACCCCAGTGCACGAATCTCATGCACCAGCCCTCTAGTATATTTATAAAACGGAAATTACATTCAGGGGAAAGATTGAAATTTGATTATAGGAGAACAGGTTCCTGAAAAGCCTTATTTAATGCTTTATTATATGTGGCATGTTAGGGATCCTGATACTTGTTCAATGCAACCTCTATAATCTTTTTTTTCTTTTTTTTTATGTTTTGGTTTGGGGTTTTTTTGTTTGTTTATATTTTTATTGATTTCAGAGAGGAAAGGAAGAGAAACATCAATGATGAGAGAGAATCATTGATCAGCTGCCTCCTGCTTGCCCCACACTGGGGATCAAGCCCGCAATCCGGGCATGTGCTCTCACTGGAAATCGAACCATGACCTCGTGGTTAACAGGTTGATGCTCTACCACAGAGCCACGCCAGCTGGGCTATAATCTTTTTTTAATTGTGGTAAAATATACATAACATTAACCATTTTTTTAAAAATATATTTTATTGATTTTTTACAGAGAGGAAGGGAGAGAGAGAGAGAGTTAGAAACATCGATGAGAGAGAAACATCGACCAGCTGCCTCCTGCACATCTCCTACTGGGGATATGCCCACAACCCAGGTACATGCCCTTGACCGGAATCGAACCTGGGACCTTTCAGTCCGCAGGCCGACGCTCTATCCACTGAGCCAAACCGGTTTCGGCAACATTAACCATTTTTAAGTGTACAATTAAGTGGCATTAAATACATTCACAGTGTTGTGAACCCATCACCACTTTCAGAACATTGGCATCATTTTAAACAGAGAATCTGTTGCATTAAAATATAACTCCTATTTTATTTCTGTAAAGTCAGTAGTAATGTCCTCACTTTTATTTCTGAATTAGTAATTTGAGTCTTCCCAAGTTCTTTAAAATATAGTTGAGTTGAATATATGTATCTGCAAGATACTACAAAACATTAACTTTAGAGTTCATCCTATTTAAAGTTGTTTCTCACAAAATCAATTTTCTTGTATTCAGCTATAGCAAGACCTGTGTTTAATGTTCAATGCAATTTTACATTCATTGCAATAAGTACTTTTTTAAAATATATTTTTTAAATTGATATTTAGAGAGAAAGGAAGGGAGAGGGATGGATAGAAACATCGATGAGAGAGGAACATCATCAGTTGGCTGCCTCCTGCACACCCCCCACTGGGGATTGAGCCCAAAACCCAACATGTGCCCTGACCGAGAATCGAACTGTGACCTCCAGGTTCATAGGTCCACACTCAGCCAATGAGCCCAACCAGCCCAGCACAATAAATAATTTTTTTTAATATATTTTATTGATTTTTTTACAGAGAGGAAGGGAGAGGGATAGTTAGAAACCTCGATCAGCCACCTCCTGCACACCCCCTACTGGGGATGTGCCTGCAACCAAGGTACATGCCCTTGACCGGAATCGAACCTGGGACCCTTCAGTCTGCAGGCCGACGCTCTATCCACTGAGCAAAACCAGTTAGGGCTAAGTAATTTTTGAAATTGAAAAAAAATCATGACTCATACAATTTTTAATCCTTTTTTTTTCCCCTCAATGCATATTAAGATTATTTGCTAAATGTTTTGTGATATACACATTTTGCCTTCTCACTATCAGAACAAATATATATTCTTATCTCCGGAAAAGATAATATTACTCCTAGTGACAGTGGTGTGGCTGACTTGAGAGTCCTTACACGGGGTGGGCAAAAGTAGCTTTAAAGCTGTGAGTACATGAAACACAGAGTTTATTCTTGTGTTATCACTTATTAATTATTGTATTATTTTCCATACAAGCAACTATAAATGTACTTTTGTCCACTCTTGTATTTAATTGAAATAGAAGTACATTTGTAAATTAATAATGGATATATCTCATGTGTTAGTGTCACAAAAAGTAATAAAATTAGTCACACTCCACCTTCCATTTTTACAGAGAGGACCAGAGGATATTAAAACTCTTATCTGCCCTAATCGGTTTGGCTCAGTGGCTAGAGTGTCGGCCTGCGGACTAAAGGGTCCCAGGTTCGATTCTGGTCAAGGGCGTGTACCTTGGTTGCAGGCACATCCCCAGTAGGGGGTGTGTAGGAGGCCCCTGATGGATGTTTCTCTCTCATTGATGTTTCTAACTCTCTATCCCTCTCCCTTCCTCTCTGTAAAAAATCAATAAAATATATTTAAAAAAAAAAAAACTCTTATTCTACTACTACTACTAGAGGCCCGGTGCATGAATTTATGCACAGATGGGGTCTGATTAGGGGCGGGGGGAAGGGGCCGCAAGTGGTTGGCCAGTCGGCCCCACCCCAATCAGTGGGAGGGGACGGGCCAGCCACGGGGAAGGGCTGTGTGAGGTTGAGGGGGCCAATCGGGGCCCCGATCGGGCTGGTTGGCCGCCACAGTGTGTGTCACAGCAACTGGTCGTTCTGATCGCTTGGTTTTTATATACATAGATTTTTGTTGCAAAGTAGTAGTGTGGGGCACTGTAAGTTCAAGGCCATACGCCAGCACTTTTTAAGCTAGAGCCTTTAAAATGAAGGCACACCAGGGTGACTGGCTCTCTCTCAGCATGAGCCATTTCTAAGGCTATCATGACATGAATAATCAGGAACACTGCTCACAGTTCTTCCACACAAAGCCAGAGAGTCCCTAAGATATTTTAGAACGGTGTACTGAGATGGTATAATTAGTGCTAACAACTTCCAACTTCTAATTTTTAAGCTGAAATGCTGTGATAGGCTCTCCCTGTACAGCTGAGACCTTTGAACTTCCATGCCAGTTTCTCCTCCACATCTTAAATCTGTAGCTCTCTGTCAGTCATGTGCTCTCAAGTTTTGGTATAGTTTTTCTCACAGTGCTTGGTTTTAGGGTGTTAGAAATGATTTTTGCTTTTGTTGGCAAACAGGAAGCTTTTTGCATTGGTAAGATCTCCATCTTGTTACTAGCTTGAGGCATTTATAACATAACAGTTAAGAGACTTATGTTTGGAGTCAGAAAGACCTAGGTTCAAGTGCCACCTCTGCCACTTCCTACATATAGAACTTTGAGCATGTTAACTATATTGAAATCTCTGTAAACCTAAGTTACCTCATAATTAATTGCTAACATTAATTATGGGCAGGCACTGTTTTAAGCACTTTGCCGTCACTGCCACCTTTTAACCTCACGACAACACTTTGAGTTCAGTTCTGTTATGATCCCTCTTTTACAGAAGAGGAACACTAACGCCTTGATTAATGATTAAGTAACTTGCCTGACATAATCTGGTAAGTGGCAGAGCTAGAATTTGAATCCAGGTACTCTGTCCTTGTTTCCATTATTCCAAACTGATTGATTTATGAAATGGGTATAATTATAACTTTCTCAAGGGTTGTTGTAGGGATTAAGTAATAAAATATGCAGACACTGCTTAGCACATAATAATCACTCAATAAATGTAAGAAGTAATAGTAAGGTTCCCCCCCACACACACACACACACTTTTATTCTGTTCCACAATTTTCTTTTGCTGCTTTTGAATAATAAGGTGTTAAAATCTTTCAGTCTCTGTTGTGGTGCTTCTGAAAATAGCTGTTTCTACAGTAGGTTTCAGGAGTAGATCAGAACATATCTCATGTTCTATAACCAAGGATAGAGGGGTGGTTTTTTATGTAGCCTTGGTGTGAGGCACAAACTTGCATATGCCTAGGGTGGGCTTACATGGATGGCTCCAAGTCCTGGCCTCACAAACAGAAGAATGTATCTGGGGTAACGGGAGATAAATAAGTGATTTCATGATGGGTATCTTCTCCTTGCCCAAAACTTAGATTATCTTAGCTATAAAACAGACACACTTAGCTATAGTTAACAGCGTCTTGTATCAGTAGAATACTTAAATTTTTTTTTTTTAATTTGTTGTAGCTGTTCTAAAGAAATCCCAATGGCTGTTCTGCTCAAATTTGTTTCAGAAGGAGACAATATCCCAGATGCATTAGGTCTTGTTGAATATCTTAATGAATGGCTTCAGATAATCAAACCACATGTAAGTTTTTTCCTATAGCTTAAGCCTCTGATTTCTCTGGTTATATATTCATAAACTTGTATTTTATATGCTATATAAGTAGACCAAATAAGTAGAAGTTTATGTTGAATATAAACATATTTCTACATAAAATTTATTTTAACTGAACTTTTTAAAGGAGGGCAAGTTAACCAACTTGCTGTTTACAGTTGTTTCGTTAAAGCTAATTCTCCATAAAAGGAATATCTTAAGTACTTCATTGTATTCACTATTCATGTTGCATTTATACCAAAAGCTTCTTATAAGAATAAACAAGTTATTTTTGGAATTCAGGATTCCTTTTTTTTAGAAAACAAAAGGTATTGTTATGTGAGCAATACTGTAGCTATCAAATACACATTATAATTAAAAGACTTTTCTCTATTATGAAGTAAGAACATCATACCTAGAGAAATCAGTTAGCCTTTAGGCATAACAGAAGTCCCATAAGGCTGTTTTATATGGTAGGCAACTGTGTTTTTAATTTATGATTTTGCTAAGAACAAATTGATACCCTCAGATAGCACTGATTTTTTTTTTATATATATTTTATTGATTTTTTACAGAGAGGAAGGGAGAGAGATAGAGAGTTAGAAACATCGATCAGCTGCCTCCTGCACATCCCCCACTGGGGATGTACCCGCAACCCAGGTACATGCCCCCGACCGGAATCGAACCTGGGACCCCCCAGTCCGCAGGCCGACGCTCTATCCACTGAGCCAAACCGGTTTTGGCTGATTTTTTTTTTTTTTTAATACCTATTTCTTTTAAGTTTGATTTTACTTGGTGGAATCTATCCACAGCCTTTCTGGCATACCTTTATAATTTGAAACTTGAGGAAATTTATCTTAAGTGGACATAAAGACATAGAAATGTCTTGCTTTGTTTTTCCTTACAATAAAACGGAGCTAAAAGTGTCAAAACCAAAAA
The DNA here is from genome assembly GCF_963259705.1 of Myotis daubentonii. Lineage (NCBI taxonomy): Eukaryota > Metazoa > Chordata > Mammalia > Chiroptera > Vespertilionidae > Myotis > Myotis daubentonii. The sequence goes on from NC_081847.1 coordinate 65,102,110, forward strand.
GAACCAAAAAACTAGAGAATGGAGAGTTTTATAACACTTACATGTTAAAAGGTAATTTGTTGGTAAAGATGAAGGGTTAAAATATTTTGTTCTTCGGTTACAGAGTGATGACGCCACAGCGTCTGCCTTGCCGTGGAAAATGCCAAGTTCTTGGAGATTACTCTTTGGCAGTGGTCTTCCCCCTGCACTTTTCTGATCTGTTTTCATTTTTATACCTTAGGTCCCAAGATACCTATTACCAACACAACTGTTAGCTGTATAAAAGTTGTATTATCTAATGTATTAGAAAATAAATCTTAACTCTTTACAGAAAAAATGGATTAGCAAAAGATTGGTTTTGCTATGCTTTTCATCATATACAACAAATGTAAATTTTGTACAATAAAATATTTCCTAAGTAATTTCATGACGTGTCATTTTAGTTTTTTAACTCAGACTTCTGTATTAGTTTCTTTTTCTGCTGTAACAAATTACTACAAACTTAGTGGCTTAAAACAACACATTCTTTACAATTCTAGAAGTCAGAAGCCCAAAAATAGGTCTCCCTGTACTAAATCTAAGTGTTAGCAGGTCTGTGTTCCCTATGGAGGCTCCAGGAGAGAATCAGTTTCCTAACCCTTACCAGTTTATAGAAGCTACATTCTTTGGCTCATGACCTCTTTTACTTATAAGGATCCTTGTGGTTACATTGGGCACAACACAATAATCTACAATAATTTCCCCACCTTGAATTTTAGTATAAAAGAAATAATAAAAATAGCTCCCACTTTTAAGTAAGCGTCTACTACATACTAGTCACCTTTTACACATGATCTTATATATCTTATCTGTAAAACAAGGCCTTATAATATTAAAGGATACCAGGTACATACTACTGCGTAGTACTTAGTAAATGCTTTGTTTGTGATATATAAAGCATACTGGGTTCCATAGCCTGTTCCTGTTTCCCTTGTTAAAATAGTAAGGGGAAGTGACAACCAGATAGTGGGGTAGGAAGTTACAGCCGTCATTCCCCACAGAGACACTAACTTATCAATAATATAGAGGCCAAAATGCCTTTATGAAAAATCCAGAAACCAGTTAAAAAGTCAGAATCTTGAAGTAGCAAAAGAAGAGTGACTTATCGCATACAAATGAACTCCCATAAAATAATCAGTAGATCTCTCAGCAAAAACCGTAGAGGCCAGAAAGGAGTGGGATAATAGAAAGTTTTCTTTGAAGAAGAAAAAAAACCTAACAATACTATCCAGCAAAACTATAGTTCACAAATGAAGAAATACTTTTCCAGATGAACAAAAGCTAAGGAAGCTCATCACCACTAGATGTGTGCCTTTCAAGAAATGCTAAAGGGAGTCCTGTAAGTTGAAACAGAGATTTTATCAACATGAAAGCATACAAAAATATAAAACTCTCTGGTAGATGTAAATAGACAAATACAGGACACTGTAATGGTGTGTAAAGTGTGGGCCAGCCCAAGCTGCTTCCGGTAGTTTTTCCATACAAGTGGCCTGTCTTTGCTCACAGTTTGGACTTTACTAAAGTCTCTCAAAGGTTCACAAACCCTATATAAGCAGCATCTGACCTCAGTGTACCCCATATCTCTTGCTAAGCAGCCCCAAGCCCAGCAATAGTAGCTGGCCTCAATTCCCAGTTTAGCCTCCCAGGCCCAGCACAAATGGCAACCATCTGCAAACCACTTTGTAGGTCATATTAGGTGGCCCCAGGCAGGGCACAGGCAGCAGCTGTCCTTGGCCTGCATCAAAGTCCCTCCCAAGAGGCCCCAGAACAAACACCCGATAACCAACTTTAGATCACACCAGATATTTCATGCAAGCAGAAACAAAAAAAAAAAGCTGGAATAGCAACATTTATGCCAGAAAAAATAGCCTATAAAACAAGAGTCAAAGAGGGACCCAGCAATTCCACTTCTGGGTATTGATCTGAAGAAACCCAAAACACTAATTTGAAAAGAGTTGCATCCCTATGTTCATTGCAGTATTATTTACAATAGCCAAGATATAAATGCAACCTAAATGCCCATCAATAGATGAATGGATAAAGAAGTGGTGCATATATTACTTGGTCATAAAAAATTTTTTTTACCATTTGAACAACATGGATGGACTTAGAGGGTATTCTGTTTAGTGAATTAAGTCAGACAGAGAAAGACAAATACCATATGATTTTACTTATATAAAGAACAAAATAAATGAACAAACAAAACATAAATCAACTCATAGATACAGAGAACAGATTGGTGGTTGACAAAGGTGAAGGGATTAAGCAGTACATACTGGTAGTTACACAGTAGTCATGGGGATCTAAAGTGTAGCATAGGGAATATAGTCAATAACTATGTGTGGTGTCAGATGAGCACAAAAGAGCATAAAGAAAGTATCATCCATAATCCTTACAGCCAAAATGAAAAACTATTGACTTCTGCTGTGATTCTACCTAAACATATACACCTATATATCTACAGATATAGATATAATTTAACTAAATTAACATAATATTGTATATAAAATTTTGTATCTTGTTTAAAAGCTATTTTTTTTATATTTTATTGATTTTCTACAGAGAGGAAAGGAGAGGGATAAAGAGTTAGAAACATCGATGGGAGAGAATTGGTCAGCTGCCTCCTGCACACCCCCCACTGGGGATGTGTCTGCAACCAAGGTATATGCCCTTGACCGGAATCGAACCTGGGACCCTTCAGTCCGCAGGCCAATGCTCTACCCACTGAGCCAAACCTGTCAGGGCTTAAAAGCTATTTTTAAAAAATATTTTTATTGATTTTAGAGACGAAGGGAGGAGAGAGAGAGAGGAACATCCATGTGAGAAACAAATATCAATCAGTTGCTTCCCAACTGGGTGGGGATCGAACCCACAACCTGAGTATGTGCTCTGACTGGGAATCAAACCAGCAACCTTGTGGTGCATGGGATGATACTCAACAAACTGAGCCATACTGGTCAGGGTTCTTGTTTAAAACATTTTTAAATTACACAAATGATGAACCTGTTATCACCATAATAAATTCAAAAAATACAGACATTAAATGTTCCCTCAGCTCTTCCTTCCTGCCATGCCCCCTTCTCCCCAGAGAGACCACCATTCAGGTTTGGCCTGTATCCCCAATTTTTGTGCATTCCATTATGCAAGACATCAGTATGTCTAGCTTTCTATTAAAACATCCAGCAGAGGGCCCTGGCTGGTTTGGCTCAGTGGAGTGTCCGCCTGTGGACTGAAGGGGCCCAGGTTCCATTCTGGTCAAGGGCACATGCCTGGGTTGTGGGCTCAATCCCCAGTGGGGGTCATGCAGGAGGCAGCCGATCAATGATTCTCTCTCATCACTGATGTTTCTGTCTTGCTCTCCTCCCTTCCTCTCTGAAATCAAAAAAATATATTTAAAAAAGAAAAGAAGAAATTGACAATTGAGAAAAAATAGGCCATGGCTGGGTAGCTCAGTTGGGTTAGAACACCGTCCCAATACGCCAAGGTTGCAGGTTCAGCCTTTTCCTGGCACGTACATAAATCAAAACAATGAATGCATAAATAAGAGGAACAACAACTTGATGGTCATCTCTTTCCCTCTTCCCCTCTCTCTAAAATCAATCAATAAATTTGAAAAATTAAAAAAAACATCCAGCAGAGGGAACCGTTGGACTATTTTCTCTCTTGATATGTCAGTTATACTTTTTTGTTTATAAAAAATCTGTCTTGGATATCATTTACACAATGCAGAATGGTGTATCAATTTATAAATATAGTAGTTCTACTGACTAACTTCTGATCTAAATAAAAATTTTAAATCTTATTTTCTTCAACTTTCTTGTTTGTTTGTTTTTATTTTCCTTAACCTTGAAATTATGTGGTTTTTAAAAGGATTATTGCTACAGGATATATTTTGAGGGGGGAGAGGAGGGAGCGGGAAGCCCTGCTGTTGGCAGAAATAGAACTTTTTTTTCCCTTGAGAGAAAGATAAATCAGATAAAATGAAATGAGGTGAAGATAACATTTTTACTTCATCTGGCAGTAATTCCATTTAAAATTCTAAATACATTAGGATTTTTTAATGAAGTCTATCATATTTAGATATTCTTAAAATGTTTTGTTCTGCCCTGACCAGCTTGGCTCAGTGGATAGAGCATCGGCCTGCGGACTCAAGGGTCCCAGGTTCGATTCCAGTCAAGGGCATGTACCTTGGTTGCGAGCACATCCCCAGTGGGGAGTGTGCAGGAGGCAGCTGAACGGTGTTTCTCTCTCATCGATGTTTCTAACTCTCTATCCCTCTCCCTACCTCTCTGTAAAAAATCAATAAAATATATTTTTTTAAAAAGTTTTAAAAAATGTTTTGTTCTGAGTTCATAAATTCTGTGTATATGATTATTTCAGCAATATTTTATGTAAGTTACATATATGTTTATATATAGGTACCATATATATGATTCCACAACAGTTCTCAATGAAAGAACCTGACCAAACTTGCCAGCAATTGCCCAGCCAGCATGGCTCAATGGTTGAGCGTTGACCTATGAATCAGAAGGTCACAGTTTGATTCCCAATCAGGGCACATGCCTGGGTTGCAGGCTCCATCCCCAGTGAGGAGCGTGCAGGAGGCAGCCAATCAATGATTCTCTCTCATCATTGATGTTTCTATCTCTCTCTCCCTCTCCTTTCCTCTCTCTGAAACAAATAAAAATATACATATTTTTTAAACTTGCCAGCAATATTCAGCCTGTTTTTCTGATGTTGTGGTGGCTTTGTTACACTGTGCTGAATGACCATTGTTTGCAACTGAATTCAACGTGCTGAGTGGCCATTCTTGACTGAAATTTTATTTAGGGGAAAGATAATTAGTGGTTCCTGAATAGAAGCCAACACTGTGTGGCCTTTCCCAGCTCCTACTTATTCCCACCCCCAGCATGGTTTCCCACTTCCCTTTCAATGTAAAATGATTCCTCCCAATACTGTTGTTAACAGCATTTTCCCAACCAAATCATTCTTTTCTCTGTCAGGGCTTTAAAAAAAAAAAATCAGGCAGATGAATTTCAACAGAGAGAAATTCAGTTGCTTTTAAATACCTCACTTTTAAGGATTTGACATTTTAAACATTTGGTCTTGAGACAAATTTGAAAATGGTAATTATTCAATAAATATTTATTGAGCACCTACTATGTGCCAGGCACTGTTCTAGCACTGCAGACCCTGACCCTCTTGGGGAGCTAACATTCTAGCAAGCAATAAACAAGAAGTATAGCCCTAGCGGGTTTGGCTCAGTGGATAGAGTGCCTGTGGACTGAAGGGTCCTGGGTTTGATTCCTGTCAAGGTTGGTAGGGGGTGAGCAGGAGGCAGCTGATCGATGATTCTCTCTCATCATTGATGTTTCTATCTCTCTCTCTCCCTTTCCCTTCCTATTGGAAATCAATAAAAATATATTAAAAACAAACAAAAAAACCCAAGAAGTATAATAAAAGTATACTCTGCATAACATGCTGAAAGGTAACAAGCACTATAGAAAATGTAGATTAATCTGGGATATAGTCACCATTGCCAGATTGTGCTTTTATGTTACTATCTTGCTCAAAAATATCTAATGCTTTCCTAAGTGTGTCACTCAAGCGTTTCTCTTTGCTCCTGGCCTATTCTCCCACCTGTTACCGGGCCATCTCCAAAAACTCAGGCCTGGATCCTCACTGGGTCCCAGCCTCCTTCCCATGCTCAAACCACTGCTCATGCTGTTTTTTGACTCTTAAAATGTGCTCCACCTTGGGCATATGGCCTATAAGAAATGTTGCTCCTTTCCCCCAAATACTTTGGGGCCTCTGCAGAGCTCATCAATCTTTAAGTTCCCTGGTGTTTGTCATCTGCCCCCCACCCACCTCCCACATTCAGCGTCATCATATTCCTCCTTGAATTTTTACTTAATGATTTCTGAAACATGGTTATAGATTATATACCTGTGCAAATCATCAGCTTCTGGGAGGCAGACATCAACCTCAATGTGTAACTCAACTGCTTGCTACAGGTCCTCAGAAAATTTCCTGTTGTGAACATGAAGGATAAACCAGTAAGTAGAGACACTTGTGTACAGTTTCTAAATTGATATACCAAACCCCTTTCCCCAATTCTTAGAGGGGGAAACACATAAACATGAGAAGGTGCGTGCTGATTCTGTCATTCTATCTGCCAAACACCAGTTTTTAATCTTTGAACACTTGTTTGTAAAACTGATTTGACACAAGGCGTGGTATTTTCAAACCACTTTTCTATGATTTCTCTCTGGAAGCATTCTGTAAACAGTATTTTGTTGCTTGCTTCTAAAACTCTAAATATTAGCCTGCTTTGTTGTTAAGTGCAGGTCATTAAAATCTCATTCAATCAAATCTCTATCACAGCTGTCAAATAAGTCTAGCTCAATTCTGTTTACTGTGCACCAGCCACACCAAGCCCGTAACAAGGAATGCCGACCATGGTCACAATTCAGAACCTGAGCTCTTTTTAAAAAGGCAGCAACATCAACAGACATATTTGAAAGCATTTCTTCCAGGAACTACTTTTCAGTGACTGTGCACACAAAGGACGGAGACAGAGATGAGAAAACAGCAGGTGTCTTGGCAGAATCGGCAGCCTGCTCTGGGGAGCCTAGGGGTTTGCACAAGGAAAACTCAGGCACAGCCGTAAGGTTTTTTGGTTTTTGTTTTTTTTAAATATATTTTATTGATTTTCTACAGAGAGGAAGAGAGAGGGATAGAGAGTTAGAAACATCGATCAGCTGCCTCTTGCACACCTCCTACCGGGGATGTGCCCGCAACCAAGGTACATGCCCTTGGCCGGAATTGAACCCGGGACCTTTCAGTCCACAGGCCGACGCTCTATCCACTGAGCCAAACCGGTTAGGGCCAGCCGTAAGGTTTTATTGACAGCACCTGCATGAAATTCTCTGAACTTGAACACACAAACCAAATATAATTAAAGCACCGAGTTTTGCTAAAGGTTCAAACATGAGCATTTGGAAGCCTTAAAGCCAGGTGGACAAGCAGTGTCAAATGCCAAGGTCTACAGAGGAGTGCCCCCATCAGCCCAGGATCAGAGCTTTGCCAGGATGCATGAAATCCTTGAGACTGTATGAGGTACCAACAGGCCATGTCCAGCAAAACCATAAAGAGACAACGCAGTACTTGGTGGCTTGTTTCCACGTCTGCTCTGTCCTTTTATTCTGGAGCCTCCTATTTGCAACTTCTCTCAGGAAAACACAGAATATTAACCACAGTTTTACATAGAGTCGTTGCTTATCCAGGAGAATTTGGAGATGGGACTTGAACTTGGAAGTTCAGGGAAAGACCTCATACTAATGGTCTCACACTTCACACTGGCTGTGTGCTACCTCTGTGCACTTCCACGGGTGCTGGCAATGGGTGCTTTCCTCAACCTGGCTTTGGGTCTGTCTTCCTGTTCCTCCAGCAAGCACTGGATTTGGGCCTTGGCCACAGGACAATGCTTTTCACCACCTGACCTCTTCCAGATGCTCACTCCCACAGCACAGTGGGGTCTGAGAGAAGAGAAGAATGAGAGCCATCATCATGTATCTGAGCTTGGGAGAACAAGTGCTGGGGTCCAGCCCCAGCAGGTCCAGGGGTCCCCAAAGGTGTGGACGGAGTCGGCGAAGAAGGAATGACACGGAGACAGCATTCAGTTGATCAACAGCCTTGCCAGGATCTCTAGCCACAATCTCCAGCCAAGTTCTGTGTCCATGTTCTCTTGCTAGGTTCTCCAGCCAGGTTCTCCAGGTTCTCCAGCCAGGTTCGGTCACCAGGTTCTATTCAGGGTCTCTTGCCATGTTCTATCCAGGTTCTGTAGCCAGGTTCTCTCGCTAGGTTCTGTCTCTAGGTTCTGTCTCCAGTTTCTGTCCAGGATCTTTTGCCATGTTCTCTCCAGTGAAGTTCTTCTGTCTCTAGGTTCTGTGTGTAGGTTCTGTGTCCTGTTGTCTTGTTACATCTGTATTTACACCAGTTGATTCCAATCCTATCAATCTCTATTCCAAAGGTTAGGGCGTTTCTGATCTCCATTCCAGGGAGTAAAGATTATGTAGCTTAAACATGATTGTTCGTAGTTAAAGTGATTAATTACCTGCCTGGCACTTAGTTAAGGGGTTTTATTCCCTCCCTAACTTCAGGGGAAAATCCCTACCTGGGGAAACAACCTTTCTCAGAGGGGTGACGTTGGTTAAAACACATAGTGCCAAGAAGGTGAGCAAACATATTAAGAACAGTATGCCATATATGCCAGGTCCCTTGAAACAGCAAGGATGGACCGGCTCCCGGCAAACAAGAAAGCCTAATGAAATTGTTCATCATTGCCAATTAAGACAAATAATTGAAGATGGTTACTCAACAATTGAAAACTCACACTTAAAAAAAAAAAGTGAAGCCTGCCCAGTGTGGCTTGGTGGTTTGAGCATCAACCTTATGAACCAGGAAGTCACGGGTTCGATTCCCAGTCAGGACACATACCTAGGTTGCATATGGGAGGCAACTAATCTATGTTTCTCTCTCATATCATTAGTTTTCATTTAGAATGAATGTGTTTGTTACCACAGCCTATATCTTGCATAAAGCATTTTCTCTGAAACAATAGTTTTCTGTATTGTTCTCTTTTCATTACCTTAAAGCAGTGGTTCTCAACCTTGGCTGCACATTAGAATCACCTGGGAATCTCTTTAAAATCCTGATTTCTGGGCCTCATCCTCCGGAAATTCTGTTTCTTTGTTACTAATGTTGTGGCCCCACCCCATAACAAAGAAACAGAATTTCCGGAGGATGAGGCCCTGAAATCAGGATTTTAAAGAGATTCCCAGGTGATTCTAATGTGCAGCCAAGGTTGAGAACCACTGCCTTAAAGCCTAGCCAAGTCTCAATAAATCCTCTGCTTTAAAACTTCCACATGTCCTTGGGTGAGGACTAAATAAATAAAATACATTGTGCAGGAGGTAGCTGATAGATGTTACTCACATTGATGTTTCTCTCTCCCTCTCGCCAAAAAAATCAATAAAAAATGTATTTTTAAAAGTTGTAATTCCTGGAATCCAAAAATGGAGTGGTAGTGGTCAGGGACTGGCAGGGGATGGAGGTGGAGAATAGAAGTTACTTACTAATCAATAGGCATAAAATTTCAGTTAAACCAGATGAAAAATAATATAGACCTGTATAACTATAGACAACAATAACGTAGTGTATACTTAACATTGTTTTTTAAAAAATATATTTTGTTGATTTTTTTAGAGATAGGAAGGGAGAGGGATAGAGTTAGAAACATCGATCAGCTGCCTCCTGCACACCTCCTACTGGAGATGTGCCGGCAACCAAAGTACATGCCCTTGACCGGACTCGAACCTGGGAACCTTCAGTCTGCAGGCCAATGCTCTATCCACTGAGCCAAACCAGTTAGGGCTTAACATTTTGTTGAGGATAGATCTCATGTTAAGTGTGTGTGTGGGGGGGTAGGGGGGGTAGAGTAGGAGAGAGGCAAAGGACTGAGTCAGACAACCCAGAGAGGTCCGAGTCTTAAGAAGAAAGCTTCAAAAGGCTTAATATCATAATCAAGTCATATAAGGTAGAAATGAAGAGTGTTGGCTGTATCTGGCTATAGTATGAGTTAAGATGACCTTACTAGGTCATTTCTGGAGTGATATGAGAAAGTCAGGTACTAGTGGGGTAAATATGGGAAGTGAGGAAATTGAAGCAGTTGAGTTCTGATAACCCTTTAATTCTTTATTGTTTAAAGTATTATATATGAATCCTTTTCCCATTGACCTCTCCCCGCTCATTCCTAACCGCCGCCCCCTCCCCCAGACCCCGGCCCCGGCCTCCACTCCGTCCAGCACATGTCCTCACCACCCCCTACTGGCTGTCCATGGGTTATGCTTGCATACAAGACTTGATCTCTCACTGTCATACCGCCCCCCCCCCCCCACACCTCATCCCCCCTGAGGTTGGGTGGTCTGTTTGATGCTTCTATGTCTCTGGATCTATTTTTAGCTCATCAGTTTGTTGTTCATTATATTCCATATGAGATCATGTGATTTTATCTTTCTCCGACTGGCTTATTTCTCTGATAACTCTTTTAAGCTTTGTTGAAACAATGGATTATCTTTGCTGTACTACTTTGTGGTATAATAAACTTTTCATGCATTCTTTAGGAAATATTTAGCAAGGATTAATAGTTTGCTTACTCCTAAAAATAGACCTAAGAATCCCTGGAAAACAGTTGAAAAGAACATAAGGTTACCTAAAATTTTTAAAGATAAGATACAAAATAAATAAAGAAAAAAGAAAAAAGGATAAAATAGGTTTATTCAATGAACAGTATTATAAAACTTTCACAGTTGGCAAAACAAAATAAATTATGAGTTATTATATTGTTAAGGTGATGCTTATGTGATGCAGAGGCTTGAGTATCTTTGGACAACAAGAAAATCACCAATAACTTGACAACTGGATACATAAACCAAACCCATCACTTAGTTGGGCATTTAAATGATAAAGGATGCCCTAGCTGGTTTGGCTCAGTGGATAGAGCGTCGGCCTGCGGACTGAAGGGTCCCAGGTTCGATTCCAGTCAAGGGCATGTACCTTGGTTGCGGGCACATCCCCAGTTGGGGGTGTGCAGGAGGCAGCTGATTGATGTTTCTCTTTCATCAATGTTTCTAACTCTCTATCCCTCTCCCTTCCTCTCTGTAAAAATCAATAAAATATATATTTTTTAAAAAAATGATAAAGGAGTCAAAAGCCTCACTCAGGAAAGAATTGCTGGTCTATTTATAACAGGAAATGTTTGGGGAAAACAACATCTAACACAATATTGTGTTAGATAAATAACACTGTGATTTTTAAAAACTGCACTGAGTTGCTATACTTATTTGGAATTAATACCATTATCCATATTACTATTTTTCCAAGCAGTAAAAGAATATTACTTTCCTTTTATTGTTTTTACCTAATCTATATTGATAGACTACTGAGGGGTAACTAAAAAACAAAACAAAAAAAAACTCAAGAAGCAAGTGCCAGTGTTACATGTCAACTGTTTAGTTATAAAAAATTTGAGAGTAAATCCTTAAGAAAACATTATTTGAAGTAGAGCTGTGCTAAGATAATGCACACAAACCAACATGGTCTATTTAATAAAAATATTTAATGCTGCCAAAAAGTATAAAAATACAGTAGAAGTGGCAGTACAATACAAAGTAGTCTCTCCTAATTTATTTCTTTTACATCTTTCCACATTTCATACATTAGATTAAAAAACTTAACAAATCATCAAATTAGAGAGTTCTGCAAAGTCTTCTGCTGGTGGTGCTCTTCTTTCCCTGGATGTAAAGTTTACTTTGTAAACAGATAAATGTGAGGCAATCTATGGGTTTATCAAGCCTCACATTAGTTTCCGGAGTGGGCTTCAGGTCTTGCTTTGCACATCAATGGTTCAAAATTTATAGCTGCAGAATATTCTCAAGTCATGAATACTTAGGTGTCTGTCAATCTTGGCCTAAAACATAAAATAAGAAGTCATCTATTCAATTCATATTTACCAAACACGCAGATGTACATAGATACACACAAACATAAAAGGACTAACAATGAACTAAAAAGGCAACAAGAAACATTCCAACATATCACATTCAACCACACTTAAGTGCTTCACTGTATATTGGTAAAATTGCTTAAGTGTTAGGTTTTCAAACAGAATTGGTGGTGTGAGGTAGGCTCATGTTAAAGCACCATAACTCATATTGTTTTTCCAGGAATTACTATGAATTTTGTTGGTAATACTATATTACTCAAGAAATAACCTCCATGTGAGGTACTGACAGACAGGTTTTAAAAAAATAGATCCACCACAGTTTAGCAAGACTATATGTATGTGCTAGACTTACCAATACTTTTCCATTCAATTCAAAAGTCTAATCCAATTTGGACCTCCACTGTATCATACTGCTAAAAATATTATGAATGTAATGTTTGAACATTAAAATCACGGCCTATTAGCAGCATGCTTTTTGTCCTGAAGATAACATTAATGAATATAGCAATATAGAACTGGTGACACAACTTAGTTACTATCAATATAAAAGAAAACACAGACATAAAGTAATTGATTTATTGTATTTTAATGCCAAAAAGATAAATGAGAGTTTAAACAAACAATAGACAGAGGAAATAGCTATTTTTAGGGCAGTTGAGTTTTTTATGTTATTTCACAATGTTTGCAAATAGCCAAACTTTTTAGATAAATGGTATTTTCATTCTTCCCCCAACTTCCCTCACTACAACAGAAAAATAACCCAAATCTAAGTACTTGTCATTATTATATCCCCACATATATAAACAGGATATATAAACCATACCCACATATATTTTTCCAAAACATTTAGTCAAAAACCCCAAAATACCACGACTGGCGTTTCTCCTGACTACTGGCTCCTTCTACCGAAGGAAAGAACAATAGTACCAAACACTCTGGTGTTCTCAATACCCGTTTTCTCAGATTTTCTAGCACCGACAGAGAAATGTCAAGTCATCAAGAAAACAGTCTCCTGAGACACCTGTGGGTCACAAAAACTACTATGGCTGCTTAATGTGCTGCTACAAAACACATCTTTATTCCCCAGCATTCACAAAATTCTTCAGTGAAACAAAGGAACTTAACCCAGCCAAAGTGCATGAAATAATGGTTTAAACTGAACATTTGGATGTTACAGTATTTCTCTGGTCTATTGGTAGTTTAAACTGTTTCATAAGATTTTTGTTTCACTTAAGAAATAGAGGGTTACTTTAAATTTTAACAAGTAGTTGCCTAATGTTTTTCAATCTAAATATTTGGTTTAAATATTGCATAAAAACAGAGTCAGTGTGACATAATGGAAAAAGTATGAGATCTGTAGTTAATGGAATTCTAAAGAGTAGAGTTTGAATCCCAGCTCTGGTATGTACTAGCTGAGCAATCTTGAACAAGGTACTTATCTTTCGACTCAGTTTTATTACCTCAAAATAGGGGTAATGTGATGTATCTAGAAAAGGTACTATGGCCATTTACAACAACTAAAAGAAACAGTGTTTTTAAAAATTCGCTTTTTTTTCTTTTTAAGTATTATTATGGGGGACAAGAAAATAAGATGAAATCATTGGGAATGTTAATGATTTTAAAAGACTATTTATTTCCAAGACTGAAAAGACAAATGGGCTTCATTTGGGGGGGGGGGGGGGTTCACCTGAATCATTTTTTGCTGTTTTATTTAACAAGATAAAAGTGAAATCGGTTCAAATAAATCAAGTGGAATTACTCCTGCTTGGTGCTTCCTTTGGAGCAGTAGCCCTCAGATACCGACCCCCGGTGCTAATGCTGGAATGGAATGAGGGCTGGGCTCACACACAGAGCAAAAGGTTCCCAAGCTGGCTCCACACCTGAAGTAATAGAAAATCAAAACTGCACCCAAAATAGGTTTTGCCACTGGAGTAAGAAAAACTCCTCTAAGATAAGCAGAGCATTGCCTTATAAACAAAATGAACTTACCCAGTTTCCCTCTCTTGAATTCCCAAACTCAAAACAACTTTTTTATAGCAGACATTTGAAATATCAACACTATTACGTGTCTAAAACATCTATGCCAAATTAGAGCACCAAATGGTCTCTTTAAAGAAAAAAATTCCTAAGCAAGTCCCCTTATAGCTCCCCAAACATACTATGCAATGGAAAACCAGACAATATTAAAATCGACTCTGTAATATCCTCACTAAATCCCATAATTCTCATATTCCACTCAAAATTATAAAACCAAAATAGAGTTCAAAAGATTGAATTTTTCCCTCTCCTAGTGGATTGCACAGAGGTGTCAGAACATTTTAACATGTTTTCATTGTCAGCTGTTCAGACTGTTACTGATCAGGACAAAGCCTCCCAAACCAAGCAGTGGCTTCTTGTCTGAACCGCCGCTTACACTTGGCTGCGCTCTGTGATGGAGTGAATGCATACGACTTGAGAAAAGGATCAGCACTGACTGTGAGGAAAAATTCTCCCCCAAGTTTCTAGAATCCAGTGGCCAAATGAGGTAACCCTTTCTCTGAAGAGTATCGAGAGAAAACACTTGTGCTTAGAGCAATCTGAATGTGATGAATGTCCCTACTGTTGAGGGAAAAATGAGACAGCAAACCCATCCCATTTCCCTAGAAGTTTTTTCTTTAGCACTCTACCTAATCAAGTGGGTAGCATAAAATTTCCAGATCTTAAAAGCTTAAATTCCCAAATCTGGATGAACAATGAAATGGCTCCATTCTGGCCAGGTACATGGACATAGCCGAGAAGTACATAATTTCTGGAGGGAGGGTTCTTGAGTAGAACAAGCACTGTGGAGCTTCCACAATCTGAGTTTCTTCCCACCGAGGCATGTTATCACTCATCTTCAGTGGAACAATAGATGGCTAGAATTTCTAACACATCCATTGCTGTAAGGGCTGCTGGTATTGCTGTCCCATAAACAGTGTTTTAAAGGTAGGTATAAGGAAAAATGGAATCAGATTCAAACCAATTAACTAAGGGAAAAGATTTTAAAAAAACCCACACAGGTCAATTCCAGAATAAATTATTCAAAGAATGACCAAGACCTGTGGGGAGAACTTCATTTTATTATGTGAGAAAAATAATATGTCTCTATTTTTCAAAATTTCATTTCATAAGGTTTTGTGTTCCTACCATCTAAATAAGTCAAAGCCAAAAAAGGGTTTCTTAAAATAAGAGACATAATTAACTGCTAATGTAGAAATGAGAACACAGGAGCACAGTGCAGACATTTCTGCTATGCACTTAGTCCCAGACTAGGATCAATGCACCAAGTTCCAACGTCGGCCACCCTCCACTCCTCCACCCTCTACTAGTGTGCAGCAGACTAAGAGATCCACACTCCCTACCCCCTGACAAACCCATGTGGACCCACTGGGAGAAAAATAAGTTAAAGTTGGCAGGCATAACTCCTAGACTCTTGCCTGAACACAGATATACATAATAAGCATTAGGCTTATAATAGACTACATAAAAAATCTCTATAAGATTTATATCTGAAAGTAAAAATCTAGGACAACTAGATTTAAAATATAATATAATAGCCAGGCAGGCATTTTGGAAATGTAGGTACTCATTAAAATAAGAGTATATAATGGTCAATATAAATATTTCTAATGTAATCAGGTTCTGGCCTGCATTTCTATAGAATCTAGTCAGAGATATTTTTCAAAGAGGGAAATATGATTTGTACAAGGTTATGTCTTTCTTGGAGAGATATCTAATTCTAAAATAAACTATACACATGAGACTTTTCAAAGATAGCGTAAAAGAATGTAGAAATGTCAAGTCTCAGGTTGATTATGACTTAATAATAACACCACCTACCTCAAAAGCTTGTTGTGAGGATTAAATAGGATAATATAACATATGAAAAGTGCTTAGCACAGTGCTTGGCACACAGTAAACGATCAATAAATGGTAGCAACCATCACTTTGAATTGATGCTGAAAACAAAGAAGGAATTGATATTAAAACTGAAGGACTGCTCGATGTCATAAACTACTTTATAAACCAGTATGTACCTTTTGATTCACACCATCAATTCTAGTTTATATAAAAATATTTATAAAATTAATGTAAGCATTACAACTCCTTCCTCTGACATACCTGTTAAGCAGAGCTATTTTTTTTGTAATCAACAAGATTTTCACTTCCTTTCTCTTTTTATGTTCATTCCTTGATAGAAATATTAACTCACAGTGAAATGGACCAAAAAGATAGAAAGTCACAGAGAAAATATAGAAAATATTCTTTAAACATGAGAAATGGTCTTTATATTGTTCTAAAGTTCTCTATTACATTTTTAAGTCTCTTAAGAATTCAGGAAAAGGGTATTATTTTAATTTTACATATGGTTAAATTATATATGGAGAATTGTATTTTTACATATATGTGCAAGCATAGATAAAAATCAATATAAGATAGCATAAAATACTTGGTGAAACCTGGATATACACAGTTGGTGTAGCCAGAGAAGATGGCATTAAATCAAAGGCTACTGTCAGTTTATTAGTAGGAGTAAATATAAACAAAAATGAACTGGATGTTATTGTAAATGTTCTTTTCTTAATGTAAATAATAAAGCCTCTGACTTTAAAAATATCCCTTTTTCTTCCTTAACCTATTAAAAATATTACTACTTCACTAAAATCAAACTATACAACTGACTCTGAAAATCTGTTAAAATTAGAAAATATTATGAAGACCTAAGCATACACTAATTGTGTAAATATGTAGAACCCGTCATGGATTAGTAACTTTTCCCTCTGGCTGTTACCTGAGAAGGCAGGAGCCATGTTTGTGTCCTTCTCTCTGATTAGCACCCCTCATTTAATAAAGGGGCAGGATGAAGACTATAGGCACCACAGCATGTTGCCATATATTATCAATTAGTACATGGCACCTATTATTATTGTTGGTAAAAACTTAACACACTATCCTCAAGGACCTGCTTGGAGGAGGTAAGATAACTAACATTGCAGAAGTTCATCAGCAAATGTTTACTACACTGACTATAATTTTAAAAATGTTACAACAAACACCACCCAGAAGGACAGAAAGCAGACAAAAAGCAAAGCTGCGGTACTGAATCCAATGAAGCTCATTCCCCTGCAGTGGGGCAGTGTGCATCATGATCAGCATCTGCTTTCCATAATAAGTCTCTACCTTTTTGTTTAAAGCAAGGCTATCTTCAACTGGAAATTTAATATGGTCTAGCCATATTTGAGTTGCAGAATAATATATTGTATTTTAACAAAGCAAGACAAGTTGGAAAGAAAGATTTTAAACAATAATGAACTAAAACATAAAGGTCTTGGTGCTTGAACACAGATTTAATGCAGACAGACATAAGAAAATGTCCCTCTTACCTCCTTTCCATTTAAAGGTTACAGGACACAGTAATACTGAATTAGGACACAGGCAGAAGTTTATTTAATATGTAGTACCACCTACATCCTCTTTCATACTTGCAGCACAATTAACACATTCAAGAAGGCTACCAAATCAACTCAAAACATCTGTCAATGGTTTTCAAACTGTTTTTTTAAATTATAACTAATCCCTTAAGATAATTAAACTTCATGCAAAAATATTACGTAGTATTATAGAAGAAATAAAGGAGAGAGATGGTCCGGTTGAAAGTAAGGGCTGATACCTTGGAGTCTTTCCTACCACTTCTTGTTGACCCCTTAGAAATCTAATGAGCACAGTTTGAAAACCAGTAAAATAATGGTATTTCATTATTTCAGCAATTAAATGTATAACAACTATTTAAAGTTTAAGTTAAGTAAGTTGAACACTTAATGGAATGTAGGGTTTGAAGAAAACTGCCATTCCAACAGCAGTTAAATTCATTAAACAATATACTTTAAAAATACCCATTAAAAAGTTAAAGGGACAATGTAAAGTTTGTAAATCATCATACTATCTATTTAAGTAGAAAGAACTTAAAAATATTTATTTCAAAATTCAGTCTAGTATACTGAAATCATGGCAGTAAAATGCTGCTCCTTATTTTTATTTCTAAATCATGATTTACCCCAATTATAAATTAGGGTAGTTACATTGAAATATTCATAAAAAATAATAAGTATAAGTAATGGGCTTTACAGAAACCAACTTCTTTACAAAGTCTTGATCAACTGTATTACCTGACTAGTCAGTAAGGAGAATTTCCTTTCAAATATATTTTTAGGAAAAAATTTTGTTTCTTTGATTTTCTTTTTAAAATTGGGGAAACCATAAAACATAAAAGAAATGCATAGATATGGTAAAAAAAAAAAATGCTTACTAAGAGTTCTAACTGCTCAAATTTCTCCTTATGAAAATATCCAGTACAATTGAACCACATACAATTTTTTATTATAACAAAGTTTTCAAATTTAGCTTTCTAAAAAAGTACATTTAACTACAAAAGATTAAATACTTATAAAATATATTTACCTTGAAATGGTTAAGAATATAAATTATTGATGCTCATGTCAATAGTACATTATACATTACACACATTATTTAAAGGTCATTTTCTTTTCAGTAATATAATGTAGATAAAACCACGATATTTATTGCTTGTATCAAGTGCAGGTTAAAATCCAGGTAGCATCAAAAACAAATCCTTGTGATAAAGGATCTTCCTCAATTTGGTCAGGTGAAATATTACGTTTAACATGTATGAATACAAAATGTACCAGTTTTTAACAGGCATTAGAGTCTTTATTTTAGATCACCGTTTACAACTTGGGGATAGTGCCCTGAGATGTTGGGCTGAGGACTAAATATATTATTTATCTGGTTGGTGTCTATTCTACTGCTCCATTTTGGGGGATATGAGAAGTTCGCTAACAGAAAAATCCTTGTGATTAATGCAACACTGTCAGCTATTAGTGCAGAAGCTTGCTGGGCACAATTGTATTATTTATAGGACACTCTGCTGAAAAAACAGTGTCCAGCCAACAAAAGCGCCAACCAAAATGACTGACACAAACCCCATCTTAGTGAAAATAGGTTGCCAATATAACCACCTTTTTCTTTTTCGTTCAGTCTCATTTAGCCTCTGTTTCATCTGCTGCACCTTCTGAGCCGTGTTAGCTTTTCTGTCTTCTCGAATTCGTTTCCGTAGAACACTACGAATAAATATGAACAAATTATAAGAAGTGCTTGGCAGGACTTAACTACTCTCATACAGAGGACCTAACCTCAAATATCCACACTTCCCACACACACGTTTTTCAACTCAAACATTGTAATTTTTTTTTAAAAGGAAAAGATTTGGCTCAAATAAACTCTTATGAAAATTCTCAAAAACATAAACAACTAAAAGGGATAAAAAGCCTTAGTACTCTAAATGGTCCAAAGATGTGTTCTGATAATATATAAAATATTAACAAATACTTCTAGTAGGACCTGATAATAAGCATTGAGCTTTCTTTCTTGAACTGGTGACTGTCAGTTTTCTTTCTTTCTTATTTTTTTTCTTTATTGATTAAGGTATTACACATGTGTCCTTATCCCTCCCTTGCCCCTTACCCCCCACTCATACCCTCACCCCCCTGGTGTCTATGTCCATTGGTTAGGCTTTTATGCATGCATACAAGTCCTTTGATCTCTTTTCTTTCTTTCTTTGCTAACCAGCCAGAAGTGGAAAGACAAGCGGGTCCCCTATCACCTGATCCCCTTTTGTGTTTATACTTGATTTTTGACAAAGCCCTTGATAAAAGCAACCAACTTAATATGTCCAAGAATAGTCTGTCGTGGGAGTGCCTATTACTCTGTCCATACAGATCTCTAGCTTTCATTTGCTTAATACAGAATTTATGTTCCAATGGAAGCTCTTTGATTTCCAAGATAATGACCCTAGGACTACATAAAGAACAGCAAAAGGTAACATGTAAGTTACAATTGCCTATATTACTGCAAAAAACTAACCAGTCTTCCTGCCTCCAAATTAAACATCGCCACAGTAATTTTCCTAAAGCATGGCTTTGATCATGTAGCTTGATGAAAAATCTTTTTTTTTTTTTTTAATATATTTTATTGATTTTTTACAGTGAGGAAGGGAGAGAGACAGAGAGCTAGAAACATCGATGAGAGAGAAACATCGATCAGCCGCCTCCTGCACATCTCCCACTGGGTATATGCCCGCAACCCAGGCACATGCCCTTGACCGGAATCGAACCTGGGACCTTTCAGTCCGCAGGCCAACGCTCTATCCACTGAGCCAAACCGGTTTCGGCTTGATGAAAAATCTTGAATGCCTTTTCAGTGTCTACTATGACATTAAGAGCCAACCTTTTCCTAACCAAAATGTCTAACCTGAATCTAATAATGAAAAACAATCATGCCGAAACCGGTTTGGCTCAGTGGATGGAGCGTCGGCCTGCGGACTGAGGGGTCCCAGGTTCGATTCCGGTCAGGGGCATGTGCCTTGGTTGCGGGCACATCCCTGGTGGGAGATGTGCAGGAGGCAGCTGATCGGTGTTTCTCTCTCATCGATGTTTCTGGCTCTCTATCTCTCTCCCTTCCTCTCTGTAAAAAATCAATAAAATATATTTAAAAAAAAAAAAAAAGAAAAGAAAAACAATCAGAAGAATCCAGATTGAGGAGCATTCTAAAAGGAACTGGTCTTGACCTAGCTGGTTTGGCTCAGTGGATAGAGCGTCGGCCTGTGGACTGAGGGGTCTCAGGTTCGATTCCGGTCAAGGGCACATGCCCGAGTTGTGGGCTCGTTCCCCAGTTGGGGGCGTGCGGGAGGCAGCCAATCGGTGGTTCTCTCTGATCATTGATATTTCTATCTCCCTCTCTGAAATCAATAAAAATATATTTTAAAAAAGGAACTGGTCTAGAAGCTGCAAAAACGCCAAAGTCAAGCAAGAAAAAAAAAAAAGTGGCGAACAGATTAAAGGAGACTAAAGCATCACATTAACTGGCTAGGCCAGTGTGGTTCAGTGGATGAAAATCCACTGAGAGGTCACCATTCCATTCCCTGTCAGGACACATGCCCAGTTTGCAGTCTTGATCTCCAGTAGGGAGTGTGCAGGAGGCAGCCAATCAATGATTCTCTCTCATCATTGATGTTTCTACCTTTCTCCCTCTCCCTTCCTCTCTCTGAAATCAATAAAAAGATAATTTTAAAAAAAGAATCATGTTAACCAAATACAATGCATGATCCTCAATTAGATCTTGAATTTAAAAAAAAAATAGCTATAGAGATTGGGACCATGAAAATGTTCCAAAATTTAGATTATGGTGATGACTATACAACTGTAAATATACTAAATCTATAGAAATGTACATTTTAAATGAATCAACTTAATGGTATGTAGACTATATCAAAAAGTTATGATGTGGATTTTTTTACAACTATATTAGATTTAAAAAAGTAATTTATTACTATATTAGATTTTTAAAAAAACCTTATTCTTTTTCCAATAATAGAATTAAGCTTTAACATTCAATTAAATATTTTATAATTTTATAAAAGCCAGATTACCAATTACATTATAACTATAGTACAAACACTACATAATTGTACAAATGGCAGGTATTCATACCATTTATTTTCTCTACCATGCTATATATTTTGGCACCCAATTACATATATTAACTTTTATGCTCAATTCGTATTTTGTTCAACATTTCCAACAGGTGTCTGTCTGTAAGTATTGGCTTCTTATTAGAATGGGAAGTTCCTTGAGATCAGTGATGTAATAATATACTATTTAAATACCCTCAGGTAATAAATAAGTGGTTATATTAATTCAATAAACAAAGGGCCTATATTAGTTCACATCTACTGACCTTTCTAAAAAACAGTCTCATCTTTTTATTCTTACCTCTCACTGTTCTCCTCCACAGTATCTTGCATTTTAGAGGACAATCCTGTGTATCTGTCACCTGTCAGTTTTTCTTCTTCTAGCCCTATCCTGTTCCCATTATATTTTTCATTCATTAGTTTGGTTGGTGAATGATCAAAAACAGGACATAAATCTTCTTTAGAAAGTTCTTTCCACCGTTTCTAGATAAGGAAGAGAAAAGAAACAAATGCAAACACTCAAATTTTGGCTTTTCTTAATATTAAAAGAACTTACGAGTTGAAATTCTATAGTCAATTTAAGAAAACCCTATAATGCTAATAGAAAAGGACCTCATCAAAATATTACTCATGGTGAGAAGATTTTAGCCAATGCCAGATTTTGTAAGACTCCTAATCCACAGATATGTAACCCTAGAAGCAGTGACCAAGATGGCACTTGAATGTGATCTAGTATCTCCTTATTCCTTGCCACAATCTAACCTAATGAAGAACCGATGGTGAGATCTCCAAGCAGGTCCCCATGATGCCAAAGGACTTTAATATGGTTGACCCTACTAGTAATTCTAGCAGCTCCAGGTAGCCAGCCCACACCAGGTTAGGGAAAACTCCTCTAGTATGCATAAACTTCAGAGTGGGCAGGATTTAGACCACAATGAAGAAAAATTACATTTTCATCACCTACCCACGAAGCCTGTTGTGATAATAAGATGACAGGTGAAAGGGCCTAGCACAGGGGTGGGCAAACTTTTTGACTCGAGGGCCACAATGAGTTCTTAAACTGGACCGGAGGGCCGGAACAAAAGCATGGATGGAGTGTTTGTGTGAACTAATATAAATTCAAAGTAAACATCATTACATAAAAGGGTACAGTCTTTTTTTTTTTTTTTTTTTTTTTTAGTTTTATTCATTTCAAACGGGCCGGATCCGGCCCGCGGGCCGTAGTTTGCCCATGGCTGGCCTAGCATCATACCTGGCAAGTATTAGTCTCCTTTGCCCTTACTGCCACCCTCCCTAGAGAGAGAGGACAAGGAAGAAGAGGTGCAGAGTATTTCTAGGCCTCTGGAAGATAAAGGCAGTGACAAAATACAGGCCAAAAAGGGAGAAGGTAAGTAAAACCTCAACACAGGGGATCACGGTCTCTGAAGTCTTTCTAGGGCTAATAAGACAACCATCCATCTCCTGCCAATAACCAGAGTAGTAGAGGAGGCAGAAGGGAGAGGAATGGCTTTGATTATTTATGACTTCAACACGGGCACAAAATGAGTTGGTGTAGATGGGGTGGCCCCCTTTGAAGATCCTATCATGGAAAGATGGCGTCTCAAGTCTACTGAATAAGGAACTATATAGCTATTGTTGCAGGATTTGAATGATTTGAAAAGAAATTAACAATGCAACCTATATTTTTATAGACCTTATGGAATGCGTACTCCCTGGAGTTACTTGGATACAAAACAGCATTGTTAAAAACAATCCTTGTATATTTACATTTTTTAAAATCCTGGAAAATTCATTAATACACTGATAAACGAGTTTCTAACTTGCCTCATTATTATACAACAGAGGAATTAAAAAGAAAAGGGCATTTTACCACACTCCAACTTTCCTGTGTCTATTTTATTAAGCTGTATATTAATGCATCTTTTTGTTTTATAGTAGTAGATTCACAAAAGACTTAGAGAATGTAAAATTCTATAATTTGTTATATTTGGAAGACAGTGAGTAATACAGTCAGTTTGGTACAATTTGGTGAGAAGATGAGAACATATTGAGCTGAATCCTGTGAGACGAGGCCAGAAAGAAAGCAGATCTCAAGGACAGAGGTCTCTGAAATTCATTTGAGAAACAACGGGGTGAAACTAAACTCTCCTGAGCAAGGACCTAAGAGGACTTACACCATACCCAGAAAGAATATTTTGCCAATAGTTGTGAAAACTACCATAATGGAACATAAGAGTAAGATGTTTTCTCTTTAGATGACTATGTATCATTTTTCTTTCTTCCCTTATTTCAAATTTTTGTTACTAAGTCCAAATAGATTTTTTTATATTGAAGAAGATGCAAGTCAGGAAACAAAAGATACTTACTAAGCACTTACTGTCCTAATGCTTCAAGTACACTAGTTTTTAATCCTAACAGGAATCTTAGGAGGTAGGTACTACTACTGTTCTTATTACAACCTTTTTATAGATGAGATGCGTTGAGAGAGTTTAAGTAACTTGTCCAACGCTATGCGGCTATTGAATAGTAGGGTCAGAATCTTAAGCCAGGTACTCTAGATTAATTATCATATAAACCCTCATGATTACCTGTAAAAAGCACAGCAACTTCAAACACCAGATAGTTTAAGAAAGTACCCAATAAAAAATATTAAATTGTCTCCAGAATTTATGTTGGTCAATATCTGAAGTTTCTGTCCTCTACTAAGACCTAGTTATAGCAACTTGGCCTTATTCTAGACAAAACTCAACAATGTCAAAAAATGAGATGCCAAAAATAAAATCTTATTGGGCCACATCCCGGAATATGCAACAAATTCAGAATCTGTCAACAAGAAAAGCCCTCATCAAAGGGTGTGTGTGTGTGTGTGTGTGTGTGTGTGTGTGTGTGTGTGTGTGTGAGAGAGAGAGAGAGAGAGAGAGAGAGAGAGAGAATATGCTGATGATTAAAATAAAACACAATGTCATTTTGCCATGCCTCTGAGCAGCAAACTCACTCAACTAAAAGGCATTCCAAAATCAACTGCCTCAAATTCTCAATAAAATATTATATAAACTAAGTATTCTATAACCTCAGATCAAGTTTTTAATGAGGAAAAGTGTCGAGTAACACTCCCTCCACGTTCTGCGTGGAGTAGGGTTCGGGATCTGAAAGAGGAGCCGCACAACAAATGAGAGAAAAAGACACGAGATAATTTTGCAATATTGGGGGACCAGGCGGGCAAGTCCCGAAGGATTTCCACCCATGCTCAGGCTGCTCCAATCTTTTATTGATCTGGAGTAGCCCTTAGGGTAAGGAGGTTTCAATGACACACAGATCAGCAGACAATTTCCAGGAATAGACAAAGTATCTGATTAGCTCATCAATAGATTTCCAGGAGTAGGCCGAGTATCTGATTAACAATAATCAACAAGGATCTACATAAGTATCTAAGGAATTAAGGGAACTAAGGTGGGGATGCTTCAACAATTATTACCTAAATTAACTGGGTGGTTCCTAGATTAACTGGGTGGTGCACAGCACTGACCTTTGCTAGGACTTTCAAGCCCTGACCTTTACTAGGACTTTCAAGGGCTACTAGCTTTTGGGGGGTCTCTGTCTAAACTCAGCTACTGAAGACAATGAATGGACTCCGGCAGAAAAGTACCTAAATTTTCTGGTTTATTTTTTTTTCTAGTTTATTTTAATGATTAAATGCTTAAATCCTCCTTACATGAAAATTTTATTTTCTTTAATGAAATGCTGTTCCCAGTAGGGCTTTTGAGTAACAGGCAGGATTTCACATGAGGCTGAGGTAGGTATATTTGAGGAAGTGAGCTTAAATTTTATAATTGTAAGTTGGCCAGCTGGATTTGCCACATGAATGTAAATATGCCTTTTGGAAGGGAGACTATAAGTTGCTTAAATGGAGTGCAGTTATTTGATGCTAATCATATTACACAGGTACTATTTTTTCCCTGAAAAAGCTTACCTGTATATTTGAATCTCCTTTTATAAATTTTGCTCCTTCTATTATAGTCATATATGAAAATCTGAGTTGATCTGGCGTCTGAATAAGTCCCATTCGATATTTTCTCATATTCAGTAACAGTTGTTTAATGTTAATATCATCTCCTTTCTCCATCTGCAAAAAAGGTAGAAAGTAAATTATTCAAGCCTTTTGTTGTTAAGAGTCCAGGAAAGAGAAGCAATACAGGATAATTGCTAAGAGTTTTGGCATGTCCTATGTTCTTCCTAAGAAACAAGGATAAGTTATCATCAAAGTTGCATGTCTGTACAAAACCACCTTCCCCAGACACCTGTTCTCTCCTACCTCAACTGTTTAAGTAGTAGATGGAGGACTTTTGGACCTTTAGCTGATTCACAATTGATTCCAAACCAATCACAGTCAACTCCTTCAACTTGCCCAGTGTTTGGTCTAAGGAAGGATTTATGACCAGTTCTGGCTTAATGTAAAGAAAGGTTCACTGAGATTATTAGTGCTCTGTTGTGTTTTTTTAAAGAAGATTGTGGCAGGAGTAAAGCTTTTTGCCCACTGCCCTTCCGCCTTCATGTCTGTGCACAGCAGCCATCTGGAGATGGTGAAGAAGGAAAACAGAAAGAGCCCAGATCCACAATGACACTGGTGAGCCACTGCATCAGCCCTGGACTATTGATATGGTATTGTAACCACCATACCTCCCCACAGCTAAAAAAGAAAAAAGTTGTTGAAATTTTGTTTGGCAGGGAACAGGCACAAACACAATTCAGTTTTAATAGTCACCATTAATAGAATAGACACTGGAGTTTTACACATGTCAAAGTTCACTTTGATACATCAATCCAATTTTTGAATGAAATATACTATATATAGGCATCAACAGATGTATTAAGGTGCAACTGTTCTTATATCTTGTAAGTGCAGCTGCAACAGTGTACATGAGATTTTTTGTTTTGTTTTTTTGTAAAAAGGTAGAAGTTTAAATTTGAAAAACTTAGTTCTAGGATACTGACATTAGAGCTTATTTCTGCTAACGGAAACAATACAAAAGTAAGCATGCCTAAAATTAGATCATAAGAGGCACTTACCAGAACAAGACACGTATCTACTAGAGAAAAGGTGCCTGACCGCCCAATGCCTGCACTGCAGTGGATCACTGCAGGCCCATGTTCAGGACTCAAGGAACCTGATTCTCTCACTTTACATAAGAAATTGAGAAATGAAGCTGGTGATTCAGGGACTCCAAAATCTGGCCAGGTAGTATAATGAAAGTGAGAGATTGTTCTGGTTTCACCACTCTGAAAGGTAAAAATCAAAGGGAAAAGTTAGTTCTTTTTTCTTTTAAAAAATTACTTCAGAAAGGTTGTGTTTTCTGTAATGCTTTTAATCCTATGGACTTTTAGTACCTGATTTTTCCTTTGGTTTTTGATAATAATTTACACAAGTTTGGGAAAATTTTCTTTAGAATATTTTAATAATTAGCTAACACATTATTTTGCAGGTATATTCTAAGTGTTTTATGTATTGAACATACAACAAGCCTTTTAAAAACCATTTTATAGATGAGAAAACAGAGCTAAAAGGTTGAGTGATTTATTCAACATCACACATTTAGAAATCGGCAGAGCCAGAATTTAAAGATGCAATCTGGTGCAGCATTTGGGTTCTTAACCACTAACCTGTACCATATATGTTGCGTATTATTTTTTTTAATTCATACATGATGATGAGTGGATTCTTTTTTCCCCCTATTTTTAAAAATGTCTACTAGTATAATTTTACATTTTTTAATGGTTTCTCTTTTAGGAATTCCAATTTTTTTTAGATATAATCTTTTTCCATTCTGAGTTATCTTTTAGATTCTGCTACAAAGGCACCGAGGAACAACTTAAGAATTTAAAAAAAAACCTTTACATTTTTTAATAGAAATTGCTCTCTTAATTGCTGCTTTTCCCTATGGTAATAATTTCCAGTCCTAAAACTGTTTATAAGCCTTTGCTGATATGCTAAAATGGTTTACCAACATGCTAAATGTTTCCTGTCTCTTAATGCCTGCCTGGCATTCACTATCACTTCCTGGATATTCCTGATGATCTTATATTTCTGAATAACTCATTATGAAAATGTTCCTTAGCTCTTGCCAATTGCCTTTTGCCCCAAGAAGCACTTATGTGCCTTGTACTTTTCATTTCTGTAAACGAAGCAATAATCCTCTAACATGTCTTTGCACAATTTTTCAGTTGTATGATGTTTTTGGTAGGAGAAGCCATAGAAGCAACATAAAAAGTCATGATATTTTTAATGGTTAACAGCTAAACATTATTATTATAACACCCTGCTTTCAATATAAATTTTCAAAACTAAAGTCAGTTTTCATTAAAAAAGTAATAAAATTTCCCCCTTTGCAGTAGAAATTAAGAATCCTAAGTCCCAGACTAAGTTATATCAGTTAGGTATAGAACTGATAACAGTGCAGAAATTTAAAAATATATTTTTTTAAAAAATAAAAATAAAAATATATTTAAAAAAGGTTCAGTATATAGTGTTAGTGACTAATTTTATATCCAGCTTTCATAATTCCAAATATATCATGATCCTGCACAGATGAATATACTAAGGTACTAGAAGATCTCCCTATTACTAATAAAAATGATCATTGTGGTTACTAGACTTCAAAACATTTCCAAAGTATGGGACGTGAAGGAAGCCAGGCTGTAAAAGATATACTGTAGGATTCCACTTATATGACAGTCTGGAAAAGGCAAAATTATACGAATAGAAGTAGCTCAGTGGATCCGAGGAGCTGGGAGTGGGGGGTGGGGGGTAGGGCTGACTGTATATAGGCATGAGAAAATTTGGAGAGGGATGTTGATGGGGGGTGTTACACAACTAAATGCATTGTGAAAACTCAGAACTGTATACTAAAAAGATAGTATATTACTGTATATGAAAGAGAGAATTAAATTTACTGTATTAAAGAAAGGTACTTAAAACATTAAATTAAGAAGGTTTTTACAAAGTCATAAATGGACAGGTAACAACCTGACAACCACCTGCTGTGGTCATCAGCCACCATGCAGTGCTAATCATGCACAACAGAGCCAGACTTGGTCCACGTGAGCCTAAACCAGGTATGGTATGAACCTGTTGGATACCCGAGGTCTTGGGGAGGTAGCCCAGGACCCTGCTTGCATATAAGCTGTGCTCCTTAGGGTGTGGCCCAGTGTTCCTATGTGGTTATATGTTCAGTTATTGCATCATCTCCTGGCTCAATACCTATGGTTACCTCACAATCCTAAGTGACTGCTTGCTTTTTCTTTGCTTGTATGACTTTGGCTCAAGACTAGTGGTCCCTTGTGTGTGTTTTTTTCCAAATTCAGGGCATGCTGTCTGAGATACTCAAAGCCAGTTCCCAGAAATGCTCGCAACTATTTGTATAATACAGTCTTCTCCACTAATAGATTTTTGAAAAATTGGTCTTTTTCTTCTCTACCAAACTATACTAAAAAACTTCTTTAATTTAATCCTACTGGGGAAAAAAAAAAGATTAAAAAAACACAACTCACAAAACCATGTAAGTCCCAAAAGACCACATAAAGCAATGAGACTTATGCTTACTCTGTGGTATAAAAAAAATGTTTCTATGCATAATTGGACCCCCTTTCCCTCTTTTTCATGTGTGTGGGGGAAAGGTTTGCCAAAGGATAGAGCTAAACAAAATGAATCTTTATTCCAAACAAGCTCTACATTTCGACTTTAGAATGTGACAAATACTTATTTCAAAACTGTGCAAGCACTCTTTCCTTCTCCTAAGTCACCACATCACATCCGTTTTTCTTCAGTGATGCCCAGTCCATCCCTCCCACCCCTTTTCCACTTTTGTACCTCACACCCACATACACCTGGTTTGCATCCACAACTGCATAGCTATCCCCATCTCTAGCTGCTCTGTACATGCCTGCTAAATTTTCTCTGTAAAATGTTGCATTATGTGTACTAACTCTACATAAAAATGTCAGTGGGTCACTATTCTTTTTAAGGCAAAAATCTCATTTACAGCCGAAACCGCTTTGACTCAGTGGACGGAGCGTCGGCCTGCGGACTGAAAGGTCCTAGGTTTGATTCCGGTCAAGGGCATGTACCTGGGTTGCGGGCACATCCCCTGTAGGAGATGTGCAGGAGGCGGCTGATCAATGTTTCTCTCTCATCGATGTTTCTAACTCTCTATCTCTCTCCCTTCCTCTCTGTAAAAAAAAAAATCAAAAAAAAAAAATCTCGTTTACATTTTTTGAAGGAGAATTCTAAATTTAAAGTCTTTGAATAAGGATCTCAAACTCATTATGGGGGGAGCAAAAGTAGGCTTACAGTTATTTCTATGAAAAATACAATAATTAATAAATAACATAAAAGTAAACTCTGTATTTTGCATAGTCACAACTGTAAACCTACGTCTGCCCCACCCTGTATATGGAGACCAGAAAGACAATCTAGAGTTGAGTAGGTCTGAGACAATGGGGAGCTGATAGGCTTAAGGCAATGATAATTTAAGAGCATGCTATCTAAAGTCATTCAAGTTAATTATTATTTTTTATCATCAATATACATAATATTACATATTTTCTAATTAGTATAAATCTATACAGCTCTATGGTTCCAAGCCTAATAATTTTTATACTTTAAACATATATAGGAGGTACCAAGATTATGATTCTAAAAGGCTTTCCTAATCCCCAATTTTGTCGACTATAAATGGGGTTAACAAGAGTACTTATCTTAGAAGGCTATTGTGAGGAATAATTGAAATGACTAATGCAAAGTGCCTAACATATGCTTGATAAATGCTTAACATAAACTATTTCTGAAACTATTATACTCATTCATTACCTTTATTGTAGCCCCTAATAAGCTCTAATCAATTGTAAGCTCTCCACATTTTCAATCTCGTCACTTATTTCCTCTGCACTCGAAGAATATTGAAGTTTGTTAACCCTATCTCCTAAATACTGACTTATCAAATCTGTACCCTCATTGTCACTGCCTTACTTTAGTCTCTCATTATTTTTGCCAGGAGCTTAATATTGTCCATGTTAAATATTTAGTTACTTTGATTTAGTTTGAAAGATGACTAGAGCTCACCAGATTCAAAGGGGAGGAGAGTGACATGAATAGTTAGGGTATGGGGTTTTCATTCTAAGCAAAGAAAAAAGCAATACTCAGGGGCATGGGCCCCCAAGGAAAAGCCTGCTTGGAAGTGTAAGTCTTTTAGCAAGAACAAATCCTGAGTGCCTGAGGAGATTAGACAAGGAGGCAAGGCCCAGACTAGGCCGGGTCATAGACTTCTGCATTGCCCGTGGAAGGTTTTCAGAGCATGGTGAAAGGATCATGCCTGCATTTGAGAATAACCACTCAGGTGTAGTATGGTGAAAAATGTACTCAGTGCAATGGCAAAAGGAAGTTCAAAGGTAACAGGTAAGGACTGTGCCCATGAGGAGTTGAAAACCTTGTTATATGGAGTCAAAATACACAATACACATGTAAAAATAGTGAACAAGCCAGTACAATGGTAAAACAAATTATGGAGAGAAGCTTGTAGCTGTTAGAAATAAATACATCACAGATATGAGATCTGAGAAAGAAATGGGACACAAGTGATAGCGCTTGAAGGCTACAAATAGGCAGAGAAGAGAGGACATTCCAGGTGGGATAAACCTTTATGCTGTTTTAACTCAAATCCCAGCTAAACTTCATAATACTTAGACACTCATCTGTTTTGGGCAAATCTACAGGAACACAGAAATAGAAGGCCAGCTGTTGGCATTACAACAGTATTCCTGAAATTTGGTAAACATATAGCTGGCCAATAGTATTATGGAAAATAGTGAAAGGCAACTAAAAAAACACCTAAAAAACAAATAAGTACTCTTGATGACCTTGTATTTTAAAAGCCCCTCAAAAAATATCTTCACAGCTTAAGCCACAGGGCCACTTTAAAAGCAGAGATTGAATCTCTTCATTCGGGGCCAAAGTTCAGATTCTTAGCTATAATCAAGACACTGGAGAAAACTGCTGGTATGTAGCTTTACTGCTCCATTAAGACAAGAGCTCTGTAAAAGAGCAGGGCCTGCACAGACTGCTTTTGGCCCTGGATCTGTTAATAGATACAAGCCAGACTCCTTTAGAAGCCAACTGGTTCTCTGAAGCCCAGGGATTATCAAGAAAGATCTGTAAGGGGAAACGGCGTGGGGGGGCGGGGGGGGGAGGGCAGGACAAAGGTGGGCTAGAGGGGGCCAATGGGGGGGGAGGGGACATATGTAATACTTTCAACAATAAAGCTTAAAAAAAAAAAGATCTGCAGGTGAGGTTGGCTATCCTCCCCTACTTCAGTGATGGCAAACCTTTTGAGCTCGGTGTGTCAGCATTTTGAAAAACGCTAACTTAACTCTGGTGCCATGTCACATAGAAATTTTTTGATATTTGCAACCATAGTAAAACAAAGACTTATATTTTTGATATTTATTTTATATATTTAAATGCCATTTAACAAAGAAAAATCAACCAAAAAAATGAGTTTGCGTGTCACCTCTGCCACACGTGTCATAGGTTCGCCATCACTGTCCTACTTCATCCCTCCCTCATTATTTCTTTCTCCCTCAACCTGTTTTCAATTACCATTACTCCACAGTCCTTTGCAATTCATTAGTATTTCAAAGGAAAAGGGTATGGGCAACTACTAATAACTATGGATCCTGCACTGAGTCTTCGACATTATTATGGTATTAACTCACTTGATATTTAATGACCCCATGAGATAGGTACATCATTATGCTCACTTTGTAGATGAGAAAACTGAGGCACAGAAGTTAAGTAATGAGACCAATCACACAACCAAGAGCGGTGAGCTGGGACTTAAACTCAGGCAATTTGGTTCCAGAGTCTAAATATCTAACCAAATGCAATTCTACCTCTCACACTGAAATGCTACTTTATTCTTCTAACATTCCTAGTTCTTACTAAAGATCTTAAACTAGAATATAAACAAATTGTTGCTATTTAATTATGGTAGACTGAACCCAGGCCAGTAAGAAATCATGCAGTTGCTAGCAACTAAAACAGAGTGGTTGGTCAGCTCACATGGTAACCTCAACTTTAGAAAGATGCTTTAGAACCAAGAACTTTCTTTTTCTACAAAGTCTTTTTCAAAAGACTTAACCCCATGTCATTAGAATATAGGAGATCTGAATTTGAGTTCTGGTCTGTCATTTATTAGCTGAGTAGTCTGTCTATAGGAGTGTGGGGGGAAATCCTATAACCTAACAGATTTTAGTGTTTGTTGGTTTTTAAAAGGGATATTAAGAATATTTACTCTATCCACATTCCAGGAACACTGGTGGGTCAAATGATATATGAAAGTGCTTTGTGAACTGATAAACAAAACACAAAAGTCACTGTTTTATTATTTGAGATATAATCAATTTTCAATTAGGTTTCAGAAACAGGGAAAAACATCTATGCCCTTCTTCATTTTAATGACATAGAGATGAAGTACCTGGGATAAATACCAAAAGAAGATGATTCAGAGAACCATGAGAAGTTTATGGAAATGCAGTTCTGTTTCTGGGAATAGCACTGTACAATCCAGTATCAAATAGCTTAAGACATATGTAAATGAAACAGTTGGTGCAGAATAAATACAGTAAGGGAACTTTAAAAATTTACAAGTCTAAGCCTTATAATTCCCAACCCTGAGCCTTCTTAGAGGACCTAAAGAGATCACATAATAAGCTTAGTTATGGATGTCATGGAAAGCTGGACCTGGGCCTTAAGTACATAGTACTCTAAGTACCTGTGCTTAGAGTATAAAATAAAAAGAGGTATTCAAGAGATCAACCGTAGAAATATTTCTAGGTATCTAGAAAATACTTTTATGTATATCCCTTTGTTCTCTGTAAAGCCTTTTTTGTTAATAATCGTGTTAATTAATCTACATAATGGTTAACTAAAAGAGTATATCATATTATAGACCAGATACATTCCTTTTTGTTTTGTTTGCACTAGATACATTCTTAAAGTCATTTATGGCAGGCAAACATTTTCCTATTTTCTAGTTTTCTTAGTTTCTAATTGCATTTCAGAATCACTCTCATTTCATATTTTCTAGATATTCTAATTACAATACAAAGAAGGTAAAAGAGGCAA
This sequence comes from Myotis daubentonii, assembly GCF_963259705.1. NCBI lineage: Eukaryota > Metazoa > Chordata > Mammalia > Chiroptera > Vespertilionidae > Myotis > Myotis daubentonii. Next base: position 65,135,434 of record NC_081847.1, read on the forward strand.
GTGGGAAAAGAAGAGAAAGGTCTTGATCCCCAGCTTGACAACAGCAGGCTCACAATCCACCATTTACATGTATCTCAACCAAGTACCAGAGAACAATTCTTATATTTCTGGAAAAAATCCAAGTATACACTCTTAAGACCACATGTTCAATTTATTTCACCATTTCTCCCAATTCAGTAATGCCAAATTTCTGTGTGGTGAATCACTTAAATTAACAACATTCTAGTAAGTTATTTTTTTAAATAGGTTGCTACTCTGAACAGTGGTTAAGTACCAGGAGCTGTCGTTTATTGGGTTGCTATTCTGCATTAGGTGCTTCGCATACACATCTTCATTTGATCTCAATGGTCCAGAAAAGGAAGTATTATGATAAAAATGTGCTACTCCAAACTTCAAATCTAATAACAAAGAACATCTGAAACTAATGTAATATTGTGCCAATTATAATTTTAAAAAAATATAATAAAGAATAATTCCTTAAATCTTCATATAACTTTGGGGCATGAAAAGTCTTACATTGATATTTTCTAACTGCAGTAGATGTACTGTATAATATGACTTCACATCTTCTGACAAGAACTTCACACTGAATCCTGTTTCTTTAAACAGCATCTCCCGGTCGTCTTTTGTTGGCCAGTACTGTGCACATTTAACCTAAATTTAAGAATATGTATATATATATATTTAGAATATAGACATTATAAAACCATAAAAAGTTGGGGGTAAAAACAAACCACATACATAGATACTATTTTTTTCAACAATCCAAATCTAAGACCAGTAACACTATATTTGATGTTTATTTTAATCTGATGGGCATTTTATAAGGGCAGGTTTGTAAAATGTTCCTATAACATATATATAAAAGTCATAAACAGGTATCATACTCATAAAATAAAAATGAACCTGTCATTTCAAAAGCATAAAAACATAGAGTAACATCATACTGGCAATTCCCTTTATGTTTCCAAAAGTACCAAACACTTAGAAGAATCTTGTATTCAAACAATATTGAAAAGGCTCTACTTTATAAGTAGTTTCCATAAATATATATGAATCTACTACTAAATGCTACATATGTAGAAATAACACTTCATATTTACTTACTAAAATTAAGTCAGACAAGAGTATCAAAAGGTAACCCACCTTTACCTAGAGTTATTACCTTTTGGCAGAACTACTAATATGAAATTAGGTTTGTGACAATAAAAGCATCTTCCCAAAAGCCAAAATTATGAAGCCAGTAGGCTGAGGCAAGGTTAGTCATTTCATTACTAAACCGCATCATTTTAGAAAAGAAGACTAATTAAACTAAGAGGAACAGAGACATGAATAAATAAAATAGATCATTTCTTAAGAGGAAAAGAAGAAAAAATAAAATTAAAAAAGAAATGAAGTGACAAATAGAATTAGAGAGACATTGTGATAAATATAAAAAATGGGCAAAGAAAATCTAACACATATATAATAGGAGGACCCAAAGAACACCAAAGCAAGCAAGAGAACAATAAATAATAAAAGTGTGATTCAGTAAATTTTTCTTTAAAAAGAGAAAAAAATATTTCAATTCACATAATGAAAGAGGACACTATGCATCTGGAGAAACTAACCCAGAATGCCCATCGTAAGACATATTTAGGTACAATTAATAGAACGTGGAAAAAAAAATCCCTTGGGTAATCTAGGTTGAAAAAAAAAAAGTGACTTATAAAGGAAAAACAATAAGATTTCCATTTGACTTTGAAAGTAATTTGAATGCCAGAAAGAAATGAAGTAATATATTTAAGTTGCCCAAAGAAAAGCTAATGTAAAAAGGAGTTCATGTCTTGCCAAACTGACTTTTAAGTATTATGACAGCAGGTAAACTGTTATCAACATGTAAGAAATCAGGGACTATAATATAATGCCTGTGAGTCCTTCCTTAGGATACACCAGAAAATGACTATAGACAGAACAACTGGAAAGACAGTAACAAAAACTGGTGATGAATATTAAATACACATTTACATGTAGAACTAAGATTTCTAGTCTATGGCCATACCACGCTGAACGCGCCAGATCTTGTCTGATCTCGGAAGCTAAGCAGGGTCGGACCTGGTTATTACTTGGATGGGAGAACTAAGATTTCTAAAGGGATATAAGAGAGACTCTAGTATGCTATATATTCTGACAAAGTAGGTAAAACATAACACACACACACAGAAAGAATGGAGAAAACAAAAACTTTTAAACATTTTTCAGGAATTATTTTGGTGATGGAGTTGGTACTGTTTTTTAGGACTAATATTTGTGTGAAATTTGGGACAAAGTAAATGAGTCGTTATAAAATATTCTACATCCCTAGTGTCTTTTGAGAACCAGAATGGAAGGTAACACATATAAAGTAGAACAAATTAAGCCAACCCCTATATTCCTAAATTTAATTTGGAAATATTAGTATGAACTCCTGAGGTATTATTATCTTAACATACAAACATTTTTTCTCTGGCTCTGTTCACTGAAAAGCTTTAAAAACAATGACCAACCCAGTAGCAAGGCTCCTTAAAGACATGCCTGAGCCTGGCCGCTGTGGCTCAGTGATTGAGTGTGGACCCAGGAACCAAAAGGTCAGTGGGTGGATTCCCGATTAGGGCACATGCTGGGGTTGCGGGCTCAATCCCCAGTAGGGGGCGTGCAGGAGGCAGACAATGGATGATGTTTCTCTCATCGATGTTTCTATCTCTCTATCCCTCTCTCTCTAAAAATCATTAAAAACATATTAAATTTAAAAAAAGAAATGCCTGATTCCCTGAAAAAGAGTTTTAAGATGAGCCTTCAATATGTAGTTATTTCAGATAGCAAGAAGGCTATTAAGGACTCTTAGGTTTGTTTTAAAAGGACACAGGGCCCAACTTGAAGAGGTAGCAGGAATCTCTTCAAGTAAAATGAAATTAATAAAATATTTTTTAATCCATGAGTTCATAATAATTGATATGCCCCTCCCTAAGACTAAAAGAACCCTAACTGGTCACCTGTTGAGGACACTAGGGAATCAACTGTTTTAAAAACTGCTTTTTCTCTATAAAAGTGGTCAAGTAAATAGAATGAAAAAAAAATTTTTAATATAAGTATTTCAACATAAACTCAAAAAGGAATGATAAAATTGCAGTATCACTATTTTGTAACCCCCTAAACGAAGGAACTAAGGATTGAACAACAATGGCTGCTAACATCATAAAAAGAAAGATAATCAGACATTATAGACCTCTTGATAAATAACACATTACCACCTATGAAGTAATCATCCCCCAAATAATTAAACATGAATCCTCTTAAGTGTCTAGATCCAACCACCATAAATATGATCTCCAATTTTTGGTGGCAATCTTATCTTATTTATACAGTAATAATACACCAAAGTTTAAACATCAGATTAAAATAAACATCAAATAGCCCTCCTATTATGAGGGCTAAAACTAATAAAGCATCTAGTTTGCAATGCTGCTCAAGCTGTTCAAACTGACAATGCCATTATGACTTAATTTTTAAATCATACTGGAAACCATGAAAAATCACTGTAACTGATTGTTGGACATTCTGGTATGTCAATGCCACTTCAGAGATAAATTGGAAAAATTTTCACCACCATAGAAAACCAGCAACTATAAATTTAGATAACAATAAGAATCAGGAATCTGAAGTAGAATAGTTCAAGATCTTAAGGCTGAAAGAGACCTTAATGATAATACTTTCCAATGTGCTGAGCTGACAGAAAATCAACCTAAAGCTGCAGTTAAAAGACTTAACCTACGTTAGAGCAGTAATTAGCATTGTGTTTAGATTGTAATTCAAATTTTAAAAATTTCCCTCTTACTATCTCATGACTGAAGAGCCAATAATAATCTATAAAGATTTTAAAAGTCTCATCACTTTAATCTTTCCTAAAACTTCCAAGATTTTTTATGATAATAAATTGTAAAGATTCTACTAAAGCCTAGGTGTTCAAAAGTTTTATGTCTACTCCTAGTTAGTATTTGTTCCATTATATTTATATCTTTGAGGGTAGTAGTCTGCAATTGTTACTTAAATATTTAAGGTAAGAAAGGAAAAGCATACTTTAGTTCTTTGTATAAGAAACACCACCTTTTAGCAATTAAAGCCCAAAAGTTATGAATATCACGAAAGAAATATGAAAACATTTATAAGTTAATGATCACAAGCAGGACACTAAGCTATAAATATTAATTATTACTCACCGATTCTTTCTCTACAACTCGGTTTAGCATCACAACTGCTTTCGTCTTTTGCTGCCAAACCATGAGCCAGAAATGACAACCTGTATTAGGAAGTGGACCCTGTAAGAACAGGGAAGAAAAAGTAGATTAAGAGAAAGGTGATGGAGTAAGGCTTGAGGAAAACTCCTTATATTATGCTTCTGGTTGAGAACAATGTATTGGATCATAATTGGTAAATGACAACTTTAAATCCACTTGAATTTAAAAATATATCTGGGTCTGGGTCTGGCTGGTGTGGCTCAATGGTCAGAGTGTCATCTTGAGCACTGAAGGGTAACAGGTTCAGTTCCTAGTCAACAGCACATACCTGGGTTGTAGGATCAATCCCCAGCCCTGGCAGTCTGGGCATATGCAGGAGGCAACCAATCGACGTGTCTCTCTCACATCATGTCTGTCTGTCTGTCTTTCTCCCTCCCTCCCTCCCACTCTTTTCCTTCCTCCCTTCCACGGTCCCCTGAAAAAATATTAAAGGAGTCCTAGCCGGTTTGGCTCAATGGATAGAGTGTTGGACTGAAGGGTCTCAGGTTCGATTCCAGTCAAGGGCACATGCCCAGGTTGCGGGCTCGAACCCCAGTGGGGGGCGTGCAGGAGGCAGCCAATCAATAAATCTCTCTCATCACTGATGTTTCTATCTCTCTCTCCTCTCCCTTCCTCTCTGAAATCAATAAAAACATTTCTTTAAAAGAGGGAGTTTGTGCAACCACTGACCAACCAACCCAAGTTAATTACAAAAAGAATGCCAGAAAAAGCAGAAATTTCAAAGTACCTAAACCACTATAACTGTTCATCTACAAAACTATAGCTTGTGTGACTTCAATAGAATTAAAAGGGGTAACGTAGTACAATAATGCCATGAGGAAAAAATAATCATATTACGTACTTCCAATTATCTTCACATTGTGTAGCATAGGGCGGAAAAAAGGACAAATAAGAGATCAAAGATCGTGCCCAAATTATGACTAATTTTAAATAAGTGAAGGTAAAAAAAAAAAATGAGATTTCAATGTACCTAAAGTAACTCAGCATACATTAACCTCAGATGACAGGTGGTAGAGTGGTGAGTGAGGGTCAAGTCAGCCTGGAGCTTCAGCTCCACAAGGAAAACAAGGTGACTCAACTAGTACCAGACTGAAAGCATCTGTACGACAGTTATAGTCCCTGGTATGTAGCAGATGCTCTTAACTATTATTTGAATTCATAAACTCTAAGCTTCTAAGTTATTAAAATACTAGAATTCTAATGAGAATCCCAAGAATCCCTAATGTTGGAGGATACTGTCCTCACTCAATATATATTATCTACTGCTTGATCTAATTCTTTAAAAAAAAACAACCCAAAAAACATGAACACTGAAAATGGTAAAAAGAGCAATGGGTAAATCCCCAGAAAAAAATAATACCTTTTCTTTAAACTAAAAAAAATGGATGAATCAACCAACCAATGAAGTCACTCCTAGTGTGCACCTACACACACACACCACATTCTGTTAGTAGTTTTAAAAGGGGATAAAGGTTTATCTCTGAGCTCTCCCTCTTACCGGCAATACTACCAACTTTCTTCTGTAAAATGAAGATTTATACCAATGGGCTGATACGTATATGTTTTTTAAATTCATAAAACTCAGAGGAAAAGATGATAAAAAAGCAACAATACAGTCATAACAACTGAGGTTATAATAAACATTTAGCATCTTTAGTTTCCTCTATCCTTTGAAATATTTTCTGAGTATGTTCTCTTTCCAATGTACTAGGTTCATGGGCAAGATCAGTCTCAGTCTTCATAGAACTTACAAAGGAGAAGAGAAGTGACTTGGAATGTAAGGAAGCACAAAAGCAACACCACCCAATCATCCCTGGTTGGTGTGGCTCAGTTGGTTAGAAAAGATTCGATTCCCAGTCAGGGCACAGGGCTAGGTTATGGGTTGATCCCCGGCCCTGGTACCAGTACAGGTGGGAGGCAACCAATTGATGTCTCTTTCACATTGATACTTCTCTCTCTCCCCACCTCCCTTACACTCTCTAAAAATATCAATGCAAAAAATATACTCAGGTGAGGATTGAAAATAAACAAATAAATAAAAAAAATACCCATTTCAAATTAAAAGACACACAGACAGAAAGTAAAGGGATGGAAAAAGATGGGGGGAAAAAGCAGCTGTGGTACCAATACCTAGTATCAGACAAAACAGACTTTAAAACTATTAACAAGAGACAAAGAAAGGCCCAGCAATTCCACTTCTGGTTATTTATCTGAAGGTTATTTAATTCTGTCATAAACATATATGCATTCCTGTGTTCACTGCAGCATTATTTACAATAGTCAAGATATGGACACAATCTAAGTGTTCATAGACAAATGAATGAACAAAGAAGATGCGATACTATATACAATGGAATATTACTCAGCTATAAAAAATAGGAATAAAATCTTGCCATATGCGACAACATGGATGGACCTAAGGGGTATTATGCTAAATTTAATAATCCATAGAAAGACAAATGCCAGATAATTTCACTTACATGTGAAATCTAAAAAACAAAACAGAAACAAACTCCATAGATACAGAGAACATTTTGATGGTTGTCAGATGGCCAGGAGGTTTGGGGGATAGGTGGAAAAGAAGAAGAGATTAAGAGGTACAAAATTCGAAGAAGGAACCCTGTAGGTTGCTGGGTATAAAAGAAAGACAAAGACTTTTTTCTTCAAATTGAAACTCTTTAATTCCGGCCTGAAAATTATCCTAGAAGGAAATAAAAAGAGGTTTCCTTTAAACATCTAAAAAAAAAAAAATAAGAGGTAGAAATTCCAGTTATAAAAACAATCACAGGATATAAAATACAGCAGTCAGTAATTTTTAATAATTATGTATGGTGAAAAATGGACACTAGACTTATCAGGGTGATCACTTTGTAAGTTATGTAAATATCCAATCTCTATGTTGTACACCTGAAACTAATGTACATTAACTGTAATACATGAAAATTTAAAAAATATTTTTTAAATGATTTAGGATAATTATTGTTTTCTATTTTTTAACATTACAGTTTTTCCAAATAGAAAGTAAATTTTTTAACTCTAAGTTTATCGAAAAATGTCATTAATGCTCACAAGAAAAACTTCAAATATTACAGAAAGGCAGAAAAATGGCAAATAAAAGTCTCCATTCATAATTCCCAGAGACTGACTAATGGTGTATGTATAATGTATTTGGCCAGACCCTTATAGATTATTTTAATTCTATTATTTCTGGTCCTATGCTATCAAAATTAAATTGCAACAAACATCCAGGCATATATGTTGATGTACATGTTTGACAACTGAGTATTATAAACTTTTAAGTCTCTGCTGTTCTGCCAAGTGAAAAGTGGTAGCTGATTGCTGGTTTAAATTTGTATTCCCTATTTACTAGAAATATTGAGGATCTTTTCATATGTACATTACCTACTTATCTTTTTCTTTGAACTGTGAGTTGATGGTCTTTACCAGTTTTTTCACAGATTGTTTCTCCTTTTCTTTTTGATTAACAGGAACTGTTTTACTTCAAGCAAAATAAAGTAATTATCTTTGGAATATTTAAAAATCACTAACTAGAGGAAATGACATCACTATTAATTAAGTATATTATTTAATAAATAAAGGTTACCTGGTATAGGTAAACCAAAATAATTTCTATTATCTCAGAATGGGAGAAAAGTAGTACTGAAATATAGGTGTGGCCAATGTACCAAGAAGCAATCAGGCAAAAATGCCAAAGGGAACCGCCAGGCTCTCTGGTCTCCTAGTCAGTCCTCTGCCCTGAACAAAGGCCCAAGGGCAGGACACCATCTCGGGCGTGTGCATACTCTCAAAACATATATGCCAGAGAGGGGAGGAGCAAAGAGCTCTTTCAAAGGGTCTCTGGATATCACACAGATTATATGAAGAGAAATGGAAAAAGTTAGTAAGAGATTAACAAAGGCTTTGTATCAAGTATAAAGCAAGGAAGATAATTTGCCTGAAAAGAACTGACTTGAGCAATTTCATTAAAAATGTTTCCTTCACAGAATATATAACATTAAAATTAATTTTACTTTTATCTTAAATATACAAAGTCGTAAAACATCATAATTTCTATAACTCATTACATAACATAGCAACAGAAGAAACTGAAATAGCATTTCACTTCCAAAAGAAGTCAATCATACTTTTATCTATGTTTTAAAGTCGACAATCACAGAAACTGCAGTCAGTTATTTGCTCAACCTCACACCACTTGCCTGTGTTAAGATGTAACTCCTTTGTGCCTCTTCTATGTCCACTAAGCTGGCATTAATATAATCATTTTCAGCATTTTGCAGTTTAACACGACTGTGATCATCTGAAAAATAGAATAAGCCATAACTGTTATTTCAAACTTGTCATTTCCATTTTTTTAAAAATATATATTTTATTGATTTTTTACAGAGAGGAAGGGAGAGGGACAGAGAGTTAGAAACATCGATCAGCTGCCTCCTGCACACCCGCCACTGGGGATGTGCCCGCAACCAAGGTACATGCCCTTGACCGGAATCGAACCTGGGACCCTTCAGTCCGCAAGCCGACGCTTTATCCACTGAGCAAAACCAGTTAGGGCTATTTTTAATTTTAATTTCTAGGTATCCTATCTAATAAAGAGGGAATATGCAAATAGACCATCAGGCTGTCACAAAGATGGTGGTGCCCATAGCCACAAGATGGCGACGCCCAGTCCCCTCAGCCCCGCTGGAGTTCCCCAGTCCTTTCAGTCCCGCTGGGGGGGTGGCAGGTGCGCGGTGCGGCAGGACCCGCCCTCAGCCCCCCAGGGCCAGCCTGAGGCATAGGCAAGCCTCAGGTGTCAGCTGCCCAGCCGCTCAGGGCCACCCGAGGCTCAGGTAACCAGGGCCGGCCAAGGCTTGCACTACCGGCAGTGGCAGCAGCAGAGGTGTGATGGGGGCGTCGCCTCCCACCCCTGAGGGCTCTCAGACTGTGAGAGGGGGCAGGCCGGGCTGAGGGACACCCCCTCCAGTGCATTAATTTTCTTGCATTGGGCCTCTAGTTTATAAAATGAAAGAGAAAGAGAACCCTAAAAATTCCACCAAAAAAACCTACTATAAATGATAAGTAAATTCAGTAAAGGAGCAAGATATAAAATAAATACTCAGAAATTGGTTGCATTTTTGTACATCAATAATGAACTATCAGAAAAGGCAACTAAGCAAAAATTCCATTTACAAATGCATCAAAAAACAACCTATGAGTAAATTTAACCAAGAAGGTAAAGAACTATATTCAAAAAATTATAAGATACTAAAGAAAGAAACTGGAGAAGATACAAATAAATGAAAGCATATACCATGTTCATGGATTGGAAGAACTAACATTATTAAAATGTCCATACTACCCAAAACAATCTATAGATTCAATGCAAATCCTATCAAAATGCCAGTGGTGTATTTCACAGAACTAGAACAAATAATACTAAAATTTATGTGGAACCACAAAAGACCTCTAATAGCCACATCAACCTTAAAGAAGGAAAATGAAGTTGGAGATATCATGCTACCTGATATCAAACTGTAATACCAAGTCTATAGTAATCAAAACAACTTGGTACTAGCATGAAAACAGACATATAGGTCAATGAAACAGAATAGAGAATGCAGAAATAAACCCATGCCTATATGGTCAATTAATATTTGACAAAGGAGACAAGCACATACAATGGGATAAAAGACAGTCTATTCAATAAATGGTGTTAGGAAAATTGGACAGATATATGACAAAAAAAGTAAACCAGACCACCTTCTTATACCATATAAGGATAAAGTAAAAACAGATTAAAGACAATGTTAAGGAGAACCAAGATGGCGGCATGGGTAAATGCCAGTACTCGCCACCTCCCACAATTACATCAAAATTACAACTAAAATACAGAACAAATATCATTCAGAACTGCCTGAAATCTGGCTGAATGGAAATCCTACAACTAGAGAAGTAGAGAAAAATACATCGAGACTGGTAGGAGGGGTGGAGGCGAGGTACAGGCTAGTCTGACACCCACGATGACATTTTTTTAATCAGATGGGATATCTAGGCCAGGGGTCCTCAAACTTTTTAAACAAGGGGCTAGTTCACTGTCCCTCAGACCGTTGGAGGGCCGGACTATAGTTTAAAAAAAAACTATGGACAAATTCCTATGCACACTGCACATATCTTATTTTGAAGTAAAAAAACAAAACGGGAACAAATACAATATTTGTATTTGCATGTGGCCCGCGGGCCGTAGTTTGAGGACCCCTGATCTAGCCTGTGGAGGGCCCAGTGAGAAGCAAGGGGACCCAGCCCCACACCAAACCTACAGCCCAGGGTTCCAGAGCCGGGAAGAGAAGTCCCCAAGCTTTAAAAACCAGTGGGGATTGTGGCTGAGTAACAGAGGAGGAGGAGGAGGAGGAAGAGGAGGAGGACGAGGACGAGGAGGAGGAGGAGGAGGCGGCGGCAGCGTGGAACAGGCTAACAAATCTCAGATGGAAGGGGAATGAGGGGGTAGGAAGAGATTAACCAAAGATCTTATATGCATACTAGAGGCCCATGTACCAGTGGGGTCCCTCGGCCTGGCCTGCGGGGATCAGGCCGAAACCAGCTCTCCAACATCCCCTGAGGGGTCCCGGATTGCGAGAGGGCGGTTCTCTGGTGACGCACCCCAGAATCGGGCTCCCTCCTCTCTGGTTCCGGATGTGTCACCGAAGTACCACACGTGCCAAGTAACCACAGCTCGGCAGCTCCTGCATTGAGCGTCTGCCTCCTGATGGTCAGTGTGCATCACAGCTACCAGTCATATGGTTGAACGGTCGGCTAGTCACTTAGGCTTTTATATATATACATATAGACTAGAAACCCGGTACACGAATTCGTGCACCACTCGGGTCCCTCAGCCTGACCTGCGGGATAAAGCCAAAACCGGCTCTCCAACATCCCCCAAGGGGTCCCTGATTGCCAGAGGGTGCAGGCCAGGTCAAGGGACCCCACCAGTGCATGGTCAGGGCCGGGGAGGGACAAAGGAGGTTGGCCAGCCAGAGAGGGACCGTGGGAGGGCTCCAGGGCGTGTCTGGCAGGTCTTGCTCCGTCCCAATCGGCTGGACTCCAGCAGCAAGCTAACCTACCAGTTGGAGTGTTTGCCCCCTGGTGGTCGGTGCACATCATAGCAACTGGTAAACTGCCCCCTGGTGGTCAGTGGACAGCATAGTGAGAGACTGAGCGGCCTTAGCATTCATGAGCATATTACGTTTGATTGGTTGAATGGCCGACCGGCCGACCAGCCAACCAGACACTTAGCATGTTAGGCTTTTGTTATATAGGGTATGCATTATCTATAGACCCCGACAATAGAGTGGTGAAGGCCTCGAGTAGGACAGAAGCCAGGTGGAGAGAGGCAATGGGGGGGACATCTCTAATACACTCAACAATAAATATTTTTAAAAAGGCTTGATGTTAAGACTCGAAAGCATAAAATTCCTAAAAGGAAACACAGGCAGTAAAGTATCAGACATTTCTCTTAGGAATATTTTTTCTGATATATCTCTTCAGGCAAGGGAAACAAAAGAAAAAACAAATGGGATTACATCAAACAAAAATGTTTTTTGCACAGCAAATGAAACCATTAATAAAATGAAAAGACAACCTACTGAATGGGAAAAGATAGTCACCAAAGAAAAGGGTTAATATCCAAAATTTATAAAGAACTCATATTACTAAACAACAACAAAAATAACCAACACAAAAAAACAGTCGACCAAAGTATAAACAAAACACAGTAACAGGAATAAAGCACCTGCCTTCCCCTAAGTAAAAGGATCATTTAGATTCCTGGTGCTTACGACCTAATAGGCCTACGTACAAAAATAAAAAAATAAAAACTGGCCTCAAATTGATGAGACTAGATTTCTATAGTACCTATATCATTTTCTTCATCCCTCAATAGGCCTGCATTCAGCTACTGTAATCCCACTTAACTGTTGGAAATACATTGCAAGTAGCCCCAGTGAATACCTGAAACTGTAGCTAGTACTGAACCTTATGTATATTTTTTTCCTATACATACCTATGATAAAGTTTAACTTATAAATAAGGAACAGTAAGTAATTAACAATACTACTAATAAAGTAGAACAATTATAACTATATACTGTAACAAAAGTTATGTGAATATGATGTCTCTCTGAGGGCTACCTGGTGACTAAAGGGTGGAGAGCATCTTCAGTGTGGAGTCACTGGACAAAGGGATGAGCTCTGTCCAAGTGGAATGGAACAGATCGAATTGCATCAAGCTACCCAGGAGGGCGCACGATTTAAAACTTACCAATAGTTTTTTTTCTGGAATTGTCCATTTAATATTTTCAGACTAATATTTGGACCCTAGGTAACTAAAACCTCCAAGTAAAACTGTGCTGAAGCGGGGGACTATTGTATATTTAAGTTACTTTTAGCACTAAACTATATTTAATTAAATGCTAAAAATAATTGAAATACAATTGTAATATTCCAATTTTTTCAAAGATAACCAAAGGTGCATCATTATTTTGGTAGTATTACAGTAGTTCAGGTACATTTCTAGAAAATTTTTAAAAGTAAAAACAATCTCATAGATTTAGAATTTATGCCAATTTAAATATGTTGAGTACAAAACTTTACCTGGTATCATTTGAATGGAAAAAGAAGAAAAGCATAACACAAGGAGAGTAAGCACATGCATAAGAACAGAATTAACATTAATTTAGAAATCTAAATATACAACTGTCAGAAGCAGAGAACTGAATTATAAACTGAATACATATTTGACCTTTAACTATAGAGGATAGCATATATTATAAGCTGCTTTCCTCAAAGAAATCAATACTAGATAAATATTTTCTCTTTCCTACTTTTAAACTAGAAAAACTGTTTACATTATGTCCATGTGAAAGAAAATATTATATGGTTTTAGTTTCACACATCAATTTATGTGAGATGTTTCTGCTGGACTGCACCCAAGATCTCTGTAAATATTAAATGTCATTTGCCAACAGGAAAAACTTAGATCTTGTTATAGTAAATCACTTATACTAGTGTTCTCGGAAAGATGATGTCAGCAAGCACTTTTTTTTTTAAAGTCACTTTTTTTTAACAGTTTAATCACCCTTTAACTGTTATATTATGTGAGATAGCAAAAACGTCAGCTACCTAATTAATAAAAAATAAAGTCCATATATCTCCTAGATAACACGTATCAGGAGAATACATACTTTTAATCTATAAAATTCAAGATTCACTAAAATATAACACCAAAGGAATGCACTGCCTCATGTTGTAATCACAGAAAGAACACAAACCCCAAAGGTTAATCATATCTATTGCACAACAACAAAAACAATTTGGCCAACAGAAGCAAGAATCCACAGAAACGGGAAGGTTCTCTCTAGGGTGCTAGGAATTTGGTTATGCTGCATGCCACCATCCCAGACACTCCCACAGCTTTGGAGGGGGAAAGCTCAAAGAAAGACCTTCAGCAGTCTATTTTTAAGTGCTTGACACCCTGCCTTCAGGACTCTGAACTAGAATCTACTGTTATTTTCCCTCTAGCTTTATAATCTACACCAGGTGTCACTCCAATTCATTAAAAACACCAGACTCACACTCTGTTAAAACAGAGATCTAGACAAATGTCAGAAGAGAACAGGGTGAAGGAGTGGGAGAACTGGATACAGGAAGGTGAGGGGATTAACTAAAGAGCATATATGCACAGCCCAAGGACACAGACAATAGTGTGGTGACAGCCAAGGGCAGAGGATGTGGGCCCTGGGGGGAGGTAAACAAGGGTGTGTGTGTGGAGGGGGGGGGGGGGGTGGGTATGAAGAACATCTGCAATAGTGTCAATAATAAAAAATTTAAATTAAAAAAAGTACATATACTTTTTTTATGGGGACACCATCTGCTCTTAATTCTTGTCACTGAGTCATGAAGAAATGCAATACCCAATAAAACTGTGCTACATAAGTTGGATACAAATTAAACAAATGTCTGATGAAGATTCCGTCACCTCCCACCCTTGAACAGTTATGTTTTCTGAGAAATGGTTTCACCTGTCAAGAAATGACTAAACTCTAGCTGTGGCCTGAGCTGACAATACAGATTTGCTTCCTCTTTCAATACTGTCATAGTAAGTTAAAAAAAAAAGAAACTAACTAAAAAAAAAAACCCAAACCCTCCAGTTTCACCTAGTGTATAATTACTGTAAGAAATCTCTTTTTGGAAAGTCTATCATGTCAAATAGAATGGAGGATTCACATTCATCATAACTACCCTCAACAGGTTACACCATGGCAGGGGTCAAGAATAATTACCATAAAGTGAAAGGAGAAAACCTAAGTTTGTTTGACTTGAGACTACATATTTCCCATATTACAGGGCCTCTCTTGGATACATCCAAGTTGGTTCTTTTACCACCTTATACTCATACCCTGAGCTCTTCCTTGGCATCACCTTTCATCCTGTTCTTCACCTCAGGTATGATTTCCACCTTCATCTATGTCAAACAAACCTTACTTCCTTGAAGATCCAGCCCATGACCTATTTTCTCTTTTCTCTATACAGCCTCTATGATGGAACCCCCACTGTGATGGTTCAATCTTTTTTTTAAAAGACCAAATAACAAAAATTTACTTGAAAAATCCCAAACCTGCCAGAAGTGGCACTTTCCAAGCCCTAAGCCGACCATCCTTACCAAGCTCCAAGGGACAATGAGTTCTCCCTACATGCCCCTGACCTCCACACCAAGCTTGCACACCCATACCTCAGGCCATGCTAGAGAACGCCAGTGTTCCCTTCTTCTAGGAGGTATTACAGCCCTGGCCAAAGAGCTGGGTGGTAGTGCTCTGGCATCACAGGAGATGATGGTGGCCAGAGCAGAGCCCCTTACATAGATTGAGAAGAGATAATGAGGGAAAACACACCAAATAGGGCTTCCTGAAAAACCGCAACTTACCCCTTATACCAAAAAGTGGCTCCCATATAGAAAATCCTGCTTCCCAAATAGCACAAGAATCTATAGGAAAGAAAAAGACCAACAGCAAGGCTGGGCTGGTCGTATGGCAGAACTTTGATTTAGAAAAGCTAAGAAGAGTGTGAGCTATGCCCCTCTCTCTTCCTTGTCCAGCTGCCCAGAGCCTGCTCAGACACTGGCCCCAAGGGGGAATCTGAAAATAAGCAAAGCAAGGTCGTCTTTGGTTCTGAAACTTCTCCATTACAATGGCAAACACAGCCTCCAAAGTCCTACTCGGGCCTACCTGCATGGAGCAGGGTATTCGTTGTGAACCCAATTAAAGCCAATGCATAAGATAAGTAAAAAGGCTTTGGAGACCAAGCCACAAGAAATCCTATTACTACATTTATGAAACTAAAACTGGGGAGCAGAGTGACAGGAGACACCCCTCACTCCATCCTTAACCTACGTGTCTATGGCCCCAGATGGTGGTCCCTTGTAGCCTGAGGAGTGGGTGGTTTCAGGGCTGGGAAGAAAGGAAGGGATCCCTGAGCAGTAAGTTAGGTCAGGCAAATTCAGGATGATCTGTTCTTTGCATTTAATACTTTCAACACTCATAGAATTTTCAATCAACAAATATATTTTAGGAGCCAAGCAACAGGCACATAAAAACATAATTTGTTTAGAACTTTTTACAAGAAAAAATTATATTAAGTAATAACTTCCAGTACTTTATTGCATTGTGTTGTGGGAAGAAAGCTGGCCAACTGATGCCTGCCTGAGTGAGCAGGCCTGGTGAGATGAGTAGGCTTTGCTACATAGGTAAAGGAAAGGATGAATTCCAGCAGAAGGAGCACACATAAAGAGGAATAAAAGCAAATGGCAGATCATGAAGAACTGGCGAATTCAGGAAGGCTAAAGATCTGGGTAGATGAGGGAGGTCCCAAAACATGGTGAGGCCAGGCTCTGAAGGGAGGGCCTTATGTGTTGTGCCACAGGCACAAGCAACCTCAATGAAGCTCTTTAAAGGACTAACACAATGTAATTATTTTCTTGTAAAAAGTTCTGAACAAATGATGTTTTATCTTTATGTCACTGTTGCCTGGCTCCTAAAATATATTTGTTGACTAAAAATTCTATGAGTGACTGAAACAGGAGGAAGACAACTTAAAACACTGATGCACTAACAGTTTAATCAAAGGGTGGAGTACTGAACCAAGCAGTGGCAGTGAGAATGAAAAGCGTTGCTAATGAAGCATTTCCCAGGTAAACACCATACTGGACTTGCTAGTAAAGCATATGTTGTTTCGGAATCATCCTGTAGGTTCAATCTTTTCCAAATAGGTTAACTGTCTTTGATGACTTCAACCTCTTTCAATCCATCATGATTTCAAGTTCCTAAACTTCATAGAACAATGTCAATTGATTAAATTCTGTAGAAAGAATACCTGGGAAGTATCATTAATATAGTGTGGAACATGGCAACTTTTCTCTTTGATAGATTGCATAAAATAAATTTCAGGTTAATATAATCAGGAAGCATCTCACCGTTCTCCTAGAAACTCAGAATCTTTCCCTCTAGTAGATAGAGAGCCTAAAAAATTGAGGGTAGAGGGAGTTGAAAGAATGTTACTTTCCTTACATTCAAAAGTCCATGGACACCATACAATGTAGATAAAATATTTATTAAATATCTTCTATGTTCCAGGCACTGTTTTAGTCACGTGGGACCCATTCATACCCTTGTGGGGCTCACCTTCCTAAAAAGGGAGATAGTAATAAGCAAAACAATGATGTAAATCTAAGTAATAAATGCTATGAGAAAAATAAATAGTCAAGTTGTGCTGGGGAAGTGAGCAGGTTGCCACTGTAAATAGGGTGGTCTCACTGAGACAGTGACATTTAAGCAAAGACTTGGAGGTCAATCATATGGATATTTTGGTTACGAGTGCTACAAACACATAGAAGAGTGAATGCCGTAAGGTGGGTACATATCTGATGTGTCTGAGGGATACAAAGAATGTGATTTGAGCCCAGTGAACAAAGGGAAGAGCAGCAACCTGCAATTTAGGTTCAGAGAGTTGAGAAATCCTGTACTGATGCATTAGTCTCATTTCATTAGTCTTACCTCCTAAATTTGACTATCAGAGAAAAGGGGTTTTTACTTCCATTTTCTCATAGTACCTAGTACAGTGTCATAACAATTTAGGTTAGTAAGTGTTCAAACAATGTTTATATAATGAATTTCAGAAAATTTTCATAACAAATGTTAAGCTGTGGTAGAATTTTGTCAGAATGACAAATCACTATTAAATCATTCTGAAACATAAGCAGGAAATGAAACTGTTAACTGATTTTGAGAGTAAACTAATTCAGCAGGCAGAGAGAGAGAGAGAAAGAGAGATCAGAAAGCTTTAAGACTTTTTAGTATAGATTCTGAAATTCTGTGGTACAGATTAAAGAAAATGGGTGAGGGAAGGCTAAAGGGCTGTAAGATGTGTATTCTGATATCTACTCTGGCTCTACCAGCATATGTGACTACAGACCAGCTATGATTTATATTGAAAAGAATAAGCTACTACTTGAGAAACATTATTAGTATCCAAGTTCCTTAGACACTATAGCCTGTGATAACTGGGGCTCCTGGGGTCTCAAGTTTTCTTGTCTGTAAGATAAAATGACCAGAAAGGACCAGTCCTCTATTATTTTTACTGACTGACCCTCATTAATACCCTAAAAGTACTGAAAGGAGTTTTAGGAGGTAAAATAGGCAGGTTTAGGGAGTTTTAGAAATAAACAGGGTCCATGGGGGAGGAAGGCTTGGAGCCCATAGGTGAGGTTTGGAGCTGCCAGAAGGCATACATACACAGAGAAGAAAAAAAAGAGGTGCCACAGGATAAGGGGAGAGGAAGACATGCATTCACAAAAGATAGGGAAAAGCCACAGGGCATGGGGAGAGAGAGGAAACAAACTTTCACAGAGGTCAGAGAAATGCTGACAGATGAGAGAAAGAGGAAAACAGATTTTCAGAGGAGATAGAGAATTCTACCACTGAAGGGGGAGGGGAAGAGGGGGCACTGCGTGGGTTTTGAGCTTTGGAGCTGATATTCTACCAACTGGAAGGCAACAACAAGAAACAAAGAACTGCAGCCTTTAGAAACCTTAGAAAAAAGGAGCTTAGTGGGTCCCCCTTTGGGACCCCCCCTCCACGTGAGAGTCTGTACTTGTTTCCAACAAATTCCCACCCTTTTCATCTACCACCCTTTGTCTGTGGCTTCATTCTTCAAATCCACCCGGACAAGAACCTGAGAAAGAAACCACCTGCTCAAGAAAAACCACCAGACTCGGTATCAAGTGTAAAACTCCTTGAAAAGTCCTATAATATCTTAAAAATTTACAGGAATTTAAAATTTTTACTTCATTATGTATCTGTACGTATGATAATATATAGACAACCAACCTCCCGCCTCCCCAATTCTAAGTATATCTGATGGTCCTGGAAGGTGCACCAGGTTTCCTCTGACTTTAAGTACCTTCCCTGCACACACTGTTCCTCCACCCTCCAGTCCCAAGTGCAAGTGGCCTGCAGCAGAGCTTCCCAAGTAATGAGCTGGGCTGCACTAGGGGCCTCTGTTAAAAAGATGCTTACTGCCCTGACCAGTTTGGCTCAGTAGATAGAGCGTCGGCCTGTAAACTGAAGGGTCCTGGGTTCAATTCCAATCAAGGGCATGTATGTTGGTTGCGGGCACATCCCCAGGGGCGGGGGGGGGGGGGGGGGGGATGTGCAGGGGCAGCTGGTCGATGTTTCTCATTGATGTTTCTAATTCTCTATCCCTCCCCCTTCCTCTCTGTAAAAAATCAAAAAAATATATATATTTTTTAAAAAGATGCTTACTACTATGGCAACATTTTGATCCACTTAGCCCCTGGGGCGGCAGCAGGCTCCACCCATTTGCAGCCTTCATTGTTAGGGTTAATTACTTTGTAGCTAGAGACCCTGTCATGTTCACCATATATTCCCATTACCTATCCCAGTGCCCTTGCCCATCAAATTCAGAAACCTAGAAAGCCTCTGGTATAACCCATAGAACTTATTCCAATATTCTTTTTTACATGCATTCATTTGTGTGTGTGCAGTTGTTGCAATTTTATCACATACTAGTATGTAGACCAGGGGTGGGCAAACTTTTTGACTCGAGGGCCACAATGGGTTCTTAAACTGGACCGGAAGACCGGAACAAAAGCATGGATGGAGTGTTTGTGTGAACTAATATAAGTTCAAAGTAAACATCATTACATAAAAGGGTATGGTCTTTTTTTTTTTTTTAGTTTTATTCATTTCAAATGGGCCCGTGGGCCGTAGTTTGCCCATGGCTGATGTAGACTCATGTAACCACCACAATCAAGTCCACGTTTTATCACCACAAAGATCCTCTGTGCAACCCCTTTAGAGTCTTGTTCTCCATCTCTACAATTTTATCATTTCAAGAATGCTATACAAATGAATCACACAGTATGTAAGCATTTGAGATTGATGTTTTTACACAGCATGAGTCCTCTGAGATCTATCCAAGTTGTTGCATGTATCAATAGTTCATTCATTGAGCCCTGAGTGGTAGCCTATGTTATGAATATACCAGTTTGTTAACCTCTTGCCCACTGAAGGACATCTGAATTGTCTCCAATGTGGGGCTATCACAAATAAATCTGTATGCTTTCTGTGTAGACATAAGATTGCAATTCACTGTGATAAACATCCAGGAGTGAGCCCTGGCTGGTGTGGCTCAGTTGAATGTCAACCCATGCATCGAGATGTCACTGGTTTGATTCCAGGTTGGGGCACATACACAGGTTGCAGGCTCAATCCACTGTCATGTGGAGGGCATGCAAGAGGCAGCCTATAAATGTTGCTCTCTCTCTTTCAAAAATAAAAAATGTCCATGAGTGCAATTGTTGGGTTATATACGGTAAATCTATGTTTAGTTTTTTAAGACACTGCCAAACTATTTTCCAGAGAGGCCACATCATTTTATGTTCTGACGAGCCTTGCATCAGATCCAGTTTCTCTGCTTTCTCAGATCCTTGTATGAATATTGTAGTCCCATTACTTTTCGCTGTTCTAGAAGGTGTGTAGTGATCTCTCATTGCCAAGGCAATCTCTCATTGCATTTCCCTAGAGGTCAAGAATATTTCCTTAGAGGAGAAACCAAGATGGCGGCATAGATAAACACCCGAAATTGCTGCCCCGAACAACCACTTCAAAAATACAACTAAAAGACAAAACAGACATCATCCAGAACCACAGGAAGGCTGGCTGAGTGGAAATTCTACAACTAGAAGGAAAGAGAGGGGCACACTGAGACTCAGAGGAGGTGCGGAAGTAAAGTGCAGAGGTACGGAGGCTCGAGCGTGTGTGGAAAGGGGCTGGCAACGGAGGACGCCGGTGTCTTTTGCAATCGGGAGCGAGGCACAAGCTTCCGTCGGCCCTGACTCCAGTTCTGGGTGAGTCTCTGGGGATTCGGACTCATATGGGGAGAAACTGGACTGTCTGGCAGTGGGCGGAACTCGAGGGCAGCTTTCTCTCAGAGGTGCTTGCAGCGATTACCAGGACACTGAGACCCAGGACCTCTTAGGGCAGGGCTGAGGATCAGCCATAGCTGTTTGCTCCGCCCTGTTGATTCCCTGAGACCCTGCCCCACCCAAGCTGTGTGCAGAGGGTTTTGCATATGAATGCCCTGGCCCTTTGCAATCTGAAAATTACCTAACAAACTGCAGCTGGGTCAGAGAGACCCAGAACATCCAAAAGAAGGCCCAAGGCCCCACAGCAGCTTGCATTGCTTCACAGCTGGGCCTCATCTGGGCACCTCCAAATCCTAAACAAGGAAGAGAAACCTGCAGAACTCTCCATAGCTCCTGCTGGGTAGCCTCAGGCAGAAGCTAAATTAGCACCTCCTTAGAGATCCAAGAGCCTGTATACCCAGTGGTCAGAGTGGGACCATCCAGATTACAACTCCCCAGATCCATAAGGGACACACTCAGGGGGCAGACTCAGTGAGCACATAAGCCCCACTGAAGCAAGTCTCGCCCCATAAGGGTGTCTTCAGCACAGAAGTTCTCCCACTGTAGACACAGCTGATTCTCACAGCCAATTGGCCTGGAGGTCAATTCCTCCCAGTGATACCTACAACAATCAAGGCTTAACTACAACAAGACTGTGCACACAGCCCACAAAGGGGTGCACCAAGAGTGTCCACCCCAGGTAATTGGGAAGGCTGAGCCACTGGGCCCTATAGGACACCTAGCACAGAAAGCCACTCTATCAACACAGGGAAGCATAAAAAATGCAGAGACAAAGAAACACATCACAAATGACAGAGATGGAGGAAAGCAAACTACTGGATATAGAGTTCAAAACCACACTTTTAAGGTTTTTTAAGAATTTTCTAGAAACCGCCGACAAATTTAGTGAGACCCTCAAGGATATGAAAAAGGACCAACTAGAAATTAAGCATACACTGACTGAAATAAAGAATAATATACAGAGATCCAACAGCAGACAAGAGGATCCCAAGAATCAAGTCAAAGATTTGAAATACGAAGAAGTAAAAAACACCCAACCAGAAAAGTAAAAAGCAAAAAGAGTCCAAAAATATGAAGATAGTGTAAGGAGCCTCTGGGACAACTTCAAGCATCCCAACATCTGAATTATAGGGGTGCCAGAAGAAGAGAGAGCAAGATATTGAAAACCTATTTGAAGAAATAATGACAGAAAACTTCCCCTACCTGGTGAAAGAAATAGACTTACAAGTCCAGGAAGCGCAAAGAACCCCAAACAAAAGGAATCCAAAGAGGACCACACCAAGACACATCATAATTAAAATGCCAAGAGCAAAAGACAAAGAGAGAATCTTAAAAGCAGCAAGAGAAAGACAGTCAGTTACCTACAAGGGAGTACCCATACGACTGTCAGCTGATTTCTCAACAGAAACTATGCAGGTCAGAAGGGAGTGGCAAGAAATATTCAAAGTGATGAATAGCAAGAACCTACAAACAAGATTACTTTACCCAGCAAAGCTATCATTCATAATTGAAGGTCAGATAAAGAGCTTCACTGATAAGAAAAAGCTAAAGGAGTTCATCACCACCAAACCAGCATTATATGAAATGCTGAAAGGTATTCTTTAAGAAGAGGAAGAAGAAAAAGGTAAAGATAGAAATTATGAACAGCAAATACATATCTATCAACATGTGAATCTAAAAATCAAGTGAATAAAAAATCTGATGAACAGAGTAAACTGGTGAATGTAATAGAATCAGGGGCATAGAAAGAGAGTGGACTGACAAATCTCAAGGGGGAACGGGGTGTGGGGGGTGTGGGGGGTGTGGGAAGAGACTGGACAAAAATCATACACCTATGGATGAGGACAGTGGAGGGGTAAGGGTGGAGGGTGGGGTGGGAACTGGGTGGAGGGGAGCTATGGGGGGAAAAAAGAGGAACAACTGTAATAATCTGTACAATAAAGATTTAATTTTTAAAAAAGGAATATTTCCTTAATGGTTAATAATGTTTTTCACATGCTTATGTGCTTATCTACCATCTGTATTCATAATCTTTTACCCATTTCCTAATTGACTGTTTTGGTATTTTAAAAATATATTTTATTGATTTTTTACGGAGAGGAAGGGAGAGGGATAGAGCGTTAGAAACATCGATGAGAGAGAAACATTGATAAGCTGCCTCCTGCACACCTCCTACTGGGGATTGCCCGCAACCAAGGTACATGCCCTTGACCGGAATCGAACCCGGAACCCTTCAGTCTGCAGGCCGACGCTCTACCCACTGAGCCAAACTGGTTAGGGCTTGACTGTTTTTAATTGTTCAATTTTGAGAGCTCTGTATATATTCTAGATATGAGTTCCTGGTGGTTTATAAATATTTTCTCCCAGTCTATCATTGTCTTTTCGTCCTCTTAAAGGGTCTTTCACAGACCAAAGGTTTTAATTTGGGCTTAGTCCAATTTATTGATCTTTTTCTTTTCTGGATTGTGCTTTTGGTATCATGTTAAGAACGCCACCTGGCGTTATGTCCTGAATTTTCTATTTTCTTCAAAACGTTTTATACAGGGGCCCAGCTGGTCTGGCTCCGTGGTTGAGTGTAGACATATGAACCAGGAGTCACAGTTCGATTCCCAGGCAGGGCATTTGCCCAGATACAGGCTCAGTCCCCAGTGTCGGGTAGGCAGGAAGCAGCAGATCAATGATTCTCTCTCATCACTGATGTTTCTATCTTTCTATCCCTTTCTCTCTGAAATCAATAAAAATATATAAGTTTTATCCAGGGATAGGCAAAAGTAGGTTTATAGTTGTGAGTATGTGGAACACAGAGTTTCTTATATGACTGCTTAATTATTTGTACAAGTGCAAACCTACTTTTGCCCACCCCTGTACTTTACAGTTTATGACCAACTTTAAAATGTTTTTATTTATTTTTAGAGAGAGAGGAAAGAGGGAGAGAGACAGAACATCGATGAGAGATAAACATCAACAGATGAGAGAGAAACATCAACATAGATCGGCTACTGCCTGCACAGCCCCGACCAGGGATCGAGACTGTAACCTGGGCAGGTGCCCTGACCAGGAATCGAACCAGTGACATCCTGGTACATAGGTTGATGCTCAACCACTGAGCCACACTGGCCAGGCACTTCTAAGTTAATTCTTATGGTGTGAGATTCATTTTTCCCCTCTAGATGTCCAAATACTCCAGTACCAACTGTTGAAAAGATTATCCTTCAATTAAATTGCTTGGCACCTGTCAAAAATCAGTTCACCAAATTATGAGTCTTATTTTTGGGTTCTCTATTCTGTTTAACCAATCTATGCCTCTATTCTTCTACCAATACCTTATCTTGATAACTGTAGTTATAAATGCAGATAACCCTGGAAGAATGCTGAAGTTAGAGGCACTGACCACCCCTCCCGCCCCCCGAGAAAGAGACATATCGATTGGTTGCCTCCCGCACACATCCTGACCAGGGCAGTTGTTTTAAAAGTTTTCCACAAAAAATACACACTACTTTTGTAGTCTGAGGGGAAAGAAACTACACCAATAAATATTTTAAGTAATACCAATAAAGTATACGAAATAATATGAAAAGGAAGTATACATGTGTATACACATACACACAATAAGGTTACAATTATTTTAAAGAAAGAAAAATTATGCATAAGAAAAAAAGATTGGTAGGAGATACATCAAAATAATGGTGGCTGTGTGGACGAAACAATGATGGGTAATTTTCCCTCTAAGAACATGTATTATGTTAATATTAAAAAAATTACTGCCCATCCGGTGTGGCTCAGTGTTGAGCCCGGACTAAGAGGTCACCAGTTTGATTCCTGGTCAGTGCACATGCTGGGGTTGCAGGCTCAATCCCCAGTAGGGGGTGTGCAGTAGGCAGCCAATTGATGTCTCTCATTGATGTTTCTAATCTCTCTATCCCTCTCCCTTCCTCTTTCTCTAAAAATCAATAAAAATATATATATTTTAAAAATTACTGTACTTATCAACCCTGACCAAACCTTCTTTTACACTGGTTCCTGCCTCCTGAAACAAACCAACAAACATAAATATGCACACAAACCCACAGATACTTACATGGGCTTACATCTCTGTATCTGTTTCGATTTCTGTTTTCTGGAAACTTGGCCACTCTATGAGGATAGTCATGGGACTCATTTCGAATTTCCTTAAAATAACAAAAATATATTTTAATATTCTTCTTAAATTTTATATAGCAAAACAGATACTTTCCCAGCCAAGACAAAATAACACTTATTGAGCACTTGTAATATGCCAAGTACTATGCAAAACACACTATATACATTATCTCATTCAATTCTCACAATACCAATGCAAGGGATAATTTGAGAGGCTAAACGACCCACCAAGGGTCCCAAAGCTAGTAAGTGGCAGACCCAAGGACTGAACCAAGGTCCTTCAGGCACCAAAGTCTTTGCTCTTCATATACTTATTTACTGTCATGCTATATTCAACACCTATAAGGCAACATCAAACATTTTATGTCACACAGAATTAATGCACTGAGGTACCTAAGATTACATGATATTCAAATTTCTGACTAAACTCTCTTAATATTATCTATCTATAGTTCAAAGTTTCTATCTTAAAATGATAAACTATTTTTTATCTTCATGTCATATAACTTTAACTTTATTTTGAGTCCAGAAATCGCCTCAAATTTTATCTCTGGAGCCATAAATGATTAGCACAACCACTAGGCCTGAGGCACATTTTAGGACCCTTGTGGTTCTCTGTATTCTACTATGGAAGAAATTCTGTAAGGTTATGCCTGCATTAGGGGCAGCTACTTGAATTCAACATCAGTTTTTTTCTTTCATATGAAATACTAGAAGCCTGGTACACGAAATTCGTGCATTGGGGGCGGAGGGGTGTCTCAGTCCGGCCTGAGCCCTCTCGCAGTCTGGGAGCCCTTGAGGGGTGTCCTACTGATGGCTTAGGCCCGCTCCCCATGGGCAGTCAGACATCAGCACTACCATGGAGGCGGGAGAGGCTCCTGCCACTGCCGCTGCACTCGCCAGCTATGAGCCAGAGAGCCCAGCTTCTGGCTGAGCGGCACTTCCCCTGTAGGAGTGCACTGACCACCAGGGGGCAGCTCCTGTGTTGAACGTCTGCCCCCCTAGTTTGGTCAGTTTGCATAGTAGCCTTTTATTATATAGGATAATTCTAAGAATTCAGGTAAAAACAGAAACATACCAGAAAAAAAGTATGCATTAACAGCAAAATTTAATTTGGGCTTTTTTTTTCACACTAACACATGTGAGAAAAAGCATTTTTTAAAAATATATTTTATTGATTTTTTACAGAGAAGAAGGGAGAGAGATAGAGAGTTAGAAACATCGATGAGAGAGAAACATCGATCAGCTGCCTCCTGCACATCTCCCACTGGGGATGTGCCCGCAACCCAGGCACATGCCCTTGACCGGAATCGAACCTGGGACCCTTCAGTCCGCAGGCCGACGCTCTATCCACTGAGCCAAACCGGTTTCGGCAGAAAAAGTATTTTAAAAGTCAGACACCAGATAGTTCTAGAAATTAAGCACAAAATAAATTATTCAAGTAATTTCTTGATGAACATCCTTACTCTGGCTTCCCTTGCCTGCCACAACCGCTACCAGCTCTAAAACAGTTAACTTTTTAGTTCATGTTTTTATTCATTGTGCCTTCCAAGATGCAAGAGAAGGGAATACAGATCCATTCTCAATTGGAGAAATCTCAGTCACATTGTGCAAAGAGCACGTGTGATACAAAATATGTTGGTACAGCCATTTTGGAAAATGCATTTTGACACACAGAAAAACAGAAACATACACACTGTACACACACTTTACAACTGTTGCTGTTGACTTCTTCTTTTTTTTTTTTTAATTAAATCTTTATTGTTCAGATTATTACATTTGTTCCTCTTTTTTTCCCCCCCATAACTCCCCTCCTCCCAGTTCCCGCCCCACCCTCCGCCCTCACTCCCCACCCACTGTCCTCATCCATAGGTGCACGATTTTTGTCCAGTCTCTTCCCACATCTCCCACACCCCTTTCCCCCCCAAGAATAGTCAGTCCATTCCCTTTCTATGTCCCTGATTCTATTACAATCAACAGTTCATTCTGTTCATCAGATTATTTATTCACTTGATTCTTAGATTCACTTGTTGATAGATGCATATTTGTTGTTCATAATTTGTATCTTTACCTTTTTCTTCCTCTTCCTCTTCTTAAAGGATACCTTTCAGCATTTCATATAATCCTGCTTTGGTGGTGATGAACTCCTTTAGCTTTTCCTTATCTGTGAAGCTCTTTATCTGACCTTCAATTCTGAATGATAGCTTTGCTGGATAAAGTAATCTTGGTTGTAGGTTCTTGGTTTTCATCACTTTGAATATTTCTTGCCACTCCCTTCTGGCCTGCAAAGTTTCTGTTGAGAAATCAGCTGACAGTCGTATGGGTACTCCCTTGTAGGTAACTGAGTTTCTTTCTCTTGCTGTTTTTAAGATTCTCTCTTTATCTTTTGCTCTTGGCATTTTAATTATGATGTGTCTTGGTGTGGTCCTCTTTGGATTCCTTTTGTTTGGGGTTCTCCGCGCTTCTTGGACCTGTAAGTCCATTTCTTTCACCAGGTGGGGGAAGTTTTCTGTCATTATTTCTTCAAATAGGTTTTCAATATCTTGCTCTCTCTCATCTTCTGGCACCCCTATAATTCTGATGTTGGTA
Organism: Myotis daubentonii; assembly: GCF_963259705.1. NCBI lineage: Eukaryota > Metazoa > Chordata > Mammalia > Chiroptera > Vespertilionidae > Myotis > Myotis daubentonii. The sequence goes on from NC_081847.1 coordinate 65,163,027, forward strand.
CGCTTGAAGCTGTCCCAGAGGCTCCTTACACTATCCTCGCATTTTTGGATTCTTTTTTCATTTTGCTTTTCCGGTTGGATGTTTTTTGCTTCCTCGCATTTCAAATCATTGACTTGATTCTTGCGCTCCTCTGGTCTGCTGTCGGGCGTCTGTATAATATTCGTTATTTCAGTCCGTGTATGCTTAATTTCTAGTTGGTTCCCCAATATAAGATCGAGGGTCTTATTAGTTTTCGTGTAGAGCTCATTAAGTTTATCGGCAGCTTCTAAACAGTTCTTGAGAGACCTTAAAAGTGTGGTTCTGAACTCTATATCTTCCTTTGACAATTTTGTCCTGTTTCTTTGTCTCCACATTTTGTTATGCTTCCTTGGTGCACCCCCTAGTGGTCTTTGTTCGCAGTCTTATAGTTAAATCTTGATTGTTGTAGTTAATCCCAGGGAGGGTTTGACCTCCAGGCCAAGTGGCTATGAGAATCAGCTGTGTCAGCGGTGAGAGAACTTCTGTCCTCTAGGGAGGTGCTAATCTAGCCTTTGCCTGAGGCTATCCGGCAAATGCCTCTGTGCAGGTCTTGGGCAGGGCGGATGGGTCGCACAGGATCAACAGGGTGGGCCGGAGAGAGCAGTTATGGCGGCTCTCAGTCCTGTCCCCAGGGGCTCTGCCTCTCTGAGTCCCAGCACCCGCTGCAAAGCTGGGAGAGAAAGCTGCACTGGCTCTGACCGAAGCCAGACAGTCCCGCTTCTCCCGTTTGAGTATAGGTCCCCAAAGACTCGCCTGTATCTAGAGCTCAGAGTCTGCGACTCCCTCCCGATTGAAAACAACAACCGCGCCCTCCGCCGCCAGCCCGCTCCTCGCACTCCGCACCTCAGAATTTGACTTCAGCACTGCGCCTCCTCTGAGTGTCCGTGTGCGTTTCTCTTTCCTCCTAGTTGTAGGACTTCCACTCAGCCAGCGTTCCTGTGGTTCTCGACTTCTTAAATGCTACTGTCACATTCAGCAATCTTGCTGAGCTCTCTAGTATTTTGTAGCTGGCTCTGAATTTCTCCGTATCAGTAGTGTAATTCTGTCTCTCCCTTATACTTCATATTTCTTCATACCTTTTGTTTCTTCTTCTTTTTTTCTTTAAATTCTAATTCCACTGGTTAGGATCTCCTATTTATAATCAAAAGGAAATGCCCCCCCCCCCCCAATTTTGAATGCATTGCTTCTAAGGTTTAAGCACTAAGTGTAATACTTCTTTAGGTTTCTGGTGGAATGAAGTTGGATCTTTACCATAAACCATACACAAAAACTAACTAAAAATGGATCAAAGACCTAAATGTAAGACCTGAAACTATAAAACTCTTAAAAAACCACAGGGTTTAAAAGTTTTCATGATCTTGGATTTGGAAATGATTTCTCAAATTAAGACACTAAAAGCACAGGCAACAACAAAAAAATAGACCATGACCTTGGATTTGATAATGGTTGCTTTTTTTTTCTTTCTGATTTCAGAGAGGAAGGGAGAGATAGAAACATCAATGATGAGAGAGAATCATTGATCGGCTGCCTCCTGCACGCCCCACACTGGGGATGGAGCCCGTAACCCAGGCATGTGCTCTTGACTGGAATTAAACCCGGGGCCCTTCAGTCCACAGGCCAACGCTCTATTCACTGAGCCAAACTGGCCAGGGAAGCAATGGTTTCTTAAATTATGAAACCAAAAGCACAGATGACACAAGAAAAATAAATTAAACTTCATCAAAATTAAGAATTTTTGCACATCAAATGACACTATAGAGTGAAAAGATAACCCACATATTGGGGGGAAAATATTTGCATATCATATATCTAACAAACCATTAATAACCAGAATAAAGAACTTCTACAATTCAAAAACAAAAGGACAATGAATTAAAAAATAGGCAAAGACATTTATTAAAATGACCAAAATCCAGAATACTGACAATACCCAATACTGACAAGAATGAGGAATAATAGTAACTCTCATTCATTGCTGGTGGTGATATAAAATGTTACAGCCACTTTGGAAGACAGTTTGGTGGTTTCTTACAAAACTAAACATACTCTTACCATATAATCCAGCAATCGTGCTCCTTGGTATTTACCCAAAGGAGTTGAAAAGTTAAGTCCACACAAAAACCTGCACACGGATGTTTATAGCAGCTGTATTAATAACTGCCCCAAGCTTGGAAGTAACCAAGGTATCCTTCAGTAGAGGAATGGATAAATAGTCTGTGGTACATGCAGACAAAATATTGTTCAGGGCTAAAAAGAAATAAGCTATCAAGCCATGCAGATATTAAAGAACCTTAAATGCATATTTACTAAGTAAAATAAGCCAATGTAAAAAGGCTACATACTGTATGATTCCAACTATATGACATTCTGGAAAAGGCAAATATATGAAGACAATTAAAAGATCAGTTGCCAGGATTTGGGGCTGGTAGGGAGGAATTAATAGGCAGATTACAGAGGATTTTTAGGGCAGTGAAAATACTCTGTATGATGCCATAATGATGGATATGTGTACATTGTCCAAACCTACAGAATGTATGCCACCAAGAGAGAACCCTAAAGTAAATTATGTACTTTGAGTGATTATAACATGTCAATGTAGGTTCATCAATTTTAACAAATGTACCACTCTGGTGGGGGATTCTGATAATGGGAGAGGTTATGCATGTGTAGAGGCAGGGAAATCTCTGTATCTTCCCCTCAATTTTGCTGTGAACCTATAATTGCTCAAAAAAAAAAAATAGTCTTACTTGAAGAAAAAAAAAAAGGCAAATGACTTGAACAGACATTTCCCCAAAGATATACAAACGGTCAATAAGCACATGAAAAAGATGCTCAACATCCTTAGTCATTAGGGAAATGCAAATCTAAACCACAATGAGAGACCAATTCAGACCTACTAACATGACTATAATTTTAAAAATGGAAAGTAACAAATGTTAGTGAGGATGTGATGAAATAGAAATCCTTACACATTGTTGGTTGGAATGTAAAATGTTGCAGCCACTATGGAAAACAGTTTAGCAGTTCCTCAAAAAGCTACACACAGAATTACCATATTATCCAACAATAGGGGGATAAGGACACATATGGAATACCTTAGTTAATAAAGAAAAAAAAATATTTAAAAAAACTGAATAGATGGAGGAATAGGGAAACAGGCACTTTCTTAAACTACTAATGGAAGTATATGTACATTACAACTTCTTTGGAAGGTTATTCATCACAGCACTGTTTATAATTGCTAATGGATATAAAAAATAACCTACATATCCATTATAACGAGTGGTTTAATAATGAATTCTATTTAACTGTTAAAATGAACACAAGGTGCAAAACTAGGGGTGGACTAGGTAGAGGGAGGAGAAAGGGAGACAAGCAGGGGACAGCTTATATGAGTATAAAGTATCTCTGGGAAGACAGACAAGAAAACTGGTTATAGTGATTGCCTGTAGAAAAGGAACTAGGGAGAACACAGACAGTGACTTACTTTTCCACTATATACCCTTCTGTACTGTTTTCATTTTAGCCATGTTCATATAATCCTAACCAAATTATTTACTTATTTATTTCTCAAAACACAGACTCTAAAATTTGCCCTGACTGGGTGGCTCAGTTGGTTGGAGCATCGTTCCACACACCAAAATGATGGGGGCTCAATTCCTGGTTAAGGCACATACCTAAGTTGTGGGTTTGATCCCATCAGGGTGCGTGCAAGGAGACAGCGGATTGGTGTTTCTCTTTCACATTGATGTTTCTCTCTCTCTGTCTGTCTCTCTCTCTCTCTCTCTCTCTCTGTCTCTCTCTCTCTCTCTCTTCAATAAAAAGAATATCCTCAGGTGAGGATAAAACAACAACAAAAACAGACTCTAAAATTAAGTACTGGCCTCCTACCTAGACATACCACTTGACTGCAGTATAAACTTGAAAAACTGAGTCTCAGGGTTCTCATTTGTAGCCATCTCTTAGATAATCCACATAAAGTATATAGCATGTACCTAATACAAAGTAGGAACTCAATCAAGATTAGTATATTATTCTTGTTAAACTCTCTTCCTCAAAGAAAGGAACTTATTCCATCAGGAATCTTATCTCCCAACCAGTGAAAGGCCATAACTAAGCCTGAACAAATCTATAATAATAAAGGGGTAATATGCTAATTAGACCCGACAGCCTAACGACCTTCCAGATATCCTTCCAGACGGAGCCAGGGCTGTGAGGGCTGAGCCCCTTGCACAAATTTCGTGCATTGAGCCTCTAATCTAAAGTAATAGTTTTTGAAGTATACAGGATATCTAGCTTCATACTTGATTGTCCCTCCACAATATTTTTAGACGGAGTATATGCACAAACATTTGACTAATAAAAGAAAGTGAACAATGCCCTGGCTGGAGTGGCTCAGTTGGTTGGAGCGTCATCCAGTGAACCAAAAAGATGGCCAGTTTGATTCCTGGTCAGGGCACATACACAGATTGTGGGTTCAATCTGGTTGCGGTGCATTAGGGAAGCAAACAATCGATGTTTCTCATGCATGATGTTTCTCTCTCTCTCTCTCTCTCTCTCTCTCTCTCTCTCTCTCTCTCTCAAATCTATATATATAATAGAGAAATATGCTAATTAACTGGGCCACTGTAACGGGTTGACTGGACAGGAGAAGGTTGCATGTGCAGCGTCGAGGGTGGGGCGGCAGGGGCCTCAGTGCACCTGCACTGGGGGAGGGCCTGATCAGCAGTAGCCATGGCTGCTTCAAGGGCCAGAGAGGGAGGCAGGCGGGACCAGCAGCGGTCGCGGCTGCTGTGGGGCCCAGGGAGCAAGGTAGGGCCGGCCCTGCGACTCAAGGGTGGGCAGCGCCGCACAATTTCGAATTGCATGCTGGGCTCCTAGTTAATAAATAAAAATAAAGAAATAATAATAAAAGTGAATGCTTTACTATCACATAATTCAGGATTCACTTAGGGACCTTAAATACAAAAAAAGAAATTTAGGTATGTTCTCCCATAAATAGAAAATCTATCGATTTGGGATTATCTTTAAAGTCCTTGTTTTTTCTTATTTTATTAAAAATTAATAGATTGCTCTTTTCCAATTTCCTAATTCTTATTAGTTGTTCCATCACAACAGTTCAAGGCAGAGCACTCCACAGTACAAAGAAATAAAGTTTTTTGTGCACAATATAGAACAAAGATATGTACCAAGTTCAAAAATATTATTTAATAAAGTATTATGAAATAACTATTTCACCCTAACAATGATGGAAATTAAGTTACAGCAACAGAGATTTAAAAAATAAAAACTTTCAGCCCAAACCGGTTTGGCTCAGTGGATAGAGTGTCAGCCTGAGGACTGAAGGGTCCCAGGTTCGATTCCGGTCAAGGGCATGCACCTTGGTTGCAGGCACATCCCCAGTAGGGAGTGTGCAGGAGGCAGCTGACTGATGTTTCTCACTCATCGATGTTTCTAACTCTCTATCCCTCTCCCTTCCTCTCTGTAGAAAAACCAATAAAATGTATTTAAAAAATAAGAACTTTCAGATTTGAAATGTGAACCTGTTTAGTAACTTCACTGGTTAAAACATAAATCATCACAGAAGCAATTCCTATCGTCATGGAGTGACTACAATTTTCTAAGGTTACGCCAGCGTACCATCCCTTGACTAGGAATAGAGTGGTACACACTCTAGGAGCCATACGACCTTACTCCAACCCACTTAAGGAATTCCTAGAAGTACTATTAAGTAAACTATTAAGAGGAACTGATAGCTTTCAGAGTATAAAACTGTTCAAATACAGTGAAAGAAGAAATAAAATAATTCAGTATGAGATTTTTCTGCAGAGGAATGAAAGCAGTTTAAATTAAAGTTACAAATGAGTGACATGAACCAAATGAAACTGACAGAATGAAGAGTATATTAAATCAGATACACTGGATTGTTAAAGAAGAAGAAGACATGAAACTATCACATTTGAAAAAATACCAGAAATCCATAGGTAAAAGTATCTAATCTTTTTTTTTTTTTAAATATATTTTATTGATTTTTTACAGAGAGGAAGGGAGAGAGAGAGTTAGAAACATTGATGGGAGAGAAACATCGATCAGCTGCCTCCTGCACATCTCCTACTGGGGATGTGCCCACAACCCAGGCACATGCCCTTGACCGGAATCGAACCTGGGACCTTTCAGTCCGCAGGCCGACGCTCCATCCACTGAGCCAAACCGGTTTCGGCAAAAGTATCTAATCTTAAATCAGTTTCTTGACTAGGACTTCTTTTCATAGGTCGTCAACCTCGAACAGTCTTTAGAGGCCTATAAAAGCCCTAAAGTCACAAGGTAAATTTTGGAGGATTTTATATACATGGACACTTCTCTCTTTCACAGGTTTCATTTTAAAGGTCTCAAAAGATATTTACAATCTATAACCATTACTATTACTCTACTGTAAATAGAACATTAACACTACATTAAATATTTAAAATAGCACTACAAAAAATAATAATAAAATAGCACTATATTCATTCTTAATAGCAATTTCACACAATGCCTGACAAGATAGAACATCATTCCAAGTAACAACGGAACAGAAAAGTTTAGTATTTTACTCAAAATAATAGAATCTGAAGTTATAATCTTCAAAATTAGTCTGCTGAATTGTATGTCTTTCTCAACTGCTATGTTTTAAATCTTCTAGGCTAAACTGACTTAGCATATGGCTAGTCACTATTATCCAAAGTAATGAAGGGTATTATCAAAAGTCCTAATTTACTAGTTGGTTTAAATATTCTCTGCCCCTAACAGCTTCACCAAAAAGAAATAACGACTTTAATGGAGCATTCAGTGGAACTACCACAGGGAACAGAGCACAGAGAATCTAGATAGGAATTTCCAGGAGAAACAAATCATATATATACTTATTTGATAAAGTGAAGAGCACACTTACGTTAATTATAATCTTGCTTTTCTAGATCTTATCTGTCCATATTGCTAGTTTACTTTCTGGAAGAGAATGAGCAGAATAAGAGAACAAAGGGAACAGGCAGGGAGACAAGACAGCAGGAGACTGCAAGGCATTAATTCTCCAACTGCAAACAGGGAATTCTGTGGACAATAATGGTCTGGGAGAAGCAAAAACACACACACACACACACACACACAAAGTTTGTTGGAGATTCTGTTAAAATCAAGATATTATACAAGAGGCAAGCCAGAAAGACTAGGGCACAAATGCAACTATCTGAATTTTCTTAATTATAAGTATCAATAACCTACAGGAATGTATGTCAAAGGCAGAACAATATGATTTTTAGTCACATCGTCTCTATGGGGCACCATTCCCAAGGCTCCTTTCCCTTAAAAGGAGCCTTATCTTTTGAAAAGTCACAGAGATTTAAGAAAAAGCTATGGAATCACATAGAAACTAAATAACCAAGCATGCTAACACATGCACGCACGCACATGCACACGCACACTTTAGCACAGTTTCAGGGGACTTGGAAATCCAGTCTTATCCTTGGATCCCAGGTACTATTTTAAAGGCCTCCAGTCCCAAAATGACCCTGCCTTTTATAACACACTAGGGGCCCGGTGCACGAAATTCGTGCACTGGGTGTGTGTGTGGGGGGGGGGTGCCCTCAGCCCAGCCTGCCCCCTCTCACATACTGGGAGCCCTCAGGCGTTGACCCCCATCACCCTCCAATCGCAGGATCGGCCCCTTGCCCAGGCCTGACACCTCTGCCAGAGGTGTCAGGCTTGGACAGGGGACCCCCATCTCCCCCCGATCACTGGCTCTGGCCCCCGCCCAGGCCTGAGGGCTCTGGCCCAGGAATCATGCCTGGGCAGGGGACCCCCATCTCCCTCTGATCGCTTGCTCCACCCCCCGCCCAAGCCTGACGCCTCTGACCCAGGCTTCAGGCCTGGGCAAGGGGACCATCATATCCCCCCAATCCCCGGCTCCGCCCTCCACCTGGGCCTGATGCCTCGGCCAGAGGAGTTGACCCTCATCACCCTCCGATCACCAATCACCGGATCGGCCCCTTGACCAGGCCTGAGGCCTCCGGCAGAGGTGTCAGGCCTGGGCAGGGGACCCCCAGCTCCCCGCGGTTGCAGGCTCCGCCCCTGCCCAGGCCTAACGCCTCTGGCTGAGGTGTCCGGCCCGGTCAGCGGGGACCCGCAGCTGCAGCGGCCCCGCGATCGTGGGCTCCGCTTTAGGCCCAGGCAAGGGACCCCTAGCTCCCGGGACTGCCAGCTTCGACCGTGCCCAGCTCCCATCGCTGGCTCCACCCCTACTTCCTGCTATCACTGGCCAGGGCGGAAAAGGCACCTGATTCTCCGATCATGGCTGGGGGGCAGGGCAAAGGCGGCCCCAGGGCCGCCTTTACCCTGCCCCCCAGCTCTTAGCTCCCCCCTGGGTTTCCGATCACTGTCAGTGGCAGGGGCTTCTTCCTGCTTTCCCTTTTGCCTCCCTGCATTGTGCCTACATATGCAAATTAACCGCCATCTTGTTGGCAGTTAACTGCCAGTCTTAGTTGTCAGTTAACTGCCAATCTTAGTTGGCAGTTAATTTGCATATAGCCCTGATTAGCCAATGAAAGGGTAGCATTGTACACCAATTACCATTTTTCTCTTTTATTAGTGTTGATTCCATTCACTCCTTGCCATCAAAAATTTAAATTCCCTCAGTGCCATTAATCTCAACTAGACCATAAGAAGAAAGCAGTGTAGATGGTCATACTGGCAAATTAGAACAATGCTGAAATGAGAATCACAAGGACTAGATGTGGGTCGAAGCTGTGTCACTAATGCATATAACTTTATGTAAGTCACAACCTTATTCTGAATTGGTGTCTCCTTAGATGTGAATGAGGGAGTTGGAATAAACCAAGTGCTGATACTTCTAAAGGAGAGCACTATTCTTTTACTTAGTGAATACTTAAGTATCTAGCATGTCAGATAGTGGGGAAACAAAGAAAAATGAGGCAACCCTAAAGGAGCTAGATAGACAGACAGTTATAATAAAACAATGTGACGAATACTCTAATAAAATATAGAGGCCTCAGGAATCAGAGGAGGAGGAGCATATAATTTTACCTAAGGAGACTAGAGTCTAGTCCTGTTTTGTTTTTGTTTTTTTACCCTTCTCCCCTAGAGTCTGGTCTTGAAGATATTTCTTAAAGAGATAAGATAGGCACAGAGCATATAGAGCATGTGCAGATTCCAAAGATGTGAGAAAGTAGGCAATTTTCAAGGAAAGTCAAGGCATTTGATACACGAGACTGCGCAACCATGTAAAAGCACTGAACACTCAGACTAGACAATAGTAGGAGAATATGTAGTAAACATTGCAAGGGAAGTATTTTAGAATAAGATAGCTCTGATTTATAAAATCAAAGAAGAACCTGCATAGCATCTGGTAGCAAAAGTAAGTGGGAACTTTGTTCGCTGGAAAGAGGAGGGAGTCTGTTAGAATCCTGGGTGCTCTCCTAAAGGGCCAATGCACAGGAGCTTGCTCTTGGGAACTCACCTAGAGCTCTAACAGAGGGAAGGAGACTCAGGGCATATGGAAGCCATAAAGAGAAGATCTGGATGGCATATCTCCAGAGATCTGGGAGGTCAGCTACTGAGGTCCAGGTCCTGAGTAAACATCCCACACCGCCCTCAAGTGCCATCTTCTAGGGTCAAGCACTTCTACTCTTAACAGTACCAGCTGGAGAAAGTGACCTAACCCCGTCCTCCAAATACTGGCAACACCACCCTGCCAAGCTCAAGTCAGGAATAAAGGACTGTTGGCTGAGGTGTGCTCTTTTACAAAAGAAACTATAGACAGACTCTCAGGGGACCACGGAACTGAGTGGTGTTGGAATAAGGGCCAATCTTTCCCCCCTGTCACAGAGTAGGCAGGCACCACCCCCAACAGAAGACTCGTTTGTCAGGGTCTCAGGCAGCGGGCAACTACAGAGCTAGGAGGAGGATGCACCTGCACGCCTCTGGAGGTCCTATGCCATTCCCAATGGAGGACTGCCTTGATCTGATTCTCTTGCTGGCACTGGCTTGCCAAGCACACGTCCACTGGGACATTTGGTGCGACCCTCTCAGAGCCTCCTGTCAGGGTCTCTGACAGTGTGCTACCAAGCTAGAAGACGGCAAGCAGCTCATTCCTCTCCCAAGGGCCAACACCACCCCCAACAGAAGGCTGCCTTGATTTGTTCCTCTAAGCCAGTGGTTCTCAACCTTCTGGCCCTTTAAACACAGTTCCTCATGTTGTAACGCAACCATAAAATTATTTTTGTTGCTACTTCATAACTGTAATGTTCCTACCATTATGAATCGTAATGTAAATATCTGATATGCAGGATGGTCTCAGGCGACCCCTGTGAAAGGGTCGTTCGACCGCCAAAGGGGTCGCGGCCCACAGGTTGAGAACCACTGCTCTAAGCCCTGCCAGCACCATCCTGCTGGTGCAGCCTCACAGGGGAAAGGCATCACGACTCACAACTGGGACATTTGGTGCGACCTGCTGGGAGATCTTTGGTCAGGGTCTCTGCCAGTGCGCTCCCCAGCCAAGAGAAGGATAGTCGCTCACTCCTCCCCAGTGGAGGGCTGCCTTGATCTGTTCCTCCAAGTCCTGCAGGGGGGAAGGGAGCAAGGAGCATCCTCAGAGCTGGGAGCTTTGGAATGCAGCTCTGTCGGAGCCTCTGAAGATGTGCCTGCAGAGCTAGGTGTGCAGCTTTCTCCTCTCAGGCTAGCCCTGGCCCCTTCCTACTAGGCTCAGATTTGAGAGTGCATCTATCTACTTTAGACCAGGGCTTGAGCAGGCGTGGCTACAGAGCTAAAAGGAGAAGTGCAGCTCGCCTCACTGTCGGTGCCACTGCCAAAAGAAGGCTGTCTCAATCTGTTTGCCCAAGTCCCGGCGACTCTCGTCCTGTCCTGCCAAGCTTGCTCCTGCAGTGAGGACAGTTGGCTACACCACTCTGAACCTGTGGTGCACTGCTCCTGAGGGAGCTAGAGTTGGAGACTCTGGCAGAGAGTGAATGGTATTGCTCTGGAGTAGGGGCCACATTCTCCCCATTAAGCGTCAAACCACACTGCCCCAAATTAAGGACTCACTAGCCCTGTCCGCCCAACCTACCAAATTTGAACCCAATGGAAGGGTCAGTGGCCCAAGGCCAGCTTGGGCCCACTCTACAACTTTTCTGCATAAAATTCTAGAGGAAGTCCAAGCAACCTCAAGGGGGAGTGGAGTAGCTAACAGGTGGACACTGACCTCAGGGAGCCTTAATCTTTTACTTATCTGACTCCAGCAAGCCAACCCATCTACACAGATTGGTCCCTCCATGCACACTCAGGTCAAGTTGATGCACACACAAACAGTAAACAGTGTGGTAGCTCCAGACAGGTAGCCCAAAACCAGTTACACACAACATCTGACAGCGACCTGTACCTGAACCCCAACCAAGTGGACCCAGAACCAACAAAACCAGTGGTGGGCTTCAGACCACACCAAAGCTCAACCCAACTAGCCACAAATGTGACACACCCAAAGGAAGATTCTAGCAGGCATCAGATGCTGTTGGGAACAACTCCACCTGAGAGGGCAGCCCCTGCACAGCATCTCATACACGGTGATTGAGGTTTATCTTTATAGCCACCCAGCCTGAAGAGTTAACTCCACCCATGAAAGGGCCAACAGCATTCATCAAGTCACAACTACAACAGGGTAGTGTGCACATAACCCATTAACATTCCTGGAGCAAGGAACACAGATGATCTTAAAGACTGTGCCACTGAGCCCAACAAGACACCTCGAGACTGCACCTGCACAGCAGCTTGCACACTGTGGTTAGTGTTGAGCCTCAGTCAGCCAGCTTAAGGGTTGATCCCACCCATGAACAGGCCAACAGCAATCAAGACTCAACTACAGGAGAACCAAGATGGCGGCATAGGTTAACGCTGGAGTTTGCTGCTTTGAACAACTACTTCAAAAGTGAAACCAAAAAACGGAAGGGACATCACCCAGAACCACCGGGGCGCTGGCTGAGTGGAAGTCCTACAACTAGGAGGAAAGAGAAACGCATACGGACACTCAGAGGAGGCGCAGTGCTGAAGTCAAATTCTGAGGTGCGGAGTGCGCGGAGCGGGCTGGCGGCGGAGGGCGCGGTTGTTGTTTTCAATCGGGAGGGAGTCGCAGACTCTGAGCTCCAGATACAGGCGAGTCTTTAGGGACCCAGACTCAGGCGGAAGAAGCGGGACTGTCTGGCTTCGGTCAGAGCGAGTGCAGCTTTCTCTCCGAGCTTTGCAGCGGGTGCTGGGACTCAGAGAGGCAGAGCCCCTTGGGACAGGACTGAGAGCCGCCATAACTGCTCTCTCCGGCCCACCCTGTTGATCCTGTTCGACCCGCCCTGCCCAAGCCCTGCACAGAGGCATTTGCCGGATAGCCTCAGGCAAAGGCTAGATTAGCACCTCCCTAGAGGACAGAAGTTCTCTCACCGCTGACACAGCTGAATCTCATAGCCACTTGGCCTGGAGGTCAAACCCTCCCTGGAATTAGCTACAGCAATCAAGATTTATCTATAAGACTGCGAACAAAGACCACTAGGGGGTGCACCAAGGAAGCATAACAAAATGCGGAGACAAAGAAACAGGACAAAATTGTCAATGGAAGAAATAGAGTTCAGAACCACACTTTTAAGGTCTCTCAAGAACTGTTTAGAAGCTGCCGATAAACTTAATGAGCTCTACACGAAAACTAATAAGACCCTCGATCTTATATTGGGGAACCAACTAGAAATTAAGCATACACGGACTGAAATAACGAATATTATACAGACGCCCGACAGCAGACCAGAGGAGCGCAAGAATCAAGTCAATGATTTGAAATGCGAGGAAGCAAAAAACATCCAACCGGAAAAGCAAAATGAAAAAAGAATCCAAAAATGCGAGGATAGTGTAAGGAGCCTCTGGGACAGCTTCAAGCGTACCAACATCAGAATTATAGGGGTGCCAGAAGATGAGAGAGAGCAAGATATTGAAAACCTATTCGAAGAAATAATGACAGAAAACTTCCCCCACCTGGTGAAAGAAATGGACTTACAGGTCCAAGAAGCGCGGAGAACCCCAAACAAAAGGAATCCAAAGAGGACCACACCAAGACACATCATAATTAAAATGCCAAGAGCAAAAGATAAAGAGAGAATCTTAAAAACAGCAAGAGAAAGAAACTCAGTTACCTACAAGGGAATACCCATACGACTGTCAGCTGATTTCTCAACAGAAACTTTGCAGGCCAGAAGGGAGTGGCAAGAAATATTCAAAGTGATGAATACCAAGAACCTACAACCAAGATTACTTTATCCAGCAAAGCTATCATTCAGAATTGAAGGTCAGATAAAGAGCTTCACAGATAAGGAAAAGCTAAAGGAGTTCATCACCACCAAACCAGGATTATATGAAATGCTGAAAGGTATCCTTTAAGAAGAGGAAGAGGAAGAAAAAGGTAAAGATACAAATTATGAACAACAAATATGCATCTATCAACAAGTGAATCTAAGAATCAAGTGAATAAATAATCTGATGAACAGAATAAACTGTTGATTATAATAGAATCAGGGACATAGAAAGGGAATGGACTGACTATTCTTGGGGGGGGAAAGGGGTGTGGGAGATGTGGGAAGAGACTGGACAAAAATCGTGCACCTATGGATGAGGACAGTGGGTGGGGAGTGAGGGCGGAGGGTAGGGCGGGAACTGGGAGGAGGGGAGTTATGGGGGGGAAAAAAAAAAGGAACAAATGTAATAATATGAACAATAAAGATTTAATTAAAAAAAAAAAAAAAAAAAGAATGTCAAAAAAAAAAAAAAAAAAGACTCAACTACAATAGGAAGGCCCAAATAACCCACACAAGAGACATTCCTAGAGTACCCAGCTCAGGAGATGAAAGACACTGCACCACTGGGTCCTGAAAGACACCTATGACAGCAGGCCACCCCACCAAAACTGGGAGTCATAGAAGTTCTATCTAATACATAGAAACAAACACAAAGTGACAGCCAGCCAAAATGGGGAAATAAAGAAACAGGCTCAGCCGAAACCGGTTTGGCTCAGTGGATAGAGCATCGGCCTGCGGACTGAAAGGTCCCAGGTTCAATTCCGGTCAGGGGCATGTACCTGGGTTGTGGGCACATCCCCAGTAGGGGATGTGCAGGAGGCAGTTGATCAATGTTTCTCTCTCATCGATGTTTATAACTCTCTATTCTTCTACCTTCCTCTCTGTAAAAAATCAATAAAATATATTTTTTAAAAAATTACCAAATTAAAAAAAAAAAGAAAAGAAACAGGCTCAAATGAAAGAACAGGAAGAATCACCAGAAAAAAGAGCTAAATGAAATGGAGGCAAGTAATTTATCAGAAACAGAGCTCAAAGTAATAGTTATAAGGATGTTCAACAGTATGAAAAAGGACATAGAAACCATTAAAAATACTCAGGCAGAAATGAAGAATACCACATATGATATAAAGCACATACTGAAGGCTCAACACAGAAGATTGAACCAGCGATTTGGAAGTTAAAGTAGAAAAACAAAACAAAACACCCAATCAGAAAAAAGAATTAAAAAGAACAATAGTTTAAGGCAGTGGTTCTCAACCTTCCTAATGCCACGACCCTTTAATACAGTTCTTCATGTTGTGGTGACCCCCAATTTCACTCTTACAAATTGAAAAATAATTAAAGCATAATGATTACAAAAACAATATGTAATTATATATGTGTTTTCTGATGGTCTTAGGCGACCCCTGTGAAAGGGTCGTTGACCCCCAAAAGGGGTCACGACCCACAGGTTGAGAACCCCTGGTTTAAGGGCACTTTGGAACGTGAAATGTAACATCTGCAGTATAGGAGTACCAGAAGGAGAAGAAAGTGAACAAGGGATAGCGATTCCATTTGAATAAATGACAGAAAACTTCGCTAACCTGGTGAAAGAAAAAGTTACACAAGTTCAGGAAGCAGAGAGAATTGCAATCAAGATAAACCCAAAGAGACCCATACCAAGACACATCATGATAAAAAAGGCTAAGGTTAAAGATAAAAAGAGAATCACCCTAACTGGTTTGGCTCAGTGGATAGAGCATCGGCCTACGGACTTAAGGGTCCCGGGTTCGGTTGCGGGCACATCCCCAGTAGGAGGTGTGCAGGAGGCAGCTGACTGATGTTTCTCTCTCATCGATGTTTCTAACTCTCTATCCCTCTCCCTTCCTCTCTGTAAAAAATCAATAAAATATATTTTAAAAAAAAAAAGATAAAAAGAGAATCTTAAAGGCAGCAAGGAAGAATTGGTCAGTTACCTACAAGGGAGCTCCCACAAGACTGTCAGCTGATTTCTCAACAGAATCTTTGCAAACCAGAAGAGATTGGCATAAAATATTCAAAGTGATAAATAGCAAGGACTTATAACCAGATTACTCTAGCCAGCAAAGCTATCATTTAGAACATGGGGAACTTTTTTTCTGCCAAGGCCATTTGGATATTTATAACATCATTCTTGGGCCATACAAAATTATCAACTTAAAAATTAGCCTAGTTAAAAAAAATTAGCCTGCTATATTTGGTCAAACATTTAATTAACTCACCCCTAATGCCTTGGCAGGGCCAGACCAAATGATTTCTCAGGCCTTATACAGCTGTCGGCCAGACCCCAATGCTGATTTTGAACTAAGGATAGAGCTTCCCAGACAAGAAAAAGCAAAAGGAGTTCATCACCACCAAACCAGTTTCACAAGAAATGTTAAAGGGTCTTCTTTAAGAAGAGGGGGGAAAAATAAAATATGAATAAAATGGCAATAAATACATATCCATCAACAATTACTTTAAATGCAAATGGATTAAATGCTCCAATCAAAAGATTTATGGCCCAGCTGGCGTGGCTCAGTGGTTGAGCATCGACCTATGAACCAGAAGGTCACGGTTTGATTCCCAGTCAGGGCACATGTCCGGGTTGTGGGCTTGATCCCCAGTGATCTCCCTCATCACTGATGTTTCTATCTGTCTCTCCCTCTCCCTTCCTCTCTGAAGTAAATAAAAATATATATTAAAAAAAAAAGATTTATGAAGGCTGGGCAGGAGTGGCTCAGTTGGTTGAGCATCACTTTCTGTGCACTAAAGGTTGCGGGTTCAATCCCCAGTTAGGGCATGTACAGAAGGCAACCAATCAATGTTTCTCTCTCCTCTCCTCCTCTGTCCTCTTCTCTCTCTCTCCCTTCCTCTCTAAGCATGTCCTCAGATGAGGATTAAAAAAAAAATACACACACACTCTAGAGACCTGGTGCATGCATTCGTGCACAGGTGGGGTCCCTTGGCCTGGCTGGAGATTGGGGGGGGCTGGCCAGCCTCAGGGAGGGACCATGGGAGGTTGGTTGGCCCCAGGAGGTTGGCCGGTCGCAGGAGGTTGACTGTGAGAGCACACTGACCACCATGGGGCAGCTTCTGCGTTCAGCATCTGCCCCCTGGTGGTCAGGGCGCATCATAGCAACTGGTCGTTCAGTTGTTAGGTCGTTTAGGCTTTTATATATATAGAATATATATATACATACTAGTGGCCTGGTGCATGGATTCATGCACATTGAAAGGAAATTAATTAGAAGAAATATTTTAATATCATTATTCGTGTCTTGCTAATGAAAAGAAAATAGAATTCTACTGAGTCTCTTATCTACCTACTCCAGCATTTCTGAGAGGATCAAATGAGATGAGGCATGGGAAAACACTTCACAAATATTTGGTTAACTGTAAAATGTTTGCACCCGGCTATAAAGCAAGTCAGGTTCCTGGGCTGAAGAAGCTCCAAGGATGCTAGTCACTAGGGAGAGGAAGCCAGGCATTGCTACATGACATCATTACCTGGTTCCCACAGCGACCGTTTCCAGGCTGGGTTGGGCTGTGGGCCGCATTTTGTGCCATGGGGTCTCGGCAGCGTTAGCTACAATTTGGTGGGGTGTCGCTCTGGGGTGGTGGTGGGGCCTGTGTCCCATTGGGGGAAGCCAAGTGTAGTTTTGTTGGCACCAGGTCTGTAGTGCTGTTTATTTATTTATTTTTTTAAACATTTTATTGATTTTTTACAGAGAAGAAGGGAGACTGATAGTTAGAAACATCGATGAGAGAGAAACATCGATGAGCTGCCTCCTGCACACCCCCCAACTGGGGATATGCCCACAACCAAGCTACATGCCCTTGACTGGAATCGAACCTGGGACCCTTCTCAGTAACCTAAAGGACACCTAGGCAGGAGTCCATAGAAGGGCTTCCTGAATTCCTTGAAATGTAATGTGAAATTTTTAGTGCATTTTTCTGATAAGAGGGATTATAATTTTCACTGAATTTTCAAGGCATGTGTATACATATCAAACTGCTTAACCAAAATGTTAAGCTGAATTAACTAGTCACATTCACCTTTCTCTTCTCAAAACTGTACTCTGATGTATGACTAGCAACTTGGCGACAGCAGTCTCTGCTAAAATAAATGTAACTGGAAAAGACACAGCTGGCAGACTCTCACAGATTCCTACCAGAATGTGCATTTAAAATTTTCTATATTTGGAAAAGTCCTTTAAAGTTAGTGCCCTATCTTAACATATCCTATACCCATGTGAATTAAAATATTTATTACACTTCCCGCTATTGTGTTCAAGAGAAAAATGTGACATTCTGAACATAATGACAACGAAAACATTTTTACTGTCATCTAATTAAATGGAATGGGGAAAAACCCAGGACCATCAAGATTTACAGGAAAGCTTTTTTTCTTTTTACTGCACACCAAGTGAACCAACCAGTAGGAACAGCATTTAACTCACACTCAATTCAATCTTGGGAATAATATGATAATAATTAAACAGAAGAGAATAGGCAATTAGGTCATTTTAAAAGAAATAAAAAAGTTGTATTTGAATTAAAAGGTTCTCTAGTTGAGCTAAAGAAGCTAGTCAGGAGCTCAACTACTGTATGTGAATCCATTTACAAGAGTTCCAGAACAGCCAAGATTATCCTATGGTGCCAAGAAATCAAAATAGTGGTAGCCTATTGGGTGGAGCAGGGCGCATGACAGTTCCTTCTGGGGTGATGGAAAGATCATTTACTATTATTCTTTTTTGGAAAGGTTA
This sequence comes from Myotis daubentonii, assembly GCF_963259705.1. Taxonomy (NCBI): domain Eukaryota; kingdom Metazoa; phylum Chordata; class Mammalia; order Chiroptera; family Vespertilionidae; genus Myotis; species Myotis daubentonii. The sequence continues at coordinate 65,181,184 of NC_081847.1, forward strand.
TTTTGACTTGAGTGGTGCTTGCACAGGCGTATACATTTATGAGACAAGCTTAACCACATACATAAGATTTTATTGTTAATGTGAAGAAAACTGAAGAGGATGACACCCTTGCAGTGGTTCTCAACCTTCTGGCCCTTTAATTACAGTTCCTCATGTTGTGACCCAACCATAAAGTTATTTTTGTTGCTACTTCATAACTGTAATGTGGCTACTGTTATGAATCGTCATGTAAATATCTGATGTGCAGGATGGTCTTAGGCGACCCCTGTGAAAGGGTCGTTCGACCGCCAGAGGGGTCGCGACCCACAGGTTGAGAACCGCTGGACACAAGCGAAGCCCAGTCTCCTTCCGGAACCTCTGCGGAGGTCGCTCCACACGCGGCGGTATGGGCTCTGAGACCATTTGGACGGCTGATCGCCAGGAGCGCTTGCCACCACTACGGTTCAGTCACTCCCAAGGCGAGAGGCCCAGGCACCACGCACACAACCAGGCAAGGAAGCGGGCGTCCCGGCCGGCCTCGGCCCGCGCGGCCACGCGACACCTGGGCAGCGGGAAAGGTAACTGGGAACAGAATGAGGCGCCGAGCAAGAAGCGGCGAAGCCCGATCCGAAACGGCAGCAGCATCCGCTCCCCGCTGCGAACTCCCAGAGCCCGGGGGTCTCCCCTCATTTCATCCCCTCCACACACCCCCATCCCGGCCCTTCCCACAGTTACGGCGGGCTCTCGGACGCCCGCCCCACACCCATCACCACCGGCCAAAGGGTTCCCCGCATCCCCACCCGACCCCAGGACCGAGAAACACGCCCGCGCGTGCCACAAGACGCCGCTGGGGTGCCGCCTTCTAGAATTAACTCTGCGCTTGCGCTTCCGATAAACACCCCCCGCCCTCCCAACACACACCTCACTCAAAGTCTTTTTTTCAAAAGGGAACGGAGACTCGGTCGGCGCAGGCGCAGCCCTGACGCGGCCCGCGCGCCACCACTTCCGCCCTGAGCGGGAGGCGGGGGACCCGGGAGGGAGCCGGCGGGCGCGAGCCTGGGTCCACGGAGGTGTACAGCGCCTGCTGCGCGAGCCATTGACTCACCAAGTACAACTGCTGCCAGCGATTTTGAGCATCCAACTCCTCAAACTCTCGCTCGATCGTGGCAGACATGGCCGCTGGAGCGAGCTAGCGCGAGCGGAGCTGTGCCGGCGGAGAGGCTCAGGCCCCCGCTCGATCCCGGGAGAGTGCTGGCGCTGTGGCGCATGCGCGCTCCGCGCTCCGCCCCGCCCCCACGCCAAGCCCGACCGGCTGCGGGGAAAGTACCTGGAGCGTCAGACGTCAGCGCGCCGAGTATCGCGTCGCTGAGACTGGTGGCTGCGGGGCGGGACTCCTGGGACTCACAGGGGAGGCGTGGTCGGGGTGGGGGGGTGCTAGGTGAAGAGGGTGCAGCCAAGGAGACCCACCCAGAGGTTGCTCTCCCGGGCCCTGGGGGGTGGCCCGCACCCTGGACTCGCTAGAAATGACCCCAGGAAGGAGGTGTAGTACCGCGGGGTTCGCGTGAATGGAGCAGGCCAAGGAAGTGCCCTAAGACCCCTTCGTTCTTGCTTTCCCGTTGTTTTATTTTAAACATCACCTAGATCACTTTAGAGGCTTGTGTCCAACTTTGGAAAGAACTTCCTCAGCCCTCGTGGAGAATATTAATCAGCTCGGATGCCAGCTCTGTAACTAAAGCCTCAGGGTATCGTGACAAATCACTATAGCACGAGGAGTGGCCACATCTCTCGGAACTAGGGAGAACACAGATTGTGTTATGCAATTTAAAAATTAGTGTTACCTGTAGGTAAACTTGTGTGGTTATATTGTTTTATCTCTATAAGAAATGTGAAGAGTTTTTAAAAATTCAACTAAGTAAATTTGAAAATCAAATTGGCTTTTTAAAAAAAGTTTTTACAGATTTCAGAGAGAGAGAAACATCAATGATGAGAAACATCCTGCACACCCCGACTGGGGGTGGGGGGTGGGGGGGGTATGTGCCCTGACTGGGAATTGAATCGTGACCTGGTTCGTAAACCGAAGCACAACCACTGAGCAACACCAGCCAGGTTAAATTGGCTTTATTAAACAATTAATTGCCCCATCTAGCAATTAGTAGGGAGGTCCGAGGGGTAGGTACAAAATGGAGGGGGGTTTTTTAGAAAGGGAAGTGGGGCAAGGGACCTATTAACAAAGAAAAGAAAGGATTATCTTCACACCAGGACTTCTTTTTCTAGAGCTAAGGAAGACCAGGGGTTTTTACCATGCAAATCCCCTCTTCTTTGGAAGTGGGGGTCGGGTGTTTGGAGAGGGCCAACTTGACAGATTATTTCATTGATACTGATCAGAAAAATTCCAGAAATGTTGATTATGTTTCTGGTAGAGGTTGAGACAGCAATTAGGTAAGGTTTTAAATCTGGATTTGGTATTTTGGGTTTTGACACAAGTGATACAATTTTGTTGAAATTTATTTTTCAATTACAGTTTACATTTGATATTATTTTGTTTCAGTTTGAGTTGTACAGCATAGTGATTTACAGTCATATCCTTTACAAAGTGACCCCATCTTCCTCTGATAAATCTCCTACCCACCTGACCCATACATAGTAACTCCCTTATTGACTACAGTCCCTATGCTGTATTGCACATCCCCATGACTATTTTGTAACTACCAATTTGTACTTCTTAATCCCTTCACCTTTTTCACCCATCCCCTCACCGCCTCCTTCCATCTGGCAACCATCAACTTGTTCTCTGTTGAATTTTGTTTGATATATTTTATTTTTTAACAAGCCAAATCTCACCCTGGCGGGTAGCTCAGTTGGTTAGAGCGGTGTCCTGATATGCCAAGATTGTGGGGTCTGTGGTAGGCGGTCAGACATGAGCAGAGCAAGAACGATGGGCTAGGTACTGAAGGTCATCAGGATGGAAAGCCTTAGGAGCCTAGCAAAGGACAAAATGTAGCCCTAGCTGGTTCGGCTCAGTGGATAGAGCATTGGTCTGCGGACTGAAGGGTCTCGGGTACGATTTTGGTCAAGGACACATGCCAGGGTTTCGGGTTCAGTCCCCAGTGGGAGTGTGCAGAAGGCAGCCAATCAATGACTCTCATCATTGATGTTTCTATCTCTCTCTCCATCTCCCTTCCTCTCTGAAATCAATAAAAAAAAATTTTAAAGATAAAATAAAATAGGACTGTCAGTTACCCCCCCAAAAAAGGACAAAATGAGGGGTGGAACCTTGCCTCCAGGGTGATCTTTCCTCCCCTAGCATATCGACGGTCATGGGGTTTGGACCCCCCCTCTCCCCCCCACCCCCGACCTTTCCTCCCTAGAAATAATGTTTAGACTTAGTTGTACTTCAGCTCTAGGCCCAGAAGAGCAACAAAACCAGCCACAGCTGACCTCAGGACCAGCTACATTGAATAAGCACCCCCTTCCTTGGTGACCATGAATCCATCAGTGGAGACCTAGACCCTAAATTGACACACTTGGAAAGTTACTGAATATTCTATTGAAATGTTATCTTGAGACCTGCCCTAAAATCTCCACCTTAAAACCCTTAGAACCTTGGACCCAGGGCCATTCCCTTCCCCTTTCTTCTCCCCACCCCCAGGCACTTTACCATTAGCTTCCTCACTCCCTAACTCCAAGAGTCCTTCCTTTACTTTTCTTTACCACTATAACTTGTTTGTTAAGCTCATGTCTTCGAGGAATTACTTTTTCTACCTCTGTGGTTAATCAAATAAATGTTCTATTATAGTTTGGGTCTTGGCTCTGAATTCTTTCCTAGCCAGAACCCAAGTACTGAAGTTGTTGAACCCAAGTCCAATGTGACCCCTACCAGTCTAACACTTGGTGCCATTCCTGAAGCTTAAAACAGTTTGATCTCCAATCAGGGCATATACAAGAATCAACCAAAGAATGCATAAGCAAGTGGAATAACAAATCAATCTCTCTCTCTCTCTCTTTCTCTCCCTTGCTTTAAAAATCAATCAAATAAAAAAAACAAGCTCAATCTCACTCCCACCACAAGACTCATTGCAGTGGTTCCTTTAGCCCCTCACCTCATTATCCTCAAAAAACACAATAAATTTTTTTGCCTTAATTTTATTTATTTATTTTAGAGAAGAGAGAGAGGAAAAGGAGAAAGAAACATGGATTTGTTGTTCCACTTATGGATGCAGTCATTGGTTGCTGCTTGTATGTGCCCTGACTGGGGATCAAACCCCCAACCTTGGTGTATTGTAATGATGCTCTAACCAACTAAGCTACCCTGCCAGGGCCAATATTTTTTTCTTTAACAAATTAAAGTTTTAGACCCTGCCTGGGTAGCACAGTTGCTTAGAGCATTGTCTCAATATGCCAAGGTTTTGGGGTTCAACCCCCAGCCAGAGCAATATAAGAATGAACCAATGAGCCAAAACCGGTTTGGCTCAGTGGATAGAGCGTCGGCCTGCGGACCGAAAGGTCCCGGGTTCGATTCCGGTCAAGGGCATGTACCTGGGTTGAGGGCACATCCCCAGTGAGGGATGTGCAGGAGGCAGCTGGGCGATGTCTCTCTCTCATCGATGTTTCTAACTCTCTATCTCTCTCTCTTCCTCTCTGTAAAGAATCAGTAAAATATATTAAAAAAAAAAAAAGAAAGAACTATGTGTGTCTTTAAAAAAAAAAAAGGAATGAACCAATGAATACATAAATAAGTAGAACAGCAAATCTATGCTTCTCTCTCCCTTCCTCTCTCTAAAATTAATAAATATATATATATATTTTTTAACTTAGTTCCTGGGTTGCACTAGTGTGAACAAAAAGGGTTCTGTGTAGCAAATCACAGGGTGACCTGTTCATAAAATTCCTAACTAAGCAGGTCACGGTGGGTAGTCACCTCCCAGACCTTTAAAAAGGTTTATCTTTGCCTTCACCAAGCCCTGTCCATTGTTCTTGTGCATCTAGATTAACACAGAAAAGCCAGAGTACGTAATCCTCTTTTTTCAGACCCCTCACAGGCATAACCAACCACTGTAGGGGAGAAACAAACTTTCCTCTCCCCTCCAGGTTTTTCTGTCTGGCCTAATAAGTAAACATAAGATAGATTAGCAAGAGGAAATAACCAAATTTAATGCATATGTATGGGAATCCCACATACATGACAGAGTCAGACTCCCACATTTATGAGAGGTTTAGAGAAAGAAAGGGGGATCTAGGTATATAAGACATTCTGTGCTAGGGATGAGATAATGCACCTGAGGGTTTCAAAGGGTCATTGCAGAATAAAAATAAAAGCAGATGTTTATTAAATAAGGTTTGCCTGCTATTGAGGTGTGTCTGTGGTAGGCCCATGAACAGAGCAAGAATGAAAGGCCAGGTACATAAAGTCACAGGTGGAAAGCCTTGGGTGCCTGGCAGTGTGCAAAGCTGGATAAATAAGGACCTCACCTCCAGGTCTTCCCCCAGCATATCACTGGTCACGAGGTTTGGACCCCCTGACCTTTCCTTCCTAGAAATAACATCTAGGCCCCAGATGTATTTCAGTGCCAAGCCCAGAAAAGCAGAAAAACCAGACAAGTGAGGCCTTGGCTGACATCAGGACCAGCTGCATTGATAAACAACAGCCTGCCCTGGCTTTGACCAATCAGTGGAGACCACAACACCTGGAAAGCTGATGAATATTCTCTATTGGGATCCTCCTCTGGTCTCGCCCCTAAAATCCCAAGCTTTAAAAGCACTTACGATAGAGAACCCAGTATACACTTCTTCCTAAGGTCATACCTCTGCCTTTCCCCTCCACCCTCCACTTCCCCACCCCAGGCACATTACTTCCTGAGCCCATTTCTTCTACCACTCACTTCTACGTCTGTGAATTTTTATTTTATTTTATATTTTTTTACATAGAGAGGAAGGGAGAAAGAGAAAGTGAGACTTCTATGTGAAAGTGAGGCTTCTATCTGCCACCTCCTGCACGCCCCCCATCCAAGGATTGAGCCCAAAACCTGCACATGTGCCCTGACCTGGAATCAAACCAGCAACTTCTGTACACAGGACAATACCCAACCAACTGAGCCATGGGACTTTCTAAATAAACTTTCTCTTATGGTTTGAGTCTTGGCTCTGAATTCTTTCCAATCACGAACTCAGGTACTAAGGTTGCCTGGCAGAGGTTCATTCTGACCCCAATGGTATAATACCTGGTGCCATTCTCGCCAAGTCAAAAAGGTTATCCCTGATAATCTCTTACTGGCAGGATCCCTAATTCAAGTCTTCTAGATAGTTAAAGAGAGAGGCAGAAGTTTCTCTTGAGCCTGAAGCTAAAATTGCCTTTAGCTCAAAAAGACTGCATACCACTGAGGCACATCTTAGGGCACTCATTGTGAACGCCCACACCACTCTCAAGGGAGGACCTAATCTTGTTAACATGTAATCTTCCTTAGGTTCCCTCTATGAATCCAAATGTATAAAAGAAACTGCAGAATTGTCATTCTTAGAGCATTTGAGATCTTGCTTTCTCGCATGTCATCAGTTTGGTTCAGATAAACTCATAAAAATTCTCTACAGGTCTGGATGTTTCTGACATCAACACTAGCCATATTTTAAATACTCACTAGCCACATGGTGGTTAATGAATGGGAGCACACACATTTCTATCATTGAAGTTCTGTGGTACAGAACTGCCTGAGAGGATTAAAATACTTGGGGAGAAAACATGTCCCTCTACATGTAAAATAATGAAAACACTGATCAGAAAAAAGCAGAACAAAACAGTAAGGCAGCCCTGGCTGGGTGGCTCAGTTGTTTAGAGCATCTTCCTGATATGCCAACGGCACATACTAGAATCAACAAATGAATCCTTAAATAAGTGGTACAACAAATCAATGCCTCTCTCTCTTTCTCTTTCTCTATTTCCCTTCCTCTCTAAAATCAACAAATTAAAAAATATTAAAAACAAACAAACAGTAAGGCATATGAGAAATAGAAGAAATTGTAGTGACAGAATAGTAAGCAGTCAATTAGTCTTTCTACTTAAATAGTATTGTCAGTGTAAGAAACATTCAAATCTGTAAAGAATTTTTGTAACTTTAATACTTAAGCCAAACTGTTGACAATTGTTGAAAAGCAGAATCTCAATGCCTTGAGATAATGTTCTAGAGCAGCAGTTCTCAACCTGTGGATCGCGACCCCTTTGGTGGCTAAACGACCCTTTCACAGGGGTCGCCTAATACCATCCTGCATATCAGATATTTACATTACGATTCATAACAGTAGCAACATTACAGTTATGCAGTAGCAACGAAAATAATTTTATGGTTGGGTCACAACATGAGGAACTGTATTTAAAGGGCCAGAAGGTTGAGGACCACTGTTCTAGAGAATGGCACTTTTGTATCTTATTTTATACTAGAGGCTCAGTGCACAAAAATGTGTGCACTCAGGGGGGGGTCCCTCAGCCCGGCCTGTGCCCTCTTGCAGTCTGGGACCCCTCAGGGGATGACCACCTGCTGGCTTAGGCCCACTCCCCAGGATTGGGCCTAAGATGGCAATCAGACATCCCTCTGGCAGCCCAGGAGCCCTCAGGGGATGTCCACTTGCCAGCAGGGAGCAGGCCTAAGCTGCAGTCGGACATCCTTAGCACTGCTGAGGAGGCGGGAGAGGCTCCCAACACCACCACTGTACTGGCAGCCATCAGCCTGGCTTGTGGCTGAGCAAAGCTCCCCCTGTGGGAGCGCACTGACCACCAGGGAGCAGCTCCTACATTGAGCGTCTGCCCCCTGGTGGTCAGTGTGTGTCATAGTGACCAGTCATTCCCAGTTGTTCTGCTGTTAGGGTCAGTTTGCATATTACCCTTTATATATATATATTTTATTGATTTTTTACAGCGAGGAAGGGAGAGGGATAGAAAGTTAGAAACATCAATGAGAGAGGAACATCGATCAGCTGCCTCCTGCACACACCCCCACTGGGGATATGCCCGCAACCAAGGTACATGCCCTTGACTGGAATCGAACCTGGGACCTTTCAGTCCGCAGGCCGATGCTCTATCCACTGAGCCAAACTGGTCAGGGCTGCATATTACCCTTTTATTATATAGGATAGAGGCCTGGTGCATGGGTGGGGGCTGGCTGGTTTGCCCTGAAGGGTGTCCCGGATCAGGGTGGGGGTCCCGCTGGGGTGCTTGGCCAGCCTAGGTGAGGGGCTGATGGCTGTTTGCAGCTAGTCACACCCCCTTCAGTGTGGGGGTTCTCATTGGGGTGCCTGGCCAGCCTGAGTGAGGGGCTGATGGCTGTTTGCAGGCTGGTCAAGCCCCCCCCCAGTGGGGACCCTCACTCCATGGAGGTTTGTCCAGCCTGGGTGAGGTGCTGATGGCTGTTTTCAGGCTGGCCACCCCCACTTTAGGGTGGGGGGTCCCCACTGGGGTGCCTGGCCAGTCTGGGTGAGGGGCTGAGGGCCATTTGCAGGCTAGCCAAGCCCCTGCCGGCGACAGAAGCTCCCAGCCTCTCCTTTTTTTCTTTCTTCTTTTTATTCTGGGATTTATTTATCTTCTATAATTGAAACTTTGTAGCCTTGAGAGGAGCTCAGAGCCGGCCAGGGCGGGAGGGTGGGAAAGCCTCCAGCTCGCTCCAGCTCCGAGGCCATGGCCGGCTGAAAGCAGGTATCTGGAGTTTATTTACCTTCTATAATTGAAACTTTGTTGCATTGAGTGGAGCTCAGAGCCGCTGCTGCAGGAAGTTGGCTTCCTCCATCATTGGGGCAACCAAGCCTCCTGCTTGCTCCAGCTCCGTGGCTGCCGGCTGCCACCTTGGTTGGGTTAATTTGCATATAGTCGCTCTGATTGGTTGGTGGGCGTGGCTCAATGCATAGCTAAGGTACGGTCAATTTGCATGTTTGTCTTTTATTAGTGTAGCTTTTACAATCAAAAGAGAAGACTTATGTGGGTTATATGAAATTCATCGGTGATAGATTAGGGATAAGGGAGAAAGCAAAGTGGGGAAACTTTTGGGATTGGATGAAAAGCAAATAATACATCTTTTCCATAGGTAGGTATAGGACAGTTAATAGTCAACAACTGATATGATAAAAATAACAGTGAGTGGTTTTGTAGTCTCTGCTCTGGTACATTGGTTGTGCCCTGAGGAGTCTGGAAAAAGGGAAGTTACCCTGATATTCCAAAGGTATATTATCCCAGATACACAAGACAATAGACAGGCTTAGTTAAAGTAAAGGATGGCTTTTGTCAGGGAAGATTCTAGTCTAGGACATGACTATCTGCCATAAACTGCTTTAGGTTAAAAGTTTTAAATTCTGACCATCCTTTGTGGTTACTTTAGGTCTCTGAGTTTGCAAGGCCATGACACAGACCTTTCCTGAGCTTGTCAGGTTAGCATGTGGCCCCTTTTTATACACGGTATAATTTAAGAATAAAGCAAGTCCTTCAATAGTGTTTCAAAGAACTTATATACATAGCCCTTGGACACGGGAATAGGGTGGTGAAGAGCTGGGGGGTTGGGTAATGATCAAATAATTGAAAGGTCACCTAGGAACTGACCTTTAGGCCACTTCACACCAACATTCCATTTTTCTTAGACCACATTCCACTTGCTAAGACCATTATCCTTCCCCTCTGGACCATCCCAGGATTCGAACCTGCCCAGAGAATTATCTGCCCAGAAAAATCTCTGACTCTCTGTCCCTGGGTGCTGGCGCCATTGTGGGGCTCAGCCCATCTGGTTTTCCAGATGACCCAATAAATTTATAATCCCTTACCACTTTGGCCTCTTACGTTCCTCCTTCCGTGGCCCTAAGGTAGGGGCTGGGATGAGGGGGGCAGAGGGGAGGAAATGGGGGACATCTGTAGTACTAGCAACAATGAAAAATATATATATTTAAAAAGTAATGTTTTGCCAGGCCCTGGTGGCTTAGTGGTTGAGCACTGACCTAAGAACCAGGAGGTCACAGTTCGATTCCAGGTCAGGCCACATGCCCAGGTTACAGGCTCAATCCCCAGTATGAGGTGTGCAGGAAGCAGCTGATCATTGATTCTCTCTCATCATTGATGTTTCTATCTCTCTCTCCCTCTCCCTTACTCTCTGAAATCAATAAAAAATATATATTTAGTGCTCGCTTCGGCAGCACATATACTAAAATTGGAACGATACAGAGAAGATTAGCATGGCCCCTGCGCAAGGATGACACGCAAATTCGTGAAGCGTTCCATATTTAAAAAAAAAAAATATATATATATATATATATATATTTTAAAAAGTTTCGGTTTCATTTTTTAAATTGGTAATAGTTTACTTTTAAAATTTACACAAAATAAAATGACACAACATTAATATTTGTTCATTCCAGGTAGTAGCTACCTGGGTATTTGTCTTAGAATCATTTCTTCTTTTTTGGCATTAGTTACGTGTTTACTATTGTAAAATACACATACCAAAATTTATCATTTTACTGTATACAATTCAGTGGGATGCAATGTTATGCAACCATCACCATTATTTTTAGGGTTTTTGTATTTTTTATCACCCTGAATGAAAACATCATAGCTTAAATTATTTTTAAAAATAAACAAATTATGTTAATAAATTATTTTTAAAAACTAAAACTGGAACGGAGTTTTTCTTTAAGGATGTTCGTAGTGCAGCAAACACAATTTTGCAATGCTCAGTAAAGTGAAGTGGACAGAGACACCACAGTGTGGCGCCCACCAACACCTTTGCTATCTGAATCACAATGACTGAAATCTGAGCCCCTGAATGAGTTCCCTCTTCTCCCCTCACCTGGCTACTCCACTCATCCTTCAGGTCTCAATTTAGACATTGTTTCTTCCAGGAATGCTTTCCTATTCCTTAAGACTGACTCATAGTTCCCCCCTTTTGCTGTCAATAGTACAATGGCTACCTCCGTAGCATCTACTACTTTATTATAATTTCCTGCTTGTTCCTCTCACCTCCTGGATTGTCAGCTCCTTGAGGACAGGGTCTGTGTGGGTTCTATCTTTTATTTTGTTGTTAAAGTTTTTTAAAATATATTTTTATTGATTTCAGAGAGAGGAAGAGAGAGGGAGAGAGAGAGAGAAACATCAATGAGAGAGAATCACTGATCAGCTGCCTCCTGCACACCCCCTACTGGGGATCGAGCTTGCAACCCGGGCATGTGTCCCTGACCAGAAATGAACCCAGGACCCTTTAGTCCGTGGGCCAACGTTCTATTCACTGAGCCAAAGCAGCTAGGGCTTTGTTTTGTTTTTTTTTTTTTAAAAACATGAATTCAGCTCTTTAACTACAATAGTGAATTCATTTATTTTATTTTATTATTTTTTTAAAATATATTTCATTGATTTTTTACAGAGAGGAAGGGAGAGAGAGAGTTAGAAACATCGATGAGAGAGAAACATCAATCAGCTGCCTCCTGCACACCTCCTACTGGGGATGTGCTCGCAACCCAGGTACATGCCCTTGACCGGAATCGAACCTGGGACCTTTCAGTCCGCAGGCCGACGCTGTATCCACTGAGCCAAACCGGTTTCGGCCCAGCTAGGGCTTTAAGATTTTTTTTTTTAATTGATGTTGAGAGAGAAAGGAAGGGAGAGGGTGAGAGAGAGAGAAACGTTGATGGGAAAGCAGAACATCAACCTGGGCATGTGCCCTGCCCATGAATCTAACCGGCAACTCTTCAGTGCATGAGATGATGCCCAACCAACTGAGCCACAATGGGCAGGCCATGGAGTCCATCTTTACAGCTTCCACCCAGCACAATTCCCAGCCCTGAGTACATCCTTCATACATTTTTGCTGAATTGCATAGATTCTTGGTCCAGAAAGGGTACTACAGCGGGAATCTATGCTGGCAGAGGGCAGAATGAGGGTACTGAATGCCTGGAGATGCCAATAGGAAGTATTCAAGACAACGACCTACTAGAAATCATAATACTTTATGCTGATTATTATGAAAAGAAAGTAAACTCACTAACTTTTTTTTTAACTCACTAACTTTTAATTTAAAAATACAATAGCTGATTTTTAGGCTTCAATTTTATCTTAACGGTTCCATTTAAATATCCCATTACAATTTATTTAATCAGTCCTCTATTGTTTCCAACTTTGTACTGTGATAAATGACAGTCCAATACAGAGCTTTGATGTATGTTGCCAAATTTCCCTCTAGAGGAGCTTTACCAATTCTCTTCCAGGTAGCAGTACACTCTGTGTGACTGAAGCACTTTAGCCTGGAAATACAAATTTGCCAAGAAAAACCAGGACTGCCTTTCGGGTGTGCAGTGGCCTAGACCAGTAGTCGGCAAAGTGCGGCTCGCGAGCCACATGCGGCTCTTTGGCCCCTTGAGTGTGGCTCTTCCTAAGCCTTAGGAGTACCCTAATTAAGTTAATAACAATGTACCTACCTATACAGTTTAAGAAAAACTGGCTCTCAAAAGAAATTTCAATCGTTGTACTGTTGATATTTGGCTCTGTTGACTAATGAGTTTGCCGACCACTGGCCTAGACCAATGGTTCTCAACCTTGGCTGCACATTAGAATCACCTGGGAATCTTCTTAAAATCCTGATTTCTGGACCTCATCCTCCGGAAATTCTGTTTCTTTGTTACTAATGTGGCCCCACCCCATAACAAAGACACAGAATTTCTGGAGGATGAGGCCCAAGAATCAGGATTTTAAAAAGATTCCCAGGTGATTCTAATGTGCAGCCAAGGTTGAGAACCACTGGCTTAGACAAATGCACACTACTTGTTTTAACACAAATATATACATAATTTGTTTTAAGTATATTCTACAAAATTCATAGGCCTGTGTGATTATATGAACTTACTGGTAAAGATTTAGAATAATCGATAGAGAAGAGGTATTTCCATATTTATTTATCACTCAATCAGTGCTTGTAAAGATTCTTTGTGGTGTCCAGGCACCAACTCTTCCTGTTCTGGCTAATGTCATTGCTCCCATTTTGAGAAGTAGCTCACGTGGTCATTGCTGTCACTGCCATGGCTCTGCCACCTGTTTGTGATGATACAATGGAGGTCTTATTGCCTCTGCAGCCTTCTGGAACCATTTCTGTGATGTTGCTGCATCATCGCTAAGGAGTCTGGTCTGCCCCCTGCCGTGAACATTGGCTTCCACGAACTCTCTCCAAGTTGTTTCTCTGTTTCGCTGATGTGGCCACCAGGACAACCCAGAGAGTGCAGGAAGATGCAAATAAAGGGTAATTTTTCTGATTATGGTGAAGGCACCCTTTGGAATTTTATGGCCGAACAACAACCTCTAGCCATGTCTTTCCTTGACCTCTTTTACCCTATAATCTGCTCTCTTAGAATGTGATCTCTTTCATTGTTGACCCCACACTGTATTCTCTACCCTACCACCAGCTAGGGTGGGGGTGGGGAGGGAGGCAAAAAACCCATGGCTGAAAGATAAGCTGATCCCAAAGGACTTAAGACTGACCAGGGAAAGCAAGATATCATCACATTCATTGCAGGCAAGAGAGGACATCAATTGGGAGGTCATGCAGGCTTTCAGAGGAAGATGGCATGGAAATTGCAGAAGGGCCGAGGTTACCACTTTGTTTACCAGAGCTAGGGAATAGGGTAAGTGACACCTGCTGCTAGAGCTGCTGCCCTCAGGTGCTGTTGACTGCAGGCAGGGTCCAACCCAGATGGGCCACATGGACTATCAGCAACTCAGAGCCCTGAACTTCTCATGTGCGCAAGGTAATTGAGAGTCACCACAACCAGTGCGTAAGCACCACTGTTGTGACACAATCTCTTGAGATTCTATGAAAGAAACACTGTACAAGTAAGGACTTGTGATCTACTCCTGGCCCTCCTGGAACTGCCTTGGTCATGACACCCCAGAGCTATCCCATGGACAGAGAGTCCTCAGCCTACCTTCCTCCCCACCCTTCTACCCTGGGCTAGCTCGTGGGAAGGGGTAGAAGATCAGAGAGTGCCCGAAGGAGAGAAATGGGTTCTGAGATTGTGAGGGACCTGGTTTGTGACTAGATGCCCACCTGGATGGCCCAGCCTCGGGGGGAGACAGAAAGTGTTCAGGACACAGTGGGCTTTTAGTCACAGATCTGGAGGTAAAGGCAGAACTGAGACTCCCAATCACAGTGACAACTGAATGATGTCTTTTGCAGCATATTCACAGCCTGAGGATTATTTTTGTTGCTACCATTGGTGGTGAGTCTAACATCAGTAGTGAGCAAATGTGGAAAGCCAGGGGCACCCCATTGCTCTGTTTAGCCAGATTGTCGGCAAATGTAGAGGAATGGCTTATAAATAAAGAAGGGGAAGTATGGGAACATACAGTTCTCACCAACTAAAAATAACTTTTAATGCTTATTTTTTTAGTGGTTCTCTTTCAGCTATAAATTTACTTCATAGGCTATTGGATCTTTTACTCTCCTTAGCTAAGCTCTGAGACTAACTTTTGTTAAAGTGGTGTTGCAAAGAAAGCTATGTTTTCATAGAGCCTGCCAAAATAGATAAGAATGATTAAAAAAACACACAACAGCCCTAGTCGGTTTGGCTCAGTGGATAGAGCATCGGCCTGCGGACTCAAGGGTCTCAGGTTCAATTCCAGTCAAGGGCATGTACCTTGGTCGCGGGCACATACCCAGTAGGGAGTGTGCAGGAGGTAGCTGATCAATGTTACTCTCTCATCGATGTTTCTAACTCTCTATCCCTCTCCCTTCCTCTCTGTAGAAAATCAATAAAATATGTTAAAAAAACAAACAAACAAAAAACCACACACAACAGTTCCAGGAAATATGTAATGACTTTTTTATAACCAAGAATTCAGAATCTGAATTTGTGAAAATGCTGTATTGATGCTCCCCAATAGTTTTGGACCTTTTAAAGCAAAAGTAAGAGTTTAATTAACAAAATATGTGGTTTAAAGGACTGTTTGTGGGGTTGTTAGAATTTTTAAAACTAGTTTTTCACCTTTTACAGGCCAGTAAGAACTATTCCTTATTTTTGGAGAACAAAATAATAGTTTCTTCATTACACAGATTTTAAACTTGGTGAAAGTTTTAGTCTTTAACCTGTTCTTTTTTATTTTAATTTTAAAATTTTTAATTGATTTTAGAGAGAAAGTAAGGGAGAGAAACATTGATAGGCTTCCTCCTCCATGCCCTCTACTGAGGATAGATTGAGCCCACAACCTGGACATGTGTCCCTACCAGGAATCAAACCAGCAAACCTTTGGTGCACAGGATGATGTCCAACCAACTGAGCACACAGGCCAGGGCTAACCTGTGTTCTTTAGGATCTAGCATCAGCTTTTATTTTTTTAAAATATATTTTATTGATTTTTTACAGAGAAGAAGGGAGAGGGATAGAGAGTTAGAAACATCGATGAGAGAGATCGATCAGCTGCCTCCTGCATGCCCCCCACCGGGGATGTGCCCGCAACCAAGGTACATGCCCCTGACCGGAATCGAACCTGGGACCCTTGAGTCCGCAGACCGACGCTCTGAGCCAAACCGGTTTGGCTAGCATCAGCTTTTAAATGAAGACTTTATGTAAGCAGTTCTGCCCTTCTGATTTTTCTCCCATGCAAGAAACAAAAAATTAAAAAAAAGAAAGGGAGGGAAGCAAGAAGGAAAGAAGAAAGGGAGCGAGAGAGAGAAAGAGAAGGAAGGAAGGGAAGAAGAGGGGAGGAAGGGAGGGTGGGAGGGGGAAATGAAAGAAAGAAAGAAAAGATCCAGGAACTTCTGGATTCAGAGTTAATGAACCATTGGTCTAAGGACATGCATTTTGTGTCTGAAGGACATTACCAGCAGATGATCCCTTCAACCTTAATTCTCAGCAGTGTCCCCTTGCAAGACTACTTGTATTTCCCTCTCATCTACACGAGTGTTTGGGGGGACAGAAGTTGATGAGAATTATTTTGGAATGCTGACTTGTCTCATTCAGACAATTTTTCCAGAGCAAAGTATTTTCGGAACATTTACTGGCAGCATAACATAGATGATATCAGAGAAGTAATTCCCGCACTGCTGAGCTGCTTAATTCCCCAGTTAAACACCGATCTGACGTCAACAGCCTCATAGCCAGGAGGACTGCCAAAATCATGCTGCACTTAAAAAGGCTTCCCACTGCTCCAGGAATGGCACTTTTCACTAATATTATTTTCTAATAATGTTGTTCTTTTTCCTAATCAACATTTGATTTGTTTTAGGTATATAGACTTAAACATACTTTATTTTTGAAGAGATTTGAAAAATTTTAACCAAAATTTAAATTTTTCTATGATTGAGCCTTATGCTCTCACTATATCAATGCCAGTGAAAAGACCTGAGGTTGTGCTTTTTGCATGTTTGTTATATCTTTGTCCAAGGAATATGTTATGTAAAAATATGGAAGAATTGGGAATGTTGGCATTTTGTAGGAATGCATATTCCCTGCGCACAGAAAGACATCTAAAAATAAGACAGCTGCCCTGGCCGGTTTGGCTCACTGGATAGAGCATCGGCCTGGGGACTGAAGAGTCCCAGGTTCGATTCTGATCAAGGGCATGTACCTTGGTTGCAGGCACATCCCCAGTAGCGGGTGTGCAGTAGCAGCTGATCGATGCTTCTCTCTCATCAATATTTCTAACTCTCTGTCCCTCTCCCTTCCTCTCTGTAAAAAATCAATAAAATATATTTAAAAAATAAATAAATAAAATAAAATAAAAATAAGACAGCTAATCTTAAACATTTAAAAATTGATTTTAGGGGGGGAGGGAGAGAGAGAGAGAGAGAGAGAGAGAGAGAGAGAGAGAGACATCAATGTGAGAGAGAAACATTGATCAGTTGCCTCCTGCAGGCACCCTAACAGGGGATCAAACCTGTAATCTAAGTATGTGCCTGCAATAAAACCCACCACCTTTTGGTGTATGGGATGACACCCCAACCAACTAAGCCACACTGGCCAGGGTTAATCTTATAATTCTGGTCCCAAGTTTCAACAACTGTAAGATATAAAATGACATTTTTGTAGATGACCCCTATAATCCCTTACATTTCCTTATTTATATTCATATATATATATGTGTGTGTGTGTGTGTGTGTGTGTGTGTGTATATATATATATATATATATATATATATATATATATATATATATAATTTATTTTTTTTTCAGAGAGGAAGGAAGAGGGAGAGAGAGAGAGAGAGAAACATCCATGATGAGAGAGAATCATGGATTGGCTGCCTCCTGCAAGTCCCCCACTGGGGATCGAGCCCACAACCCGGGCATGTGCCCTTGACTGGAATCGAACCTGGGATCTTTCATTTTGCAGGCCAACGCTCTATCCACTGTGCCAAACTGGCCAGGGCAACCCCTTACATTTCTATCTAGGAACTCATTGCTTCACCGAAGCAGAAAATTCATGTTTGAGCAGAGGAGAGAGTTTAGTGGCCAAGAAAGACCTTCACTACAGTCTTGTTCATACCACATTGTAATACAATCCAGGCATAGGTGAGTAACTGGACTTAAAAGGTATTTTGCTACTATAAGATTGAAGAGTATCAGTTCAATTTGTTAATCAACTTTCACAAAAAAGAAGGCACCCCATCCCGGTGCCACCTCCAAAAAAAAAAAAGCCACCCATGGCTGGAATTTTAGAGGGAGTTAATGTGGGGACTATTTTCAGAGGCACGGGCAGGGTTCAGGGCATGTTGAGGCAATGAGGACTAGTAACAGCAGGAAATTGTGTTACTACAACACAGTGAGAGTTAACCCCATCCTTGGTGACAGCCTACGAAACCAGGACTGACACTTTTTACCAGTTAAACTAAGCCAGTCAGATAGTCTTTCTTAAGGCATATGATGAGAGGGCCTATAATTATAAGATCCTGTGGAGAAGCAATCAGTCAGTGAGAGCCATATGAAAGCAGAAATTAAGATCATCATTAGGAATCTGGTCTCCTGAGAGAAGAAAATAGATACAGAGAACATCAAAATTAAAGAACAAGTGGCCCCAGAAAACACAGGCAGGGAGAGATGTTCTCTCTGATATCTTTGAATCTCCAATGTGACCAGCTAAGTTCTTTTCCGCCCTTAGTCATCAGGGACTTACAGCACTTACATCATTTGGTTACACTTGCTTAGAACAAACAAAATTTTCCTGAGAAACCATTAAATATTTAACAAGTAATAGCTGCAACATATTCCATTTTATGAATTAAACAATCCATGCTTTATTGACAAATCCCCCATTGTTTCCAATATTTTTTAAAATATATTTTATTGATTTTTTTACAGAGAGGAAGGGAGAGAGATAGAGAGTTAGAAACATCGATGAGAGAGAAACATCGATCAGCTGCCTCCTGCACACCCCCCACTGGGGATGTGCCCGCAACCAAGGTACATGCCCTTGACTGGAATCGAACCTGGGACCTTTCAGTCCGCAGGCCGACGCTCTATCCACTGAGCCAAACTGGTTTCGGTCCAATATTTTTCATTATAAACATCCTTGTAGTTAAATCTCTGAGTACATCCATGACTTTTTTTTTAATTCTCACCTGAGGATATGGGTGTTTTGTTTTTTTTAATATGTTTTTATTTTTAAGAGGATAGGAGGGAGAGAGAGAAAGAGAAAGAGAGAAACATTGATCGGTTGCCTCCCTTATACACCCCAACTGGAGATCGAACCCACAATCTGGGCATGCACCCTGACTATGAATTAAACCAGAGATCCTTCAGTGCACAGGACGACACTCCAACCAACTGAGCCACAATGGCCAGGTCAGCTCTCATTCTTATCATAATTCTGGAGTAATCTGTCATTTTTCTCTGGCTACTCTTTTTTTTTTTTTTTTTGCTCTTTCAAATCATTTTAATAACGTGGCCATCAAAACACGAAAAGTAGACTCAAACTTGTTTTCTTAAAGGGCGGGGGGGGTGGGTGCTACCATGATTGCTTCCCACAAGCATGATCTAAGGTAATGATGACACCGATTCCAAAGAGCAAGGGTGGTAAGAAGACCTCAAGGCTCACAGACTGAAAAGCTCGGTTCCGGAAAAGTCTCAGAGGGGTCGCCGGTGGCAGGAGAGACATGAAATTGAAGGGACCTTCACAGGACAGGGCGCGGCTGCTGGGTCATCAGCACCTTGAAACGTTTCTTGATGGTGACTCGGTGTCGAGAGTACTTGTCGTCTGGGGAGAACCGAGCAGGATGGGCCGAGCAGGTCTGTTGTCCAATAGGATCAAACTTCTTCAGGGTATAGACCCGCTCTCCCTGTTCATTGAGGTAATACTGGAGAAACATGATCTCGCTGAAGCAGGAGGTTCCAATTCCGTCTGCACTTCTCGGTCTACCGAGGGCCTCCTTCTCTGGCTACTCTTAAGATTATCTTTGGCTTCTAGCAATTGGACTGTGATGTGCCTTGGTGCTGGAACTTTATAACTTTTTGGGTCTACATTTCTCATCAAAATTGAGAAACTTAAGCCCAGCTGCGGTGGCTCAGGGACTTTTCATTGCCTCAGTCTGCAACACACGTGTCTTTTTTTTTTTTTTTATGGTCCATTGGACAGAATTGGTTACTGGCTAACTGCAAGGTTGCCAGGAAGTATAGTCACTAGAAGAAGATTGAGCCCTAGCTGGTTTGGCTCAGTGGGTAGAGCGTCGGCCTGTGGACTGAAGGGTCCTGGGTTTGATTCTGGTTAAGGGCACATGCCTGGGTTGTGGGCTCAGTAGGCTCAATCCCCAGTGGTGGGCATGCAGGAGGCAGCCGATCAATGATTCTCTTTCATCATTGATGTTTCTATATCTCTCTCCCTCTCCTTTCCTCTCTGAAATCAATTAAAATATATTTTAAAAAAGATCGAGTAAGCAAGAAATATATATTCTTGTGTTAATTCACTGATGTTTCAGAGTTACATTGTGATTGCAGCATAACTTAGCCTAACCTGATTAATAGGCACGCGACATCTTCCCAGGGTTTGACTTGTCACTGTATAGTAGACAACCAAAGAGGCTTTGTGTGGACCAGACCATCCCTATGGTGAAAACTCTGCTATAGTTTCTGTTGCCTCCAAAGGACCGTTGGTTCCTGCCTATTTTCCAAGTCAGAACCTCTAGCCTCCTGTTGATTCTTGTGAACCCCAATATCTCGCCACTAAATTTTGCCTATGTTTAAGATTGCAACCAAAAATCTGATGGATATAATATATACATTAAATGTGATTTTAGCCGAAACCGGTTTGGCTCAGTGGATAGAACGTCGGCTTGCGGACTGAAAGGTCCCAGGTTCGATTCCGGTCAAGGGCATGTACCTGGGTTGCAGGCACATCCCCAGTAGGAGATGTGTAGGAGGCAGCTGATCGATGTTTCTCTCTCATCGATGTTTCTAACTCTCTATCTCTCTCCCTTCCTCTCTGTAAAAAATCAATAAAATATATATTAAAAAAATGTGATTTAAAAAAAAATTCAGTATTATATTTCAGTTCCAGTATAATTATATAGCTTTTATTTTTTTTAAATCCGCACTGGAGGATATTTTTCCATTGATTTTTAGAGAGGGTGGAAGAGAGAGGGAAAGACAGAGGGAAATATCGATGTGAGAGAAACACATCGATTGGTTACTCCTGCACAAACCTTGACCAGGGCCTGGGCCCAGGAGGAGTCTGCAGCCAAAGTACATGCCCTTGACCAGAATCGAACCCGGGACCCTTTTGTCTGCAGGCTGACACTCTATCCACTGAGTCAAACCGGCTAGGACTAAATGTATAGCTTTTTAATTTGTTTGGTCATTTTCTGATATACCAAATCCCACATCATCCCAAGTGATTTGGAAATAAAATGAGGACACATTACTTGACATGGATCTAAGAATGGAGCGTGGTAATTAGGAAGGCTTCTCAGACATGATAGGCTTCAACTGAGGGAGCTGTCCCAAGTATTTCATGACATGAATAAAGGCACATCAATGACAATGGATGCACAGATTGGTGGTAGGCATACTGATTTAGTTGCAGTGGATCAGCTAAGTAGAACAATGAAGAAAGAAAATTGCAGAAACACAGTTGGTCCAAGGAGAGTTCTTTCCTGTGGTGTTAGAACATCACAGATGGTAGCAAAACCCAGCCAATTGTGTTATTCAAAATCGGGCCTGAAGGAGAGATCTAGTGGGGAGAACAGTTATATGCAGTAATATTACACTCCACAAAATACTGTCATCTAAATAATCTGTATTTAATCTTCAAAGTGACATTATGAGGTAGGTGTTATGAGCCTGTTTGAAAATGGGGAAACCAAGTCTTAATCAAAGGAATGTATTTGTTTTTTCCTGGAAGACTCAAAAAGCAGAGCCTGGGGAAAAGGTGAAGTGCTCTATCTCATTAGGAAGTGCAGTTCCAGGACCCACGGGGAGCCACACAGAGAAGAAAGAGCCAGTTTGAGATAATGGTTTTTGAGTCGGCATTGCTGAGTGCAGGTGATTGTGGGACAGTTCTTGGAGCTGCTGTGTAACTGAATCTAGGGACAGCCAAGGGCAGCACCTGCCTACCAGTTCCATCCTGCAGGACAGGCTTGGCCTCACAGGGAGCTATCACTCCCATGCTGCGGGGATGAGTCACTCCTCCCTAACCTCATTATCAACTGAGAACTCGGGCAGGAGGCAAGAGGAGCAGACACAGGCCAAGTGCTGTCCGGTTGCACCTGAGGTGAGCTGGAACACACAGAGTTGATCCCTGAAGTGGTAGCTGGAACCAGATACAAGCATGTGGAGAAGAGCAGAGGTGTCTGTTAATCTAAATCTGTAATTTGTTCTGGGTCTTCTATGGTGTCTGGATAACGGGCAGGTACACAAAGGTAAACAGGATGGTAGTTAAGTTAAATTCCATCTGTAGATAGTCCAAGAGCCTGGGGGAGTTATTTAGTTAATGAGAATACCAGGAATACTTTTAGTAAAGAAAGACTTTCCATAAGTCTTTTTAATTTTTTTTTTAAGCCTTGCCCTAACAAGGCCACCAAAAATTTTGGTTGCTCCCCCCCAACAAAAAATTGGGAGAGAGAGAGGGGGGCGGGGGGGGAGATCATAAGTCTTATAAGTCTATCTTATAGGTACAAACTGTATAAATTGTCTACATATATGAATACAATTTAAAATTTTAACATGAAAGAATGTATAAAACCCTAGCCGGTTTGGCTCAGTGGATAGAGCACCGGCCTGTGGACTGAAGGGTCTCAGGTTTGATTGTGGTCAAGGGCACATGCCCTGGTTGTGGGCTCAATCCCCAGTAGGGGGCGTGCAGGAGGTAGCCGATCAATGTTTCTCTCTCATCATTGATGTTTCTTTCTTTCCCTCTCCCTTCCTCTCTGCAATCAATAAAAATGTATTTTAAAAAAAGAATGTGTGAAACTGACTTTCTTTCATTTATGATTTGAACAAATACATTTGCCAAAATGTATTAATCATGCATTCTAGTTAGACACAACAATGATCTAGGTACAGTGAGTAATGAAAAACATTGGCAGTGATTGTCTTCATGTTTCCCAGAGATGGGAAAATTGCTTCTAGATGGAGTTCCTTATTCTAAACCTCTCACTGGAAGTAAACTTTAGTGGATGACAAAATTTCCCTTCTCACCCCTGTCTTCCACCCATACATAAAAAAGGCTCCCACATTGAAAAAAACAACAACACTCTTGATGCAGATGAAATGTGAGAAATGAAGTCAATATGGTGATGGATGAATCACAAAAATATATGCAGAAGTTTATTTTTGAATTTATTTGATTGTTATTGCAGATTACTCAATGAACATTGAGTTATTATTAGCAAGTTCTATCAGATGCCTGGAAAGCATCCATCACTGTGCGGTGTAGCCACTAACCGGCAGGAGTAGATGCTGTGTGGAAGAACCCACTACAGCGTCCTGAGCGTCACTGGAGAAAAATGACTAAATGGTAATTCATTGCAAAGGCCTGCACTCCACAAGGACTTTATAAATAACAATGTCAGCATAACCATTTACCACAGATAGTGGCTAACAAAGTATTTTTCATGCAACTTTCCAAGAATTAGAATTTACTCAGATAGAAATAAAATATCTATCATTTTAAAAAAATACATTTTTATTGGTTTCAGAGAGGAAGGGAGAGGGTCAGAGAGATAGAAACATCAATGAGGTGAGAGAGGGTCATTGATCAGCTGCTTCCTGCATGCCTTACACTGGGGATCAAGCCCACAACCCAGGCAGGAATCAAACCCAGCCCAGCCCTCACCAGGAATCGAATCATGACCTCCTAGTTCATAAGTTCATAGGTCGATGCTCAATCACTGAGCCACGCCGGCTAAACAAAAATATCTATCATTTATTCTTGTTGGAGTTATAATCATGAAAATCAATAATTTAAATTTACTTGCTCTTGTTACCATAATCTGAATCATTATTAAATGAAACCAAATGATATGCTTTTCTTTATCTCTTAAGTGGAAGTGCACATTCAATCTATTTTAAAGCATTTTGCAAAGCAACATCACTTTCGGAAAACACTTGATAATTGCCTGGCAAGTTATCCTCTGATGGCCCAGTGCTATTCTTGTCATATCAGGAGCATCTTGACGAAGGAAAACCTCAGGGGATTGAATAAGCAACTGCCTCCGTGCTCTAAAGATGGGCCATACGGAAAGAAGCCCAGACTCCTTACTCTCTTGGCAAATTTAGACGCAAAATTAGCTCAGTTTAGCCATCCTGGCTCTCCATCTGCTCCCACCTCTCTGCTGCACTTGGAGCCTGTGCCCTCACGGGCAGCCTAGATACAGACATGGAGAAGCAGGTGGGGAGCGGAGCACCCAGCTGCAGGAGCAGGGCACCAGGCTGCAGGAGCATCTTAAGATTTAGTACTGTCTGTAAAGCCAGTGTTCAGCACTATCTCCCTAAGTCCACACCGGAGCTGCTTGCGCTTCTTCTGCACTCCAAGCCTAGGGGAGATATTACAAATATGGAAGGGCCAGGATAGCAAGTGAGAACAGATCGATTCCTGTTAACAGACTGAACTGGGGCTTCCCAGCTAATGATCAGATCTGATGAAACCCTGATTTGCCTGCCTAAGCCTCCATTCATTCAGCTTCTTGATTGCATTTCCATGTACAAAAGAGTAGCTAGAACACTTCAGAAGACATGGCCTAGGAAATGTGGAAAGAGTGTGGGGAGCCAGTATAGGGTTAAGCCTCGGACTGACCTGTTGGCAAAGTCACAAACAGGCCTTCCGAGTCTTAAACAACCCAATCCGAGAGGTGGCCAATGATTTACACGTGCTATCATTTAAAAGATAAAAAAGGGGGAATTTGCCAGAAGCCAGTCCATCCTTGCTGCTTGACACAGTCGCTGCAGGGAAGAAACATCTGCACAGCATATGTTTCAAGGGACCTGGTGTATATGGCATACTGTTCTTAATATGTTTGCTCCCCTTCTTAGCGCTATGTGTTTTAACCAAGGTCACCTCTCCGAGAAAGGTTGTTTCCCCAGGTGGGGATTTTTTCCTGGAGTTAGGGATTAACAGGATTAGGGAAGGGAATAAAACCCCTTAACTAAGTGCCAGGCTGGTAATGAATCACTTCAACTACAAACAATCAAGCTTAAACTACATAATCTTTACTTCAGTTACTTCCTTGTAGCTTAACAGAACAATAGAGTAGTGACCTTGGAATGGAGATAACAAACGCCCTAACCTTTGGAATAGAATGGATAGGATTAAAATCAACTGGAATAAATACAGATGTAATAGGAGAATAAAGAGAGAACCTCGCTATGCTGATCAACTGAATGCTGCCTCCGTGTCATTCCTTCTTCCCCAACTCCGTCCACACCTTTGGGAACCCCTGGACCTGCTAGGGCTGGACCCCAACAAAAGAGGATCTTAAAAAGTTCTCCTCATGACCCTAAAGTAAAGCAAAGGTTGAGGCCCTCTGCACCAGATTGGTACAAGATGTTTGTGTGGCAGGAGAGGCCTATGTAACATCCCTCCATAGAACACAGTGCCTGTTGTATGTATCAGTTTCCTATCGATGCTGTAACACATTACCATAAATTTATTAGCTTAAAATAACCCAAGTTTATTCTCTTATAGTTCTAGAGGTCAGAAGTTCAAAATGAGTCTTAAGCTGAGAAGGCTAATTCCAATGTAACCCTGATGTCGGGGGGCTAGCAATCTGAATCTGTGCAGTAACCTAATGTACATTCTCGATAACCTGTAATTAAGTCACTGCCCCTTTCTCCACAATCTGGTGTTGCAAGACCTGTTACCTCAATGCTCACATTTTACAGAGGCCATAAACCATGAACAACACACAACCCCCGGAGGGGTTATCAGTGCTGGCGCCAGGCCAGGCCCTTAGATATGGCCTCAAGGCCCCCATTCCAACACATGGGGCTTTTTGCAAAGCCCACGAAAGGTCCGGAAGTCCCCATCCATATTTGGGGGCAAAGAAACCAAAGGGAATAAAAGAAGGTCTTCCACCATATTGGTTTGCTCAGATTTTGGAGGTAACTCCCCTGAGACTGTTGGCGTAATAAAGCTGTGTAACTCCATTTCTCTGAGCATCCCTTGGGTTTCTTCGGTCTTCTACAACAAAGGGGCTAAAATCAAAATGTCGTATGAGCCATATTTCTATTGGAGGCTCCAGGAGCCTGTTGTCTCTTCCAGTTCTAGAGGCCACCCACATTCCTTGTCTTGTGTCCAATTCACTCTGATCTCTGCTTCTCATTACATCACATTTTCCTCTGACCCTTACCCTCTTGCATCCCCCTTATAGGGACTGTTGTGATGACACTGGGCTCACCTGGATAATCCAAGATAATCTCCCCATCTCAAGACCTTAAACTTAATCACAGCTGCTCAGTTCCTTTAACATGAACGGAAATTTATTCACAGGTTCTAGGGATTAGGTTGTGGACATATTTGAAGGGTCTGCCACAGTATGCTGTTTAAAATGCAGTTTTTGAGAAGTCAGAGAGAAGACTGACTCCTCACCTAGAATACTGAAACCCAGAAGGCTTAGCAAGTTTCCACATCTATCTCAAACTATTTCTTATAAGTGACCTGCAAAAAGTATTTTGTCTCTCTCTAGACTATAGCATTACACGTCAGCTGTCCCAGATAACCAGGCCCTAGGGTAGTGATCAAATTAACAGAAAACTCAATTTCCTTTCTCAGGTCCCAGTACAGCAAGCCCCATTACAGTGTGAGAATTTAAGAACAGTAACAGCCCTCTGTTATAAGGAGAGGAGGAAGTGCAAGCATTGCTCAAAGAAGACGTGAAGAACATTTGTAGAGGCATGCACTCTCAGCTCTCCCTTTACATGAGGATTGGAAGGATCACCACTCATTCTTAGAACAGTGTGTTGATAGGGCCCATTGCAATGCCCCTATGGTGGCATTCTCCCTCTCTTTCTCTCCCCACCCTCCCTAAATGATTTTTTTGAGGGTTTACTTTGTACCAGGCAAAATAAGCTCTGAAACAAAGTGTTCTTCCTTTTCTACTCTCTCCCATTCTGCCAATTTCTTCCAGATGAATATTCCTAAAATACCACTTTTCTATGTTGTTTCCCTCTGTCATTTGGGGTCCTGTCTTGTCTATGCAGGTTCCCCCCCCCGTGACTCACAACATAAACCTCAAATTCTAGCCAAACCAATCTTAATAGAGATACTGTTTTCTACTTTCTTGCTCAAATTCTTAGCATAAAATATTGTAGTGTTCTTCCTGCGTGTCACAACGGAGGACACCGAGGCTGCCAGGCGCTCCTGGACACCCACATGCACAGAGCCTCATCCCTCACCCTGCTCAAGGCCACTACCTCCCACTCAGTCCGGCTACACCATGCCACATCCACCTCTTCTTATCCAAACTCCAAAACTGGTTTGTTCTGTTAGATCCCTGGTCAAACGACAATCACGCAGAGGGTCAAACGTGTCCTTCCAGGAGAAGGTTCGGCCCCTGAAGCTTATTCATGGAAGTCTGAGCAGTCCCAGAACTTCAGTTAAACGATTGGACTAGGTCAGTGGTCGGCAAACTCATTAGTCAACAGAGCCAAATATCAACAGTACTTCTTCAAAATAGACTCACCCAGGCCGAAAACCGACTTCTGCGCATGGGCCACAGTTTCAATTGCACTGTACATGCGCCCCCATGTGGTATTTTGTGGAAGAGCCGCACTCAAGGGGCCAAAGAACCGCATGTGGCTTGCGAGCCTCAGTTTGCCGACCACGGGACCACGGGACTAGGTCATCTGGATGCAGAATTGCATCTCTTTCAGAGGTCCTAAAAGTCTACTATCCTACCACTTTGCCCCTGTTGTGTCTTTTTAATATATAATACAAATTATAGCAGGAAGTAAAGATCCCAGGAAAGTAACCATGGATGACCTATCCTTCCCTTATAACTCAAAAACTATAGGCATCCTGGTACTAGAATCCAGACCGTCTTGGCATTGCAATCCAAAACTGCCCTCTACACCTTTGCAGGAAAGAGACCAGGTTCTCCATCCCAGCCCTGAATGCTGTTGCTTATACACTAAGAGAGAGGCTGGAATAGCAAGGGTTTCTCTCTAAAACCTAGTCAGTGTTCTGGAAACAATCTCTATTTTCATCAAACCTTAGTTGGACCTGCATAGGAAGGTGTCCCTCTTGGGTTTCTGCCATACCTCTGCTCTGCCCAGCACCAAAGCTGCCTCCTCTGAAGCCACAACCCACAATGCACCATCTCCTTTCCCATCTGCCCCAACCAGAAAGGAAAACTTGTTCTGGGCTCTTAGATAGGCTGCCTCTTTCAAAGCTCAGGAGCAGAGAAGCAAAGGAAGTCTGGATGATCATCTTCTCCATAACCTGCTGCAGGGAGATAAGAGGGAGAATACCACCTTCTCAAATGTGCAGGAGTTGATGCTACAAAGGGCTACAGACCACAGGCTCATCCCTCACTTCCAAGATTGCAGCCTTTTGGCCCCAAGGACTGATGTCAATGCTTAGAAGACAGAGGTGCAACTCTGCAACCATCTTTCCAATTTTAGAGGTGCACCACTTTCTCCTTCACCAAACCTTCAGATGGGAGAGAACCTCCCACACGCCTCTTGTTGCAAGATGATTCTCCATGGATCACTCACTTTTCTGCATGTCTTGTAAGTAAGGCAGTGGCTTTAGTGTGTCCCGGATTATCTTTTCAAGAATATTTGTATAGTGAACAGCCTTAGGAGACGGATTAAGTGTTTTTCTCCAGACCAAAGGACAGTTTGTTTACACCCTTGGAAGATAGAATGTCTCCTACCAGAACAAAGGAACAGGAAGGTTTACTGCTGATTATCAAATGTTCAGGGTCTCTATGCTCAGACCTCCTTCTGAAGTACAGTCCCCTGTGTGCTAGTGTTACCTGGCCTGGTTATACTGGGGGTGGGGTGTCAAGGTCAAGGAAATGGCTCAAGAAAATGTGGGTGTTCTTGCTACTGCTATGGTTGTAAGTGTTCATGATAGACTGTGTCATCCTAACTTGTTGGCTTGCAAGTAGGATGAATTCTCTGTCATGGACACTCTCTACTGCTGCACTCAGAGAAAACCACTCCACAGTCTACTCTGTCAAGGCCTCTGAGTCCTGAGCACTTCAAGTTTATTGAACCAATTAGCACCGAATTGGGAAGCATAAAGATTTCATTTCCTTGCCCTAGCCGGTTTGGCTCAGTGGATAGAGCATTGGCCTGCGGACTGGAGGGTCTCAGGTTTGATTCCAGTCAAGGGCACATGCTGGGGTTGCAGGCTCGATCCCCAGCAGGGGGCGTGCAGGAGGCAGCTGATCAATGAATCTCTCTCATTATTGATGTTTCTATTTCTATCTCCCTCTCCCTTCTTCTCTGAAAGCAATAAAAAAAATTAAAAAAAGATTTAATTTCCAATTTGATGATATGCTTTCTGCTCTATTATAGACCATGGAAAATTTCAGATGTTGACACTTGGAATCTGCAGTTACAGGATATTTCCAAGTTCCATATGAGATGTTTTAGTGCCACCTACAGGCTACTGTCTAAGGAGGAGCTCTAGACAGCGCAGCCAGTCTGCTCAGGCAGTTAGTTCATCCATAGTATGTGGGTGTGATCCATGCAAAGTAGGGGTGAATCTCTCACAAATATAATGAGGAACACATGAAGCTAGATGGAGAAAGTATATATTGTATCATTTACAGAAAGTACAAAACCAGGTGAAATAAATTGTATCAGACTTTTCCAGAGAAACAGAACCAATAGAACATGTATTTAAATTCCTTAAAATAAATTTCTATATATATATTTAAATATCTTTATATACAGATAATTTTGTAAATATGTATTAATACATATAAATACAGATTTTCTATTCTCCCTTTGGAAAACTTTAGCCTTTGCTCTTAAGGCTTTCAAATGAATAGATGAGGTCTATCCACTCTACTGAAGGTAATCTCCTTTACTTGAAGTCAACTGATTATTGATGTTAATCACATCTATAGCCCGGCTAGTGTGGCTCTGGTTGAGTATCAACCTATGAACCAGGTCACAGTTTGATTCCAGGTCAGGCCACATGCCTGGGTTGCAGGCTTGGTCCCTGACAAGGAGGCAGCTGATCAATGATTCTCTCATCATTGGTATTTCTATCTCTCCTCCCTTTCTCTCTCTGAAGTCAATAAAAATATTTTTAAGAATCACATCTACAAAATACTTTCACAGTAACACCTAGACTGGGCACTATAACCTAGCCAAGTTGCCACAAAACTTGGCACTTTTATATACCTCCTTAACCCTTTCCCCAGGAGAGATGCAAAGCCCTTGAATGATGTTTACTTTTCGCCTTGATGTTCCATGACTTAAGTATTACAACGCAAAATTAACAATACTTAAATACCAGCATGTAAAGTGAATATATCTTATGTCACATAATAAGGGAATGAGGGGAAGACAAAGATATTTACTATACATATATATGTATACACATTTAAACATATTTATAATCAAATAAGGAAGAACTACTCAACAATTACTGTCCTAATTCTAGAATTGGTCATGAGGTTGTAGCTGGTATTTATTGCTACCTTCTTCTACTACCCATTCTACATTCCCTTTGCATTAGCAAGCATCTCGGCTGCAAAGTAGTTCTTTGCCTGATGGGTGACCCAAACCTTCATTTCTGGCATTAGCAGACCTGACTGGATTGTTGACGTTTTCCACTGATCTTAATGCCAGGGCATGTTAACACAAACAGGCACCCTAGGATCACCTATGTTCCAAACATACTCTTTCTTACCTCCATTGTGGAGTAGCAGCTCAATTTTTCCTTAGTAGTGAGGAGTAATTACCCCAGACAGTATAGTAACTACCTTCTTTTCCTGCTAATTCAGAGATGTGAGGAGCCCAAAGAGGGTGGACAGCAGTCTTATAAGTTCCAGTTCAATGGGATTGTTGTGTCTCTGGGTGAGAACATACCTTCCTTTGAAACCAGCAGCACATAAGGTGATGGGACAGGAAGCAAAAATTTTACTAGTGGGTTAATATTGAGTAATGCTCCTTTGGTTTCCCCCTGCACCCCCTGCACACGCCGCCCCTGCGCCCCTCCCCCCCCGCCCGGATTCTTGCTATGGGAAAAACAGCACCATATATTGGACACTGATTTAGAGCTTATACAGCCTCCTGGAGAACAGTGTATTGTCCCCTAGCTGGCACTGTAGCTGAGTCTTTCAGAAAGCCATTCCACCATTCGATCAAGACTGCTGCTCCAGCCCTAACCGGTTTGGCTGAGGGGATAGAGCATGGGCCTGTGGACTGAAGGGTCCCAGGTTCGATTCCAGTCAAGGGCATGTACCGTGGTTGCAGGCACATCCCCACTAGGGAGTGTGTAGGAGGCAGCTGATCGATGTTTCTCTCTCATCGATGTTTCTAATTCTCTATCCCTCTCCCTTCCTCTCTGTAAAAAATCAATAAAATATATTTTTTTAAAAAGACTGCTGCTCCAGAATGGTGGGGGACATAGTAAGGCAGGCAGGATAGTAAGAAGCTAGGAAAAATTCCTTGGCAAGTAGAATGGGGAAACTGAGACAGATAGTTGAACCAACTGGCTGAGCAATCTACAGCCAAATACAGAAGGTCACCTCCCTAAAGATAACATCTAGGCCTCAGTTGTATTTCAGCTCCAGGCCAAGAAAAGCTGCATAATCAGGACTACGTGCAATGACTAATGACCCGCAGCTCTGGTGCTCACCATTCAGGAGAAACTGGTGCTCACCATTCAGGTGCACCTGGAGGGGCACACACGGAAAACTGATGGGTATTCCGGGGAAACCCTCCTGCAGGATTCCCACCTGCAAGAGAGAGATAAAGGCCTTGGCAGAGTAGCTCAGTTGGTTAAAATGTCGTCCCCATACACCAAGGTTTCGGCTTCCTGGCTGTTGTACCTCCAAGGCTGTTTGTTCTACCTGTGGAATGTTTAAGCATTTTGACGACTTCTGATCGTCTCCACCTCCTCTCTCCCTGGCACACCTGCTCTCAGGCCTCCATAGCCACTCACTGTCTCCTTCTCAACTCCATCCCTCCTGTCTTCATTTACCCGCTGCTGAGCCTGGACTCCACAGTCCTATCTTCAGGCGTCTCTACATTCTTTCTTGCTCTTGAGTTGTCGCAGCCAAGCTCCATTCCCAGCCAAATTCAAGTCCGTCTTCTCCACTCGCTCGCAACACTCAGCCACCCCGTTTCGGTGGAAACAAACTGGAACGTTAACCGAAACTGACTCAATGTCCATGGCTGTGGATGGTATTTTTAACTTTTTTATTGTTCTTAATTCCCATACGTCAATGTAAACTTTTCACTTTCATTGAAGCACCGCAAAGCCCACCCCCTGCGTCCCGCGGCTGTTCACCATTGGTCGCCTTTAGGAGACGCAGGCGCACTCGCCGCCGCCGCCCGGGGCATGACGGGACGAGGGGCGGGGCACGGGGACGCGCAGGCCGCACGCACCGTGCACATCCGGGCCGCGGGGTCCAGGTGGGCCGTGGTCCGCGCGCGGCCGCGGCTGCCCTCTTCGAGGCGGGAGGGGCGGACGGAGAAGGCTCGGGCCCGGCGGGAGCCATGTTTGTGGCACGCAGCATCGCGGCGGACCATAAGGACCTCATCCATGATGTATCTTTCGATTTCCACGGGCGGAGGATGGCGACCTGCTCTAGCGACCAGAGCGTCAAGGTGCGCACGGAGCCTTCGGGCGCGGCCGATCCTGGAAGGAGGAGAGTGGGGCGTGCGCGATCTGGTGTTTGAGCGGAGGCACCGGCGCGTAGAAAGGGGACGACTTCCGATATCGGGGCGCGCCGCCGGGCAGCAGGCCTGGAACCCAAGGGAGGCAGGCCAGATCCGCCCGGCCATCCTCGCCCCCTTTCGTGGGGACACAGCCGGCCCAGGGTGCTGCGGGGCGGCCAGTGCTGAGCGGGCGGGCGTCCTGGCCACGTGCGCGCTCCCGCCCCTGGGGACACTGCGAGCCCGCGGTTTCCCGCGAACCCTGGTTTGGGTCCCTGTGGACGGGAGCAGGGAGGTTCCTCCGCGTCGTCTCCGGTAGGGTTTGTGGGTCCCTGGAGTTCTGGCTGTAGCTGTACTCTGTTACTAAGCTTGTTCGGTGAGAGGACTGTGCCGCGGCACCTGGAGGGCGGTCAGTCCGCGGTGGGTGCCTCATCCCTCACCTGGGGAGGTCGTTCTCGCCTTGTGTTCAGATCGGAGGCTCACCTTGTTTCGCGTTGAGAGAAAAGTAAATGCAAATCCACCTACACCCAGTGAGGTTCTCAACTTACAATCTAGGACTTGGAGGGTTGGATCTCTTATCCTTTGAGACAGGATGGATGGACCTGGAGAGGATTAGGCTAAGCTCACCGTTTTAAATTGTATATGACGGTTCCGCGGTGTGAAGCACAACACTCTCATTGTGCAACCATCACCACTGTACATCTCGGAAACTTTTTCTTCATCCTAACCAGCAACTCTGTACATAGTAGCTCCCTCTTCCGTTCTCCCCCTGGCACCTGGTCCCCTCTAATGAATGCTCTTGCTCGTACTTCATGTAAGTGGAATACATCATTTGCCCTTTTATGTCTGGCTTCTTTCCCTTATTGTGATGTTGTCAAGGTTCATTCATATTTATAGCATGTATCAGAATTTCATTTTTTAAGATTGAGTAATATTTTGAATGTATACAACGCATTTTGTTTATTCATGTACCATTTGGCTGTTGTGAATATTGCATTCATGTCTGTTAACTGAGTAGGTACTTTTTTTTTTTCCTTATCCACTTATTACTGAATCATCTGGTAGATCATTCAAATTGGAGGTTTTGTCTGTTAGTATTGCAGTGAAGATCTCCATTACTTTAGCTTTTTATATATTTTGGATAGTTCCCTTGGCTCATTCCAGTAGAGAAATTAGTAAATACTTTAAAAGCGTTTGAGAATAATTGGCAAATTGCCAATGTGAGTATTGATTTGATAGCATCATTTTTTATGTCAGACATTATCATTACATTTTACCCCATTTAAATGTTTTTATGTGGTAAAATCCAATTTGCCATCGTACATAAAATGTACCATCTTACCCATTTTTAAGTGTACAGTAAGTAATATCAGGTACATTCATATCTTTCTGCAACCATCCACCTCCAGAACTTTTTGGTTTTGCAAAACTGAAACTCTGTACCCATGAAATAATAGCTCCCAATTCCCCAGCCCCCAGAAACCACCTTTCTGCTTCTGTGAATTTGACGAGCTCATATAAGTGGAATCATACATTTGTATTTTTTGTAACTGGATTATTTCACGTAGTGTAATGCCTTTGAATGTTGTAGCATATGTCAGAATTTTCTTTTTAAGGCTGAATAGTCCATATGACATACCACATTTTACGTATCTGTCCATGGGCTTGGGTTGCTTCTACATTGTAGCTATTGTGAATAATGCTGCTGTGAATGTGGATGAACAAATATCTCTTTGAGACTCTGAATTTTATAATTTGTTAATTAACTTTATTAGTGTAACATTGGTTAATAGCATTATGTAAGTTTCAGGTGTACAATGCTATAATACATCATCTGTATTTTGCGTTGTGTGCTCACGACCCAAAGTCTAGTCTCCTGTCTCCCTATATTTGACCTACTTTACTCTCTTTATCCTCCCCCATGCCCCTTTCCCTCTGGAAACCACCATACTATTGTCCCATGTCTTTGAGTTTGTTTTGTTTGTTCCTTTGTTGCTTTCTTTTTTATATTCCACATATGAGTGAAATCATGTTCCTTGTCCTTTTCGTCTGACTTATTTCACTTGGCATGATACTCTCAAGATCAAACGGCAGTATTTCATTTTTTCTTATGGCTAATATTTCATTGTATATATGTACCACATCTTTATCCAGCCATCTGTTGAAGGACACTTTTACATTGTTTCCATGCCTTGGCTACTGTGAATAATGCTGCTGTGAACATAGAGGTACATACATCTTTACAAATAAATGTCTTCACATTTTTGGAGTAGATACTCAGAAGAGGGATTGCTGGGTCATACTGTTAGCTCTATTCTTAATTTTTTGAGGAACCTCAATACTGTTTTCCATAGAGGCTCCATCAGTTTACATTCCCACTAGCAGAGAATAAGGGTTCCCTTTTTTCCACATTCTCTCCAACGTGTGTTACTGTCTTATTGCTAGTAGGCATTCTAACAGGTGGTATCTCATTGTGGTTTTGATTTGCATTTCCCCTAAAGTTGAGCGTCTTTTCATCTATCTGTTGGCTGTCTGTATATCTTATTGGGAAAAATGTTCAGGTCCTCTGCCCGTGTTTTAAATTGGATTGTTTTGTTGTTGGGTTGTATGAGTTCTTTATATATTTTGGATATTAGCCCTTTTTTGGAGGTATCGTTTGCAAATTATCTTTGCCCATTCGGTTGGTTGTTTTTTTGTTTTGTTGATTATTTCTTTTTCTTTGCAGAAGCTCTTTAATTTGATGTAGTTCCATTCATTTATTTTTGTATTTGCCTTAGGAGCAATGGTTCAGTATTCACTAACTCAGTGTTTATGTCAACATAGAGACCATAACTACCTTGAATAAGACTTGACTGTAATTGTGTCTATTTCTTGTTAGAGCTCAGATGCCTTGATCCCACCCAATGCTTAGCCCAGTGCTTGACACATCCATGGTTCTCAATAAATATTTGAATGAAAGAATGAATGTTTGCTTATTCTCTTGTGAATTCATGTTCACCTCCTTTGCCCTAATACTAATTTAGTCTTAATCTTTTTCATATTAATTTTTTGGAATTCTTTGTATGAAATATATGTCTTACTTTTTTTATAGGTCTGGGATAAAAGTGAAAGTGGAGATTGGCATTGTACTGCTAGCTGGAAGGTTAGTATTTATTTTTACAGCAATTTAAAAAAAATTGTTTAATATCTACTTGGGAGTATCAGAGACTTTGCTGTTCAGCTTTGGGAGAATTATAAAATTTATACTTCTTTTCCTAAAAAGGAATTTTACATTTTTTAGCATTACAGTAACAGAAGTACACTTTAGAAAAATTTGAGAATAAGAAAATTTGTAATTCCATAGCATTCTAACATAATTATTTTTAGCACGTTAGTATTTATTTTTCCATTTACATATTTTCAATAGCTGTGATATTTCATACACTTTTATTTCTTAATTTAAAAGAACAACAACTTTACTCAGGATTTTACATACCTTAAGAGTCATCAATTTTAAGTGTACAGTTCAGTGAGTTTTAGTAAATACAGTTGTGCAAACATCCCCACAATCTAGTTTTTTGTTTGCTTTTTAAAAATATATTTTATTGATTATTTTAAGAGAGGAGGGAGAAGGAGAGGGATAGAGAATTAGAAAGATAAATGAGAGAGAAACATTGATCAGCTGCCTCCTGCACACCTCCTACCGGGGATGTGCCCGCAACCAAGGTACATGCCCTTGACCAGAATCGAACCTGGGACCTTTCAGTCCGCAGTCCTATGCACAATCCTTTGAGCCAAACCGGTTAGGGCCACAATCTAGTTTTAGAACACTTTCCTCAGCCCTGAAATTTCCCTTGTGCTTTTTTGAGGTCAGTCCCCATTTCTCTCTCAAGCTCCAGGCAACCACTGAATTATTTTCTGTCTCTTATAGCTTTACCTTTTTTAGACATTTCAGATAAATGGGATTCTATAAAATGTAGTTCTTTGTTTCTGACTACTTTCTCTTAGCATGTTTTTGAGGTTTATCCATGTTGTGGCATGTGTAAGTAGTTTGATTTTTCTGTAATGCTGAGTATTCCATTGTATAGAGAAAGCCATGTTTTGTTTATTCATTCACCAGTTGATAGACGTTTGAATTATTTCTAGTTTTTCGTAATTATGAATAATGCTATTATTAACATGCCATATAAATCTTTGTGTGTACATATATTTTATTTTATTTAATATATATTTTATTGATTTTTTCACAGAGAGGAAGGGAGAGGGATAGAGAGTTAGAAACATTGATGAGAGAGAAACATCAATCAGCTGCCTCCTGAACACTCCCCACTGGGGATGTGCCCGAAACCAAGGTACATGCCCTTGACTGGAATCGAACCTGGGACCCCTTGGCCCGCAGGCCGATGCTCTATCCACTGAGCCAAACCGGTTAGGGCGTGTGTACATGCATTTTATTTCTCTTAGGTAGATACCGAGGAGTGGAATGGCAGGGTTGTATATGTTTTAACTTTCTAAGAAACTTGCCAAACGGTTTTCCAAAGTGCCTGTACCATTTTATATTCCCACCAAGAAATATATGAGGGTTCCAGTTTGTGTACATCCTCCCATACACTTGATATTTTCTCACTCTTCTTTTTTTTTTTTATTATTATTATAGCCATCTTAGTCGGTGTGAATTGGTATCTCATTGGGTTTTGATTTGTATGCCCTTAATGACTAAATGTGTTGATTAAGTTTTTATGTGCCTATTTGCCATTCATACATCTTTGGTAAAGTGTCTATTCAAATCTTTTGCCCTCTTCCCTTTTTAAAATTGAAATGAGATTCACATAACATAAAATTAATTATCTTAAAGAAAACAGTTCAGTGGCATTTAGTCCACTGACAGTGTACAGCTATCACTTCTGTGAAATTCCAAAGCTTGATCATTCCAAAAGGAAACCCCATTTTTTGCTTTTCAATTTCACAGCTACTTTCATAAGTACTTCAGAGTGTCTTCAAAGGCTTTTTATTTATTTAATTTTTTTATTTTTTTAAAATATATTTTATTGAGTTTTTACAGAGAGGAAAGGAGAGAGATAGAGAGTTAGAAACATCGATGAGAGAGAAACATCGACCAGCCGCCTCCTGCACACTTCCCACTGGGGATGTGTCCGCAACCAAGGTACATGCCCTTGACCGGAATCGAACCTGGGACCATTCAGTCCGCAGGCTGACGCTCTATCCACCGAGCCAAACCGGTTTCGGCTTCAAAGGCTTTTTAAAAACGTAAATATACCAATAAATACTATACCCTGTTTTGCTTAACTAATGGATACTTAAGTTGTTTCTTTTTATTGTGATGAACATCTTTGTGCAATATTTATTCTTTAGTTAGATTGTGCTTTGCCCGGAATCTGACATTTAACAAAATCTCACTGCCCTAGTGCATCTTTTTACTTAATAGCCTGTATAAATAAGAATTAAAGGTGAAACAAGAATAAGATAGGACAAAACAAAGAATAAAAACTAAAGGTGTAAGGTTTGCCTTTGGATGATGTTATTGTTATCATGTTAACAGATTCTGAAAGTATTCTGAGATTATTGAGTGTTAAAGCGTTAGATATGCAGAAGCATAAAACAAATTTTGTAAACATAATTGGTGGACTGATG
The DNA here is from genome assembly GCF_963259705.1 of Myotis daubentonii. Lineage (NCBI taxonomy): Eukaryota > Metazoa > Chordata > Mammalia > Chiroptera > Vespertilionidae > Myotis > Myotis daubentonii. The sequence goes on from NC_081847.1 coordinate 65,219,061, forward strand.
CTTGTTGTCATATAGTATTTTTACTGGCAAGCACAAATGAAATTCTGTTGTAAAGACCTTTCTGTCCTTTATTTTCTTTGGTCAGTGCGAACAGTTGAATAGTAATTTGGCATTTTTCCTATATAAAGATACTGCTTTTGAGCTTCAAATTATTTTCTCAGAATACAAGGATTTGGGTTTCTCTATATTTGCTCACTCATTGCCTCTTTCCCTAGAAGAGTTCATTGTCTAGACCAGTGGTTGGCAAACTGCGGCTCTTTGGCCCCTTGAGTGTGGCTCTTCCACAAAATACCGACTTCTCCGTATGGGCCATGAAGGTTCAATCGCACTGTATGTGCGTGCCCACACATGGAATTTTGTGGAAGAGCCACACTCAAGGGGCCAAAGAGCCGCATGTGGCACGCGAGCAGCGGTTTGCCGACCACTGGTCACAGACATCAGTGTCATTTAAGCATTTTGTTGCTATAGTTTCTATATACTGTTAGGCTTTTGAAGCAAATAATTTTGATTAATCTTATTTATTAGGTGGATGGTTCCTGTAGATATAATTTGCAAAGTTAGTGGACTAGTAGAATCTCTATTTAAAAGTCTGTTTAGGCTAAACTCTGAAGCAGGTCTCTATTAGCTCTAGAAGAGGTCAGCTTTATGCAGTTGGATTTTTCTTTATTAGTAAAACGCTAGAAGAACTTGACTGCAGAAAGGCTACAATTCTAAATATCCTTAAGTTAAAAAGTTTTAGATTTTAACTTTTTATATTAATGTTAAATTGAATAGCTTTCTTTTTTTACTGAAGTAAAAATACCTGTATTCTGTTTCTTTAAGTAAAACTTTAAATGTGTGAAATATGAGTAAACTCAGTTTTTTGGTTTTTGTTTTTAATTCCTCAGACACATAGTGGATCTGTGTGGCGTGTGACATGGGCTCATCCTGAATTTGGACAGGTTTTGGCTTCCTGCTCTTTTGACCGAACAGCTGCTGTTTGGGAGGAAATAGTAGGAGAATCAAATGACAAACTGCGAGGACAGAGTCATTGGGTAAGATATTTATTAGTTTTTGAGAAATGCGGGGAATGAGCATCCAAGGAGCATTAGTCTTTCCAAGAACACTTCAGGCACTTTGTGTAAGATGTTATCACTCTCCTCTACATTCATCAGTTTCATTGTTCTTTCTTCCATGTTTTTCTCCTGTTTATCTCATTTTTGCTTGGGCTTGAAGTGGTACTTAGGAGTACCCATGGCATTGTTTAAGTATAACTTTCATGGTGAATCCAGAATATTTGCTTTGTCATAGAGTACACTCGAAAATTCTTTAAAAATTGTTTTTTCCCTTTTGTGGTTACTTTTTCCTTCTTACAAAATACACTCTTTTTTTTTTTTTAAAAAAAATCTGTTTCTGCTTTAATTCTAGTTCTTCTTTGATTGTTTGAATTTAGGTAAGAGCATAGTGTGTTTGCTATTCAAGTCCCTGTATATAAAGTGAGAGAATTGAACTCGATTTCCTTGAAGACCCATTCCAGTGTTTTCTTCCCCCCTCTTTATTTTTCATTATAGATACTGAGGTACAAGTATAAAATTCAAAAAGTACAGACAAGTATATACAGTAGGAATGTCCTCTTCTTTGGTCATATAGTTTTCTTTCTAGAGGCAACCACTATTACAGGTTTTTTGTGTATCCTTCTGGATATATTACATGTCTTAATAAGAACATAAAAAGAATGGTACCAGGTGGGTGGGTCAGACCAGACCTCCTGTCAGCAACCTCAGTATTTGAGTTCTGGCTAAGGAAGAATTCAGAGGCAAGACTCAAACTATAATGGAAAGTTTATTTAGAAAGTCACAAAGGTAGAAGTGAGCTGTAGAAATGGGCTCAGGATATGCTGGACAAAGGGATGATTCCTGTCCCTAGCTGGATGGTGAGAGATTTTCTGATACTCAGAATGGCACCCAATTAAAAACTTACTAATTGTTTATTTCTGGAATTGTCCATTTAATATTTGCAGACTGTGTTTGACAGCTGGTAATTGAAACCACAGAATGGGAAAACAGATAAGGAGGGAACTATTGATATAATTTAAATTGTTAAAAAAAATTTTCTTTTCAGGTTAAGAGGACAACGCTAGTGGACAGCAGAACATCTGTTACTGATGTGAAATTTGCTCCTAAGCATATGGGTCTTATGTTAGCAACCTGTTCAGCGGATGGTATTGTAAGAATATATGAGGCACCAGATGTCATGAATCTCAGTCAGTGGTCTCTGCAGCATGAGATCTCATGTAAACTAAGCTGTAGTTGTATTTCTTGGAACCCTTCAAGGTAAGCTTGCACAGCAAACTTCTGATAATTTAACCCTAGTAAAACAAATCGGTAAATTTTTAAAAATCCTCATCCAAGGATATGTTTTTATTGACTTTTAGAGAGAGGAAGGGTTAGAGAAAGAGACCAAGAAAGATAGGCGATCTCGATAGGAGAGAGAAACATAGATCCGTTGACATGCCCTGACTTGGGATTGAACTCACAAACTGTATGTGCCCTTGACCGGGAATCGAATCTGTGACCCTTCAGTGCCTGGGCCAATGCTCTAACCACTCTCCTACACTGGGCAGGGCAAGAGATCCTTATTTTTTATAGCTGCATAGTATTCCATTGTGTAAATGTATCATAGGTTTTTTATTTTATTTTTCTTTAAAGAGTAGTGTTGATTTTTTTTGAAAGAGGAACATGGAAGAGAAAAACATCGATGTAAGAGCATAACATTAATCGGCAGTTTTCTGCAACACCCTCTACTGGGGATCAAGCTTGCAACCTGGGCATGTGTCCTGACCAGGAATTGAACTAGCAACTTCTCAGTGCACGGGACAATGCCTAATCAACTGAGCCATACTAGCCAGGGCATACCACAGCTTTTTTATCCACTCATCTACTGATAGGCACTTGGGCTTTTCCAGATCTTAGCTATTATAAATAATGCTGCTCTGAACATAGTGTTGCACATATTCTTTGTGATTAGTGTTTTAGGATTCTTAGGATACTAGAGGCCCGGTGAACGAAATTCATGCACGGGTAGGGTCCCTAGGCCTGGCCAGTGATCAGGGCTGATTGGTCCTTCCTGCTGCTGGGCCTTCCTTCTGGCTGCTGGCTGGGGCATCCCTTCCCTGGTTGCTGGCTGCTGGCGGGGGCCTTCCTTCATTCTGTGCCGCCCCCTTGTGGTCAGCACATATCATAGAGAGTGCTCAAACTCCCGGTCTCCCGTTCACATTCCCGAGGGGACACTTTGCATTTTAGCCTTTTATATGTATAGATATTATTATAAGTGGGATTGCTGGGTCAAATAGCAGTTCCGTTTTTAACTTTTTGAGAAAACTCCATATTGTTTTCCATGTTGCTATACTAGTAGTGTACCAGGGTTCCCTTTTCCCCCCACATCCTTTTTAGCACTTGTTTGCTGATTTATTAATGGTAGCCATTCTGGCAGGTTTGAGGTGATACCTCATTTTGGTTTTAATTTGCAGTTCTCTGATGATTAGTGATGTTGAGCAGTTTTTCCTTTTCTTTCTTTAAAATATATTTTTATTGATTTCAGAGAGGAAGGGAGAGGGAGAGAGAGATAGAAACATCAATGATGAGAATCACTGATTGGCTGCCTCCTGCACCGCCCCCCCTACTGGGGATCCAGCCAGCAACCTGGGCATGTGCCCGTGACCGGAATTGAACCTGGGGCCCTTCATTCCACAGGATGACTCTCTATCCACTGAGCCAAACCAGCTAGGGCTTGAGCATTTTTTCATGTCTGTATATCCTCTTTGGAGAAATGTGAATTCAGGTCCTTTGCTCATTTTTAAATTGGATTTTTTCTTCCTTTTGTTGAGTTGTATGAGTTCTTTATATATTTTGGAAATTAACCTCTTATCATATGTGTCATTTGTGAATATGTTTTTCCATATAGTGGGTTCCCTTTGCATTTTTTTAAAAATATATTTTATTGATTTTCCACAGAGAAGAAGGGAGAAGGATAGAGAGTTAGAAACATCGATGAGAGAGATCAATCAGCTGCCTCCTGCACGCCCCCCAGTAGGGATGTGCCTGCAAACAAGGTACATGCACTTGACCGGAATCGAACCCGGGACCCTTCAGTCCGCAGGCCGACGCTCTATCCATTGAGCCAAGCTGGTTCGGCCCCTTTGCATTTTGATGATGGTTTCTTTTACTGTGCAAAAGCTTTTTTAGTTTAATATAGTACCTTTTGTTTATTTTGTCCTTTGTTTCTCTCACCCTAGGACAGTGATGGCGAACCTATGACACACGTGTCAGAGGTGACATGCGAACTCATCTTTTTGGTTGATTTTCCTTTGTTAAATGGCATTTAAATATATAAAATAAATATCAAAAATATAAATCTTTGTTTTACTATGGTTGCAAATATCAAAAAATTTCTATATGTGACACGGCACCAGAATTAAGTTAGGGTTTTTTCAAAATACTGACACGCCGAGCTCAAAAGGTTCGCCATCACTGCCCTAGGAGATGTATTGGTGAAAATTCTGTTTAGTGAGATTCCTGAGATTTCTTTTGCCTACGTTTTCTTTTTAAATATATTTTATTGATTTACAGAGAGGAAGGGAGAGGGATAAAGAGTTAGAAACATCAATAAGAGAGAAACATCGATCAGCTGCCTCCTGCACACCTCCTACTGGGGATGTGCCCGCAACCAAGGTGCATACCCTTGACTGGAATCGAACCTGGGACCCTTCAGTCTGCAGGCCAGCGCTCTATCCACTGAGCCAAACCTTTTAGGGCGCTTACGTTTTCTTTTAAGATTTTCATGGTTTCTTGACTTACATTTAAGTCTTTTACCCATTTTGAGTTTATGGCATGGCATCAGTTGATGGTCTAGATTAGTGATGGCGAACCTGTGACACGCGTGTCAGAGGTGACACGCGAACTCATTTTTTTGGTTGATTTTTCTTTGTTAAATGGCATTTAAATATATAAAATAAATATCAAAAATGTAAGTCTTGCCCTAACCAGTTTGGCTCAGTGGATAGAGCATCAGCCTGCGGACTGAAGGGTTCCAGGTTCGATTCTGGTCAAGGGCATGTACATTGGTTCCGGGCACATCCCCAGTGGGGGGTGTGCAGGAGGCAGCTGATCGATGTTTCTCTCTCATTGATGTTTCTAACTCTCTATCCCTCTCCCCTCCTCTCTGTTAAAAATCAATAAAATATATTAAAAAAATATAAGTTGTTGTTTTACTATGGTTGCAAATACCAAAAAAATTCTATATGTGTCACGGCACCAGAGTTAAGTTAGGGTTTTTCAAAATGCTGATATGCTGAGCGCAAAAGGTTCGCCATCACTGGTCTAGATGCATTCATTTGCATGTATCTGTCCAGTTTTCTCAGCACCATTTATTGAGGAAACTGTCTTTCTTCCATTGTATGCTGTTGCCTCCTTTGTCAAATATTTGTTGACCATTATGGTGTGGGTTGATTTCTGGGTTCTCTGTTTTGTTCCATTGATCTATATGACTGGTCTTGTGCCAATACCAGGCTGTTTTGATTACAGAGGCTTTGCAGTATAGTTTGATATCTGGTATTGTGAAGCCTCCAACTTTGTTCTTCTTTCTCAAGATTGCTGCAGCTATTCAGGGTCTTTTTTGGTTCCATATAGATTTTTGGAATATTTTTTCTAGATCAGTGAAATATGCCATTGTTATTTTTATAGGGATTGCATTGAATCTGTAGATTGCTTTGGGTAGTATGGGGATTTTTAAAAATATATTTTTATTGATTTCAGAGAGGAAGGAAGAGGGAGAGAGAGATAGAAACATCAATGATGAGAGAGAATCATTGATCAGCTGCCTCCCGCATGCCCCCCACTGGGGGGCAAGTGGCCTGACTGGAATTGAACCATGACCTCCTACTTTATAGGTCGATGCTCAACCACTGAGCCACACCTGCCAGGCTCCACTCTGATCTTTATTATTTCCTTCCTTCTACTTATTCTGGGCTTTCTTCTCTTCCTAATTCTTTTAGTTGTAGGGTTGGATTGCTTATTTGAGCTTTTTCTTATTTTTTTGAGGTAGATTTGTAATGCTATGAACTTTTGCTGTGTCCCATAGATTTTGGATTGTTGTGTTCATTTTCATTTGTTTCCAGGAAATTTTTGATTTCTGCCTTGATCTCATTGATAATCCATTCATTGTTTAATAACAAGCTATTCAGTCTCCATGTGTTTGAATGTTTTTGAGTTTTTATTGTAGTTGATTTCTAGTTTCATGCCATTACGATCTGAAAAGATGCTTGATATGATTTCAGTCTTCTTGAATTTGTTAAGACTTATTTTGTGTCCTATCATGTGGTTTATCTATGAGAAAGATCCATGTGCACTTGAGAAGAATGTGTATTCTGCTGCTTTGGGATGAAATGTACTGTAAATATCAATTAAGTCCATCTGATCTGCTGTGTCCTTAAAGAGCAGTATTTCCTTGTTGACTTTTTTTGTCTGGAAGATCTATCCAGTGATATCATTGTGGTTGGTGTTCAGGTCCAACCACTGTGACTATATTTTGCTATCATTCTCACACTTAAAGTCTTCCAAGTGATTTTTTTTTATATATTTAGGTGCTCTAACATTGGGTGTGTATATGTTTACAAGGGTTATATTTTCTTGTTGGATATATCTCTTTAGTATTATGTTAGTGTCTTTCTCTGTCTCTTATTATGCTCTTTGTTTTGAAGTCTATTGTCAGATATGAGTTTTGTTAGCCCAGCTCTTTTTCTTCTGTTAAGTGCTCTGTTTTCTTTTTTAAAATATATTTTTATTGATTTCAGAGAGGAAGGGAGAGGGAGAGAGAGTTAGAAACATTAATGTTGAGAGAGAGAATCACCTGCATGCCAAACCAGCTAGGGCATGCTCTGTTTTCTTTTCTTTCTCTCTCTCTCTCTCTCTCTCTTTTTTTTTTAAAATATATTTTTATTGATTTCAAAGAGGAAGGGAGAGGGAGAGATAGAAACATCAATGATGAGAGAGAATCATGGATTGGCTGCCACCTGTACGCCCCCTACTGGGGATTGAGCCCGCAACCTGGGCATGTGTCCTTGACCAGAATCAAACCTGGGACCCTTCAGTCCGTGGGCTGACGTTCTGTCCACTGAGCCAAATCAGCCAGGACCATGCTCTGTTTTCTTAATAGCTCACTCTCTTACCTAGAGGTTTGGCTAAGTTTCATCTAAGTAGGTGGGTGGGTTAGCAAGATTTCTTTGTAGAGAGTGCTAAAATGCCAAAACAGGAGGACTTGATTTTGGGGATGGAGCACTTTAATGTATTTTGTTTCTTCTGGTCCCTCTTCCTGCCAGTTTTGGAGTACTACTTTATTTCAAGTTCTTCTCTCCTAAGTTCTATATCATCCCACTTGGATCCTTTTTCAGACTTTAGCCTAGAACAGAGTTAGCCACCAGCCTTGGGGATCTTCTGATTGCAGTTCTTTAAATGAATCATTTCATGAGTCCCCAATGATTCATTCCTATTCTTTGCATTTGTGGATTGAAGATTCTGTGTCTCACCTTTTGCTTCTTGTCTTTAAATTCTTCCAAATTTCTTCATTTCTGATGGCACACTCTGATTTCTAGCACTGTTGTGGTGTATTATATACAGATAGCTGGGTGGTTTTTCTCACTGTTTGAGTCATATTTGGAAAACAGCCTAAATGTGAACATCTTATGGATGTACAAGTGAGTTAATTCCCAATTTACCAGATGTTTTATAATTTGACTTAAAATGCTTTAAAAGATATTTTTAATAACTTTAGAATATATGTAAATATACTTTTAGTCCTTGCTCAAATATTTAATGTTGTTAAAAAGAAAAAGTTATATTTATAGAACATTATAAAAGAGTTTGTGCCCGGCTGGTGTTGCTTAGTGGTTGAGCATTAACCTATGAACCAGGAGGTCATGGTTTGATTCCTGGTCAGGGCACATGCCTGGGTTGTGGGCTTGATCCCCAGTAGGAGGCCTGTAGGAGGCAGCCAATTGATGATTCTCTCTCATCATTGACATTTCTATCTCTCTCTTCTTTCCATTCCTCTCTCTGAAATCAATAAAAAATATATATATTTTTTAAAAAGAGTTTGTGAGATATAGAAATTACTGTGGAATTTACATCTCTTTGAATGGTCAAGAATTATTATAAACAGCTTGTAATTTCATTTTATTACCATAGAACTTTGCCATTTACTTGGTATTTTTCTTTGATTAGGTAACTTGATGCATTATCAATAGCTTTAGTAATAAAGAACTAAATGTGTGTGTTTTTAATAACACATTTTGTTTTCAGCCTTATGAGTTGTCAGATCACAATACCAAGGTCAAAGATTAAGGTTGTCATGTTCGTTGAGATATTACTTAATCTGGATGAGGGAGGCAAAGGAAATCAACATATAGGTAATTAAATATTTAATTGAATAGAAAGAAATCATTTAGCCTAGAATTCAGTAGAGTTCATTCTCTTACTGCTTATCGTTTTGCTTTTTAAAATGAGTTTAGAGAAGAAAATGACGTGGGGAGCATGGGAGCATGCCTTCTTGAGGGGTTTTTTCTTTTTTTATTCTTAAAAAATATATATTTTATTGATTTTTTACAGAGAGGAAGGGAGAGGGATAGAGAGTTGGAAACATCGATGAGAGAGAAACATCGATCAGCTGCCTCCTGCACATCCCCCAATGGGGATGTGCCCGCAACCCAGGCACATGCCCTTGACTGGAATTGAACCTGGGACCCTTCAGTCCGCAGGCCGACGCTCCATCCACTGAGCCAAACCGGTTTCAGCCATAAGTTTACTTTTCATTCCATAGTTAATGACCAACTCTTTCAGGAAGAAAAATTTGAAGAACTTGTAGGTGTTTTGTTTTGTTTTTTGATCTACTGAATGCCTGAAACCTTTCCTTTTGTGGAAAAAAGAAGCTACTTTCTTTTTTAGCAATAATAAAATATGGTGAAAACAATGCAACAGGATGGTAGCCTTGGTCCCCATCCTGAGCAATCTCAAGGACACACCCTCCCAAGGTGTTGCTGTATTGAATGTCTGGCAGGAATTTGTTCACAGTCTTGCTTACTTGCAGGTTCTAGAGCTGCTGGATGCTAGGTTTTTAAATTCTCTGAATTAAATATAATAATTTAATCATGTGAAATATTTTTTACTTTTCATTTCTAGCTCTCGTGCTCATTCCCCCATGATAGCTGTAGGAAGTGATGACAGTAGTCCAAATGCAATGGCCAAAGTTCAGATTTTCGAATATAATGAAAACACCAGGTCAGTACTGCTTTGGTTAAGTATTATTCCAAATTGCATTTTAATAACTTTAGCTTTTAAAAATGTTTAATTTTTAAAATTGTTATTTCTTTATTTATTAGCTGAATTATGTATTATTTATTACATACTTAACTGATTTCCTATCATATGCCATGTTCTGTGATAGACTATCCTATATAATAAAAGCTTAATATGCTCAGTATCCGACTGTTCATTTGACTTTTCCACCAGTCGCTATGACGTGCACTGATCACCAGGGGGCAGACACTCCTTCTGGTAGGTTAGCTTGCTGCTGGGATCTGGCTGATCGGGACTGGGCAAGATGGGCTGGACATGCCCTGGAGCCCTCCCGTGGTTCCTCCCTGGCCCCGATCATGCACTGGTGGGGATCCCTTGGCCTGGCCTGCGCCCTCTCACAATCTGGGACCCCTCAGGGGATGTCTGCAGGCCAGGCTGAGGGACCCCACCGGTGCACGAATCCGTGCACCAGGTCTCTAGTGATAATATAAAATTGAATGTTATAGATGACAAGGTAATTGATTTCCCAGTATGTACCATCTTGCAGGGAAAACAAGTAAACAAAAAAGTAAAAAATGGTGATGTATTTTATAAACCAGGAGAATCAGGATATTAAGAGTTTACACCTAGGGGCAGGAAGCCTGGAAGGTTCACCCAAAGGCAGACCTATAGGATGAGTAGAAGTTAGCCAAAGAGGGCAAAACATTTCAGATGGAGAAAACTGCATGTGATAAGGTCCATGAACAAGAGAGCCAATATACACTGAGTGGCCAGATTATTATGACCACCCCATCAGTACTTCGTTGGGCCACCTTTTGCCTTCAATACTGAGGCGATTCTTCTTGGCATTGACTCCACGAGATGTTGAAAGGTAATGCGAGGGATCTGACACCATGCCTGATGAATAGCACTGTCCAGTTCTGTGATATTTGATGGTTGTGGAACCAGCTGCCTGATGGCTCTTTTAACTTTGTCCCACAAATGCTCAATTGGATTGAGATCTGGTGATTGTGGGGCCACCTAAGCAAGGTAAAGTCTCCCTCATGTTCTTGAAACCACTCCTGCACAATATGAGCACTGTGGCATGGCACATTGTCTTGTTGGGAAGAAGCCATTTCCATTGGGATACACCATCGACATGATAGGATGAACTTGATCAGCAATGATACTTAGGTATCTTGTGCTATTTAGACTTTTATAATGGTCTGGCCCTCTAGTAACTTCAGGGCAAAATTATAGCTAATCTGCCTAATATTTTTATTGATTTTAGGGGGGGAGGGGAGATAGAGACACCATTGATGTGAGAATCATTGATTGGCTGCCTCCTGCACGCCCCTTACTGGGGATCGAGCCCACAACCTGGGCATGTGCCCCAGACCGGAATCGAACCCAGTACCTTTCAGTGTTCAAGCCAACGCTCTATCCACTGAGCAAAACTGGCTAGGGCGCCAATATATATTTTAATGTTACACTCAATAAACCTTAATATTTCAAGAAAAACGATTTTAACGACATTTTTATTGTAGTTGGAACATAGGCAAAAAGAAGTGTGGTGAGAAATATGCAAGGCTTATATCTGCAAGACCTCATGTTCAGTGTTTAGGTTTTATCTTCAGGGTAATATGAAGCCACTGAAAGATTTTTTTTTATTAAATCTTTATTGTTCAGATTATTACATTTGTTCCTCTTTTTTCCCCCCCATAACTCCCCTCCTCCCAGTTCCCGCCCCACCCTCCGCCCTCACTCCCCTCCCACTGTCCTCATCCATAGGTGCACGATTTTTGTCCAGTCTCTTCCCGCATCTCCCACACCCCTTTCCCCCCCAAGAATAGTCAGTCCATTCCCTTTCTATGTCCCTGATTCTATTATGATCACCAGATTATTTGTTCACTTGATTCTTAGATTCACTTGTTGATAGATGCATGTTTGTTGTTCATAATTTGTATCTTTACCTTTTTCTTCTTCTTCCTCTTCTTAAAGGATACCTTTCAGCATTTCATATAATACTGGTTTGGTGGTGATGAACTCCTTTAGCTTTTCCTTATCTGTGAAGCTCTTTATCTGACCTTCAGTTCTGAATGATAGCTTTGCTGGATAAAGTAATCTTGGTTGTAGGTTCTTGGTATTCATCACTTTGAATATTTCTTGCCATTCCCTTCTGGCCTGCAAAGTTTCTGTTGAGAAATCAGCTGACAGTCGTATGGGTATTCCCTTTTGATTTTTTACAGAGAGGAAGGGAGAGGGATAGAGAGTTAGAAACATCGATGAGAGAGAAACATCGATCAGCTGCCTCCTGCACACTTCCTACTGGGGATGTGCCTGCAACCACGGTACATGCCATTGACCGGGATCGAACCTGGAACCTTTCAGTCTGCAGGCCGATGCTCTATCCACTGAGCCAAATCGGTTACAGCTGAAAGATTTTTTTAAGTTGGAGAATAACTGGATAAAATGATAGTTTAACTCTTCTATAGGTGTGGAAAGTATTATGGAAGGTAGCATGAGTAGATTTAGAGTTAGGATGCTGTTATAATAGTTCAGGTGGAAGGTTATAGTGGCTTTGAAATAGAGTAGTGGCAATGAGGATGGAGAGAAGTGACAATTTGATAATAATTTAAGAAGTGGTATTAGTAGGATTGGATGTGGGAGGTGAAGAAGGGGAAAGCTATCAAGATTTCCAAGGATCTGGCTTAATAGTTCGATGAATAGTGTGTCATTCACTGAGGTAAGGAATTCTGGAATTAGGTCAGATTTGGGTAGAGTGTAGCAGCATGTGAAGAAAATTTTAATTTTGGTTATGTTGAGATATCTGTAATACCTTTGAGAGCCATAAGCATTGTGTCAGTGGTATACTCAGTCTTACAGTGGTATACTTAATCACCATTAGGTTATTGGCTGGGCTTCACATGTGCTAGACAAAATTCTTGGGTCTAGTAGTCAGATATTGGGTGGGGCCGGAAGTAGAAGAGAAAAACTATTAAAATTTCTATGGGCTCTGCGATTCAGAATGTTACTACTTGGGTTTTAAAGCGGTTCTTATACATACCTGCTACCTTCCTAGAGTCTTGATTTCTTCAGAGAGGCTCTGTCTGCAGTGGTGCTGTCCAGTAGAACTTGCTTTGATGGTGGAACTGGTCCATATCTGCACATCTGATGCAGTGACCATTAGCCATGTGAAGCCATTGAAACTAAAATGTGGATACTGCCGCTGAGAAATGGAATTTGTTTATTTTTATCAATTTAATTTTAAATAGGCACATGTGGCTGGTGGCAGCACACTTCTAGAATGCAGAGACTTTCCATTAGAACCTCTTTTAAGCTATCAAAGCTATGAACCACATTCATAGCACATTTTAAAGAGGCTTCATGAAGAGCTAATGTTTTTAAAGTAATTTCTTTCAACTTTAGTTAGAGTGAATAATGAGCCATAACTCTAAAACTTGAAAGGTGGATGGACCATTCCTAAAATATAGGAAAATAAAAAGTACTTTATAAATAAGATTTGAGTAAAGATCTTGGTTTAGTTCTGAAAGAAAATATAGGACAAATAGAAAGTACCTAAGTACTTAAAAGCATCCAGTGATAAAGGTATGAGTCCCTTAGCTAGGAGACTATATCTAGATTAGGGGGAAGATCTCTTTTATTATCTCATGTAATAAGGAGCCTGGCTTTGGAGAAGTTCTGGAGGTAGTTAAATGGCTCAGTTGCTGAGTGATGATGTCAATGGCCTTAGTATTTTCCATTCATTTTGCTCTCATCCTTAGTGTGTTGATTTTAGCTTCTTATGAACACATGAGTTGCAGGTTTGCCATACACATGTAAGGAAGGGCATTTCCTTTCATGAATCTTTTTGTATTAGGAAGAGAAAAACTTTTCTAGAAGCATATATATATATATATATATATATATATATATATATATATGTATATGTATATGTATATGTATATGTATATGTATATATATAATATATATATATATATTTTTTTTAAGCATCAGTTAGGAAATACCATGGTTCCTTTTACTTTATTATAATTTAATATATTTTTATTGATTTCAGCAAGGAAGGGAGAGGGAGAACGAGAAACAGCAATGGATGTGAATTATTGTTTTTTTAAATATATTTTTATTGATTTCAGAGAGGAAGGGAGAGTGATAGAAACATCAAAGATGAGAAAGAATCATTGATTGGCTGCCTCCTGCATGCCCCCCACTGGGGACCGGAGCCCACAACCCAGGCATGTGCCCTTGATTGGAATTGAACTTGGGACCCTTCAGTCCACAGGCCAATGCTCTAGCCACTGAGCCAAACCAGCTAGGGCTGGATGTGAATTATTGAGTAGCTGCCTCCTGCACGCCTTCTACTGGGGATCTAGCCCACAACCTGGGCATGTGCCCTGACAGGGAATTGAACTGTGACCTGATTCATAGGTTGATGCCCAACCACTGAGCCACAGTGGCCAGCTCTAGAAGCATCTTACCAGGATTTTTCATTGGGTCCTGTTGTCCATAATTGGGTCATTTGCTCAGGCTTTAGCTGCAAAGGAGTCAGCATGTGTCTGGCAGTTTCTGCATCTAGAATGCAGAAAAAGGGAAGTGGCATTGGGTAGATAACAATGTCTGCATGTGTCATGGTTATCTGGAGGTAGTAGTGGGGAGGGATTGACTTAGGAAGTTATTAGACCTTTTCAAGTTTAGCTGTTTTTGGATTTTTTTGGGTCTGGTTCTTTGAAGTAAGAGTTGTTTGAAGGTTCTTAATAGATTGAACATGGTACACGGAGGACATGTGATAGTGGATTATATAGCATTCAGTTATTAATACACCATTTAGTACATAGGAAACATCAAATTAACTAGTATTGGATATTTTTATTTCTATTGTTGAATGAAAATATTAATTAGGACCTGGTGTTGATAATGATACAAATAAGTGTCCTGCATTTATATAGTTAGAGAGCACTTTCACACATATTATGAAATTTGAATGCTAACCACCATCTCATAGTAGGGGAGGTAGCTTTTATATTAGCACCATTTTCCAAATGTAGAAAGTGAGACCAATAAAGTAAATGACTAGTCCAAGGTCAAAATTAGGAGTTAGGACCACATAGTAAAGCAAGGGTATATGTAAGATTGTTCAGGGTGATCATAGGGTGAAGAGAGGTCAAGGAAGGAACCTCGAAGTGCATACTAGCTTGGAGGTATTTCAGAAAGAATGTTGTGATGAAAAGAAGGCCAAGTAGAGAGTGCTGGGAACACCAGTACTGGTGAGGTAAAAGTAGGTTTACAGTTGTAAGTATGGAAAACATAGAGTTTATTCTTGTGTTTACTAATTGTTGTATACTTTCCCATATAAACAACTGTAAGCCTACTGTTGCCACACCCTGTGTGTCAGAGGAGAGTGGTGGAAAGCTAACCCCCTCTCTAACACACACTGCTTCAGTTCTATCCCTGATAGCCATTTGAAGACAGAAAGATGTAATAGAAAAATCTGATATGCTGTCTCCTTCATTGTCTTGTTCTTTATTTGCAGATATAAAAATAGAATAGTAAGGATAAAGTAGACTTCGGTATAGCTTCCTTTATCACCACTAAAAAAAAAACACCACCACTCAGTTCCTGCTATTACCAGCTTTGCTTTTTTATTTACACTCAAATATTTAAGAAATTCAATTATCCTTTTTAAAAATAATTCAGTATCTCATTTTAATTAAGTCTTTTTTTTTCTCTATAATATATTTTATTGGTTTTTTACAGAGAGGAAGGGAGAGAGAGAGAGAGAGTTAGAAACATCGATGAGAGGGAAACATCGATCAGCCGCCTCCTGCACATCTCCCACTGGGGATGTGCCCGCAACCCAGGTACATGCCCTTGACCGGAATCGAACCTGGGACCCTTCAGTCCGCAGGCCGACGCTCTATCCACTGAGCCAAACCGGTTTCGGCTAATTAAGTCTTTCTTAAAGTATTCTAAATTAAATTGAAAAAACCAACAGAAGCCGGAACCGGTTTGGCTCAGTGGATAGAGCGTCGGCCTGCGGACTGAAGGGTCCCGGGTTCGATTCCGGTCGGGGGCATGTGCCTGGGTTGCGGGCACATCCCCAGTGGGAGATGTGCAGGAGGCGGCTGATCGATGTTTCTCTCTCATCGATGTTTCTGGCTCTGTATCTCTCTCCCTTCCTCTCTGTAAAAAATCAATAAAATATATTTAAAAAAAAAAAAAAAAGAAGAAAAAACCAACAGAAGAAACCTGGGAAGTTTTATAAGTTTCCTAGGGCTGCAATAACACATCACTACAAAGTGGTGGCTTAAAACAAATTTATTCTTAGGTTTCTGGAGTCCAGAAATCTGAAATCAAGGGGTTGTCAAGACTGTGTTCCTTCTAAAATCCTGCCTTGTCTCTTCAAGCTTCTAGTGGCTGCAGGAGTTCCTTGGTGTGTGGTAGCTAATTCCAATCTCTGCCCCTTTCTTCATATGTTAGTATTCTTTATATGTCTTTCCTCTCTGTACTTTATAAGGACACTCAACATTGGATTTAGGGCCTACTCTAAATCCAGGTGATGCTCTCATCCCCAGATTCTTAATTATTTCTGCAAAGACCCTTTTTCCAAATTAGGTCACATTCACAATTTAAGTGTTTAGGGCTTGGACATACTTACTACGTACTGCAGATGTAAACATTCATTGTGAGCAATATAAAAATAATTGAGGTATGTCAATATATGGATTTAAGAAGTTTTTATTTCTGGAATTTTTAATGTAAAATTGTTTGTTTTTTCATTAGGAAATATGCAAAAGCTGAAACCCTCATGACAGTTACTGATCCTGTCCATGATATTGCATTTGCTCCAAACCTGGGAAGGTCTTACCACATTCTGGCCATAGCAACCAAAGATGTGAGAATTTTTACATTAAAGCCTGTGAGGTGAGTTTTTGAAACAATTACTAATTTAAAAGTGTTCTTGACTCTTAATTATTTTCATTTGTGGAGGAGAGTGTAGAGGCAACTGTGATCTGAAGAATGGATTCCTTAATGAACATTTCATCTTAATTACAGTCAAACATTGGTTCTCGAATGTCTCCCATCTTGAACAATTCATTTCTCAACCCGACAACCCTTTCATGCTGATACCTCTATGATCAGTCATGCCTCTCTCAGGCTACAAAAGAGAGTGTGCGAGTATGACTCAGTTTATTGCTAAACTTCACGTTGTTAACATCTTAGGAAATTGTGCTGTGAATAATTCTGTGTTTTATGGCTTTTGTTGCTGCTCATTATTATTAAATTTTCATTTTTTACTGCATTTCATTTGCTTTTTATGAACTCACATTTCATGTCCTTTTTGTTTTAAAGTGTTTATTTATAGATTAAACAATACATTAGACATGTACTGCATATAAGAAAGGTTAAAACAGAATCATTTGTGGATCTGGAATGGATTAATTCACTTTACATTATTTCTAATGGGAAAAAGAGATTTGGTTTTTGAACAGCTTTCCAGAATGAATTAAGTTCGAGAACCAAGGTTCCACTGTATGTTTTTTGTTTTTTTTAAAATATATTTTATTGATTTTTTACAGAGAGGAAGGGAGAGGGATAGAGAGTTAGAAACATCGATGAGAGAGAAACATCGATCAGCTGCCTCCTGCACATCTCCTACTGGGGATGTGCCCACAACCCAGGTACATGCCCTTGACCGGAATCGAACCTGGGACCTTTCAATCCGCAGGCCGACGCTCTATCCACTGAGCCAAACTGGTTTCGGCCACTGTATGTTTTATTTAGACTGATACTAACAATGAATTAGATCCTCTGAATTTAATTTGTATTCTATAAATGTTTGAATGAAGGTGATTGTCTAAGGGAAAATTAAATTAACACTGAGACATTCTTGTGAATAACCTGTTAGCTTTAATTTTGGAATTGTGAGTTTGTCATTTTTTCTTCCTTCTATTCTTCTCTTCCTACTGCTTTATTTTCTTTTTAATCCTCACCCAAGGATATGTTTATTGATTTTAGAGAGAGAGAAGGGGGGGGAGAGAGAAATATCCATGTGAAAGAATAACTGATTGGTTGCCTCCCAGACGGGTGTCCCGACTGGGGATTGAACCCACTACCTGAGTATGTATGTGCCCTGATGAGGAATTGAACCAGGAACCTTTTGGTGTATGGGCAACGATCCAACCATCTGAGCCTACCAGCTGGGCTCCTACTACTTTTCTTTTAAAATGATTTATTTCATCTATTTTATTCCTCTACTTTGGATGAATAAAATCCTCTTTTGTTGTATCTTCTATGAAATAGTCACTCATTATTTTTTATGTGGTGGGATCACGCCAGGTACTGGTGAGTCAATTGAATGTGATGCAACCCAATGAGCTAATGGGGGAGGGTATGGGTATGAGCTAATGGGGGGAGGGTATGCACATTATTATAAAATAACTAGAGGCCAATGCACGGATCGTGCACCCGTGGGGTCCCTCACCTGACCTGCGGGGATCAGGCCAAAACCAGCTCTCTGACATCCCCCGAAGCATCCTGGATTGTGAGAGGGCGCAGGCCAGGCTGAGGGACCCAATTGGGGCCCCGGGGCGGGGGGACCACAGGAAGGCTCCAAGGCGTGTCTGGCCCGTCTCGCCCAGTCCCGATCAGCCAGACCCCAGTAGCAAGCTAACCTACCAGTCAGAGTGTCTGCCCCCTGGTGGTCAGTGCACGTCATAGCGACTGGTGGAAGAGTCAAACGAATGGTCAGACACTTAGCACATTAGGCTTTTATTTTATAGGATATGGTAAGTAGGTGAGACCATTTATATATATTTTTGTTTAGATAGGTGTGTTTTGTGTGTGTATGTGTGTATGTAAACCTGTTTGCAGAATTCCTCAGGAACATTTTTTTTGTTAACAGGAAAGAACTTACTTCCTCTGGTGGACCAACAAAATTTGAAATCCATATAGTGGCTCAGTTTGATAATCATAATTCTCAGGTTTGGCGAGTGAGTTGGAATATAACAGGAACAGTGCTAGCATCTTCAGGTGATGATGGCTGTGTAAGATTATGGAAAGGTAAGATTTCGATGAATAATTATTGCCTTAAGTTGCTGCTTTAGAATTTTCACTTAGAAATGTAAACTAAGTATTTTTGAAAAAAATTATCTTTCCATAGCTACTTTAAAATTATGTGTTATATTAATTTATTTTGAACCTTTATCAGTTTACCTAGTTCATAGCAGTTAAAGACTAATTGAATTGTTTTTAAGTGTCTGTGTGGAATAAAACAACCATATATACATATATATATATATCTCCTGGTGCATGGATCCGTTCACCAGGTGGGGTCCCTCAGCGTGGCCTGCAGGGATTGGCCAAAACCAGCAGTGCAATGCTGCCTGCCACTCTTGACTGCCGCTCCTGCTCTTCCTGGCCCCGCGGTCTGGTAGGCTCGTTGCCGCTCTGCTGCAGTCTCTGAGCTGCAGTGGCAGCCAGCCGTGAACCCTCGTCTGGTGCCCGTAGGTCAGCTGAGCAGGACTCCCACTGTGGGAGT
Organism: Myotis daubentonii; assembly: GCF_963259705.1. NCBI lineage: Eukaryota > Metazoa > Chordata > Mammalia > Chiroptera > Vespertilionidae > Myotis > Myotis daubentonii. Next base: position 65,237,925 of record NC_081847.1, read on the forward strand.
GCACTGACCACCACGAGGCAGCTCCTGCGTTGAGTGTCCACCCCCTGTTGGTCAGTGTGCATCATGGTGACCGGTCAAATAGTTGACCAGTCGAACAGTTACTTAGGCTTTTATGTATAGAGATATTTTATTGATTTCAGAGAGGACGGAAGAGAGAGATTTAGAAACATCAATGATGAAAGAGAATCATTGATTGACTGCCTCCTGCATGCCACTCATGGGGATCTAGCCCACTACCTGGGCATATGCTCTAATCGAGAATCAAACCATGATCTCCTGGTTCATAGATTGATGCTCAAGCACCGAGCAACATGGGCTGGGCAACAAAGCAACATTTATTTATTATTTTTTGCATTCAAAGAATTAAGCCATTTTGGATAAGCCACTCAAACCCAAAGGTTTTGTTTCCTACATCCTAATCTCTGAGGATGTTAGGTACCCACTTGACTTATACTTGCATAACCATTTGACAACTCCATTACCCTATATATACATGTAATTGAAACTTGTTATAATTAAGATAATTTATCTTGATATTAACTTAATGTAATAATGTGGCACTTAGAGAATTATCTTCGAGGAAGGGAAATGGGAGGTGAAAGATTTATTTGTTAAATTAGTAATTCTTTTAAGACTTTAAAAAATAATTGTTAAAATTAATTGTTTTGTATTTTAAAATGTCTTTAACATTTATTCTGACTGACATGTAGCCTATAGGACGCTTGTTTCTTTAATTATAGTTTAAGGACATGAACATAGATTTGTGCCCTTGAGCATAGGGTATTAGTCTTATTGATGTATTTGTCCATTTTCCTTTCAGCTAATTATATGGACAATTGGAAGTGTACTGGCATTTTGAAAGGTAATGGGAGCCCTGTCAATGGCAGTACTCAGCAGGGAAACCCAAATCCTTCCCTAGGTTCAAGTATCCCAAATCTTCAAAATTCATTAAATGGATCTTCTGCTGGCAGGTAGGCTGTTTTATGGGAAAACTAGAAATTATTTTATTTTTAAATCATTCTGGTAGCTATACTAAAGGTGTGTTATTTCATGGATTTTAAGACTGAAGTAAGAAATTTACCTAGTCGTAATATTACTTAGTCATAATATTATTTATAGGTAGGTTGTGAGGCCATTCAAACAAAATTATATTATGAAATTTAGGTAAAGAAGAAATATGGGATAATACTGAGGATTTTAGCTGTAGATTATTAGTGTGCTAGTACTGCTGGCAGTGTAGCCTTTGAATTGGGTCAAACTGAAATCCTAAATAAAATACATTAATTAAGGCTTTTATAGAGGAGAGTAAGTTAATTTTTTTTGTTTTGTTTAAAATGTTAATGGATTTATAAGAAGAAATGGTTATTCTGAGTACTTGATTTTTTTTAGAATTTTTAACATTTTAGATTCTTACTGATCTTAATAAAGAATATTTGATGTGATCTAAAGAGTCATACTGTTGTTTTGGTATTCAAATTTTAAATATGTGAATTTGTATGGTAAAATTATTTTAATATGCCTTTGTGAATAATTTGGAATATTCAGGAAATTTCAAGGCACAGCCTTAACAAACTGTCCTGTAGTTATCCTGTTGTCATCTTAAATAAAAGAATTGTATTTAAAAATGTCTCAACTATTTTGTATTGTTATATTTTTATAAAGAAGTCCTGTTATTTGATTTTGAGGTTTAAGTATTTGCATGGAAACAATTTCAGGTTACCATAGAAGATATCAGATTATAAAGATGATTCTAAGAAGCAAAGGAAACTAGTGTAAATTAAAAGGAAAAAACACAAAATCTAGTTTTTGGTTGTTGCTTGTATTGCATATTTTCTCTTGTAAAGAGCTTTAAAATTTTGAAATTTGTTCTTATTGTGTTAATACCCATGTGTGTTAGATCTGTGATGCATTTTCCCTTCTCCAATTGTATTATGTCCTTTAACAGAAAGCACAGCTGAGTACCAGCTAACTGGAGTAACTTTGCTGATTTGCTGCTTGTTGCATGCACACAGGAATGGAAAGTGAGCTCCTTTTCCCCTTCCCCAGCACCATTTGGCCTCTTCCAAGATACACCAGCAGCCTGCTTACTACTAAACTGCAACCCAAAAAGCTTCTAAAAATACAGTATATATCTTTTTTTTTTTTGTATTAACCAGTTTATTGACACTAGTTGAAACTTTTGAATATAAATGGAGAGGCTTTTTGTTGAGACATTGTCACCAAAACAATTTTTGGAAATGTTCCTGAAATTAACAAGGGTTTTTAAAATGCGAAGGATTTATTACCACCCTTGTAAGTAGTTGGGAGGAGGGAAAATATAACTTTATTCCATTTGGAGAATGAAGGCTTATTTCTTTTGTTTTTCTAAAACAGTAAGCTAAAATGATGAATTTTTATAATTTTAATTTGAAGATTGAATAAATATTTTTCATAAAGATTGTTTTGAGTGCTAATGTGTTTACCTTTTGTAGAATTGGTTTAAACATGATATTCCATACAACTCTGTCATTTCTTAGTAATATTTTTAAAATATTAGTAAAGGTGGAGAAAAGTAGTAGTAAAATGAAAGTAAACTGTACAGTTGTAGCCAAATTAAATATTTGGTATTGCATCATTTATAATTTGGTAGTAAAATGAAAATACCTTTGTAAGTATATTCACTAAAGAGATAAATGTTTCTTTTATGTGCTTGTATATATTTATGGTGTGATTCTGTGGTTTAAATTTCCTTCAAGTCAAAATTTGGCAACATACTATAAGAGAAGCAGTTGAAATTTTGCTGACATTGTGCATGCACATTTACTTCCACATTCCTTCTCCCAGAATTTTCTTAATTTAGTTGGCTGCTTCATGTAGTTAATATCTTATAGAACTGTGACCTTGAAGACAAAGCCATAAATTTTTGTTTGCTAAAATGCATAATTATTATGGGTAAGTTATAATAAAATGTCAGAATAACAGCAATAGGACATATTCTTTGAGCCCTTTTAGTTACCAAAATTGTGTACTATTGTAAGGATTTGCAGAAAACCAACTAAGAGTATTCAGAGATTGTATTTCTTTGAAAGTATGTTGCAATAACTGGCTATACTTTGTGAAAGTATATTTGAATTGGTTTTCAGTATCATGTTTGCATTAAAAAATGTGAAATGTGTGCCAGCTATTACTACAAATGAAGCGTTACTTAAAATAAATTAAAAGCTTATTAGAGTTGTAAATTTACAGGATAGCATCAAATGTTTCTGAGGTTAGAAAATGTTTTAAATTCTGTAATTGTCTTTTATGTAACATTCATGCTGGTAATTTTTTGAACATTTTAAGTTTAACAGATTGTAGTTTTTTCTTTCAAATTTCTACACTTGCTTAGGCCAGCGTGATCTGAATAAGGGTCTTGATTTTTGCATAATATTATGTTCTGTTAGTTTGGCATGACTATATTAAAGCTATGCCCCCCAGCATTTGTTTTTTCCTCTTTGGTTCTCTTTGTATTTACTACTTTTCTCTTTTTCTTCTTTCTTTTTCTGTTGTTTTGTTTTGGTGTCTTGTTCATGTCTTCATTGTTTCAGGTATTTCTTTCCCCTTCTGGATTCCCCACAGGCTGGATCGAGATGGTCCAATTATGCTCAGCTTCTTCCTTCTCCTCCTCCTCCTCCTCCTCCTCCTCCTCCTTCCTTTCCTCTTCTGGTCGAGCACTCTTGCGATGCTGACACTGCCAACCTCCAGTATCCTCACCCTTGCAGACAGTCTCTGTCTCGGCCTCTTAATCCTTTAACTGAGAATGAAGGGGTTTAAAACATTGGCTTAACACTTAAAGGCTTTATTTTAGTGCTTGTAGATGCTTTCATTCTAGCTGCTTTTTGTTTTTCTTCATTTTTCTTTCAGAAGATTTTTCTATTATAGGGCTGTCTTGCATGCATTACAACCAGAACACAGTGTTTGGAACCTAAACGTATTTGTGCTTCTGCATCAAAGGAATATTTCTTCATTGGTTGATAACCTTTGATGAAATGAGCTATGTACAAGTAACATTCAACTGTGAGAATTACCCACTAACTGACTTGAAAGTGCCTCTTCTGTAAATTTTACTTTGAATTGCTACAATGGTGTTAAGTTTCTTATGGTTTGTCATATTGGTTAATGTGAAAGCATATCATTATAAAGTTCACTCTGCCTTTGATACATACTAAGAAATGTTTTTAATTTTATAGGTTAATATTGAAACTGACCAGTTTGTAAAATAAATCATTCCTGTGTATAAAGCAGCAAAACATAATATGGACTGTTTGGTCTTTTTATTAAACAAAGGAACTTGTTTTTATTACCTATAATTGCTGTTTAAAGCTATTGTAATTATTCTCCAAGTAGATTATTTAATAAAATATATTTTAAATATATGAATCTGTTGCCTTATAAAAATAAAATGTATTCTATTTGATAGTTGGTAAAGCTTGTTGCTAAAAAATATAATCCAAATAATAAAAAATTAGAGGATGGGTATGACATTTATTTAAAAGGTAGAAAGTCAGTATGTAGACTAACATGTAGAACTGACACATATTGACTTTCAATCTAATTAGACATTAGATGTTTTCTTTTTTTTAATATTTTATTTTATTGAATTTATTGGGGTGAAATTGGTTAATAAAATTATGTAAGTTTCAGAGGTTATTTTCTAAAATGATACTTTTAAAATTTGAAAACAATCCTATATAATAAAACCCTAATATGCAAATCAACCGAATGGCAGAACAGCCGGTCGCTATGATGTGCACTGACCAGCAGGAGGCAGACGCTCAATGCAGGAGCTCCTGTGTTGAGCATCTGTCCCCCAAGAAGGAGGCAACTGGTGGCAGTGGGGGGCGGGGCTGGACAGTGGGAAGCGCCGGCCACCAGCCAAGGCAGGTGCCAGCAGGGGCCCCCTGATCACTCCATTGACCTCCCCTCCCCCCCCATAGATGGGCCCTAATTGCCCGCCAGGCCTAGGGACCCTACTCTATATATTGGGAACAGTCTCCTAGATTTTAAAATTAAAACCTGGCAAGGCTACTCTAACACTGAAAAAATAGGATGACGTAGCGATGACATGCGTGGACTCTGGCTTGCACATTTTGTGGTCAGCCCTGATTCTGACACAACTGTGCGACAAATCCAATTACTTAATTTCTCTCTGCTTCAGTTTTTTCACCCATAAGAGGGAAAATGGTACTACTGCCTCAGAAGGATTATGTTATGTACTATTTATAATCAGGGCAAAATAATGTAGCTGCCCATACAACAGCAAGATGCCTTTCACCTGTATGAAAAGTATGGTAACTGGTGCACGCAGTGTTCCAGATTGCAAGAGGGATGTCCGACTGCCAGTTTAGGCCCAATCATGTGGATGCCACGTGATCGGGCCTAAACTGGCAGTCGGACATCCTGAGGGGCCCTGGGTTGTGAGAGGATGCAGGTCGGGCTGGCTCCCCCCCTTCCCCCCGCACGAATTTCATGCACGGGTGGCGGGGGCGGCCGGGTCCGTCTGCCCAGCCTGCGCCCTCTCACAGTCTGGGACACCTCGGGGGGTGTCCGCCTAAGCCAGCAGTCAGATACCCCTCTTGCAGTCTGGGGCTCTTGCAGTCCGGGACCCTTCACTCCTTACTGCCCACCTGCAGCAGAGGCGGGAGAGGCTCCCGCCACTGCCAGTGCACTGGCCAGCTGTGAGCCCGGCTTCTGGCTGAGCAGCGCTCCCCCTGTGGGAGCACACTGACCACTAGGGGGCAGCTCCTACATTGAGCATCTGCCCCCTGGTGGTCAGTGTGTGTCATAGCAACCGGTCGTTCTGCCGTTTGGTTGATTTACATATTGGGGTTTTATTATATAGGACTAGGGGCCTGGTGCACGAAATTCGTGCACTGGGTGTGTGTGTGGGGGGGAGTGTCCCTCAGCCCAGCCTGCCCCCTCTCACATACTGGGAGCCCTAAGGCATTGACCCCCATCACCCTCCAATCGCAGGATCGGCCCCTTGCCCAGGCCTAATGCCTCTGGCTGAGGCGTCCGGCTCGGGCAGCAGGGACCCGCAGCTGCAGCGGCCCCGCGATCGTAGGCTTCGCTTTAGGCCCAGGCAAGGGGCCCCTAGCTCCTGGGACTGCCAGCTTCGACCGTGCCCAGCTCCCATCGCTGGCTCCACCCCTACTTCCTGCTATCACTGGCCAGGGTGGAAAAGGCACCTGATTCTCCGATCATAGCTCCCCCCTGGGTTTCCGATCACTGTCAGTGGCAGGGGGCTTCTTCCTGCTTTCCCTTTCGCCTCCCTGCATTGTGCCTACATATGCAAATTAACCGCCATCTTGTTGGCAGTTAACTGCCAATCTTAGTTGGCAGTTAATTTGCATATAGCCCTGATTAGCCAATGAAAAGGGTAGCTCGTACGCCAATTACCATTTTTCTCTTTTATTAGTGTTGATGATTAAAACTATGGGACTAGTAATACTCTTTGGTTCAGTTTTCTCAGGAATTATCAAGGATAACTTCCTTCAGGGCTAGAGCAAGATGTAATTTGAGAAGCATTTCAAATGTGGCTATTAGTTAATCACATATAGATGATATAATAGTTAAAACCATATATTATAATCTAACTTTCAGGCACCTTTTCTATAAATAGTGTCATATCCCTAGAACTTAACATGCAAAAGATAAACAGCTGATAAGACATAATGTATTAATTTTAACTTTAGGTACGTTTGAGTTTTGTTGTGTGTAGTTGTTAAAATGTTTTGTCTGTAAAGTTAGCATTCCAATGTAAGAAAAAGAATCCTTTCTAATAATTGTCAAATGTCTTCTGTTAAAGGACCTGTAAACGTGTTTAGGTTCAAAACAAGGGGTCTAACTTAATGCTGAATCTGGCTCAGAATTAAGAATTCATTCACATCTTTTAAGATTTCAATCATAGAGGTGCCTGGGGTTAAAATGGGATAATGAATTAAGACAGAGTCTCCAATTTAATGAATAGTGAGCATCTGTGTGCGAGATATGTGCTAAACGTTGCAATATATAAAAAATAGTGCACACAAAACTCAAACTAGTGGGAGAAGGTATTTACAGGATTTACAAAACATAACGAGGATTCAGCCTCAGTAATAAAGATTGAAACAGTATAGTAGGCATAAAAGCAAGTGATCTGTTTGAACTGGCAAAGTTTGGAAGTGATGTAGCATTTCAATAGGTGGAGTGATTTAAATGGAGGCGGATAGGAGTTCCAGGATAATGGCTTAGGAGGGGAAAGAGGACAAGGTTGTGTTAAGGCAACAATGAAAGAGTAAGGTTCCTTTAGGGAGCTCGTGGGAGATTCATCTGGAATCATACCTTGTCACATTGTAGAAGGCTTTGGATATTTGCAGCTGAAGTGTTACCACTTAAAGCACTTGGTAAAGGCAAGCGATGGGAGAAGCCTGCCTTTTCTTAACTGGATGGGCATCACTTCTAATTCCCTGGAAGGCACCAATGGCCGTGCGACTTCTGCAAGCTCTGCTCAATGTCTAGGAGATTGGGAATTCCGTCAGAGTCCTATTTCTCCTTTTGAGTTGGCAAGTAACATGAGATAATAGCTAATATTTGTTGAGTACCTCCATGTGCCATTGCTCTTCTAGATATCTTATGTAGGATTATGATTAATCCTGACAACAACCTCTGGGACAGGTGCTTGAATAATCCCCATTTTACAGATCAGGAAACAGGCAGGTTAAAACGGTTTGCCCAAGGCTGCACAGCTAGCAAGAGAGCCAGGATTGAGATCTAAGCAGTGTGGCATCAGAGTGTAGGCTCTCCTGCCTGCAGATACTTTGGATTGTAGATCCCTGTCAGCAGAGTCTTCCTGGGTGTTGTGGGGAGAACTTTGGTCATGTCAATGTAAGAAACATTCAAACCTGTGAAGAATTTTTGTGAGTTTATTTGAGCCAAACTCGACAAATGCCAGGAAGCAAAATCTCAACGCACCTTCTTTTATACATTATAATCAAAAGAGGAGACTGAAGTGGGTTACATAAATTCATTGGTGATAGATTAGGGAGGTGGGAGAATGCAGAACTTGGAAACCTCTGGGATTGGATCAAAAGTAAAGTGATAGATACTTCTTTTACATACATGGGTGCAGGATAATTAACAGTCAATAATAACAATGGATTTATGGTCTCTGCAGAGCGGTGCCTGTGCTTTGAGGGGTCCAGAAAAAGGAAAATTATTGTTTCAACGGTATGTTATTGTAGGTGCAAAAAGTCAATAGATAGGCTCAGTAAAGGTAAAGATTGACCTTTGTCAGGGAAGATACTGGCGTAGGGCATGACTACCCACCATAAACCACTTTTAGGTTAAAGTTTTAATTTCAGATCATCCTTAGGTCTCTGTAAAGCCGCCAGGCAGGCCTCCCCTGAGCTTGTGAGGTTTAGTATGTGGCCCCTTTCCATCCACAGTCACTTGATTTTTATGGAGGAAGGATGCTTACTGAGTTGGGTACAAGGGAAACAAGGGTGAATGACAGTCTGGAATATAGAGACACGTTCCAGCAAGTTAATCTCCAATGTATAGTGTAAATGGAGGAGTTAAAATACCCTGTGAAACAAAAGTTGCTCATTGTATCAAATAGCATCCTTTCAGTTCTAGGGTTAAGTATTTGGTTTATTCTTCAGGATTCAGGAGATCTTGGAGATTTTCTCCGCTTACTATCTTTGTTAATAGTTAGAATAGGGGGTAATTACAAGGATGGAAGGTTTCAAGAAGAGATGTGAAGAGAACTGTGGAAACATGACTGAGTTTGCCAGGAAGCCAGACCTGATAGATTAAAGCAAGTATTGAAAGTAGTGCCCAAGGATCAAATTGATAACACGAAAAGTGACAATACAGTGTGAAAATGGAGGCAATTAGGGTAGGAGAGACAGAATGGTCTTCAGGTGATAAAACAAGGAAGGGTGGTTTGCTTTTTTGGATGGAGAGATACAGCACTTCTAAGGCAGGAATAACTGGTGGAGAGGATACCCAGGAATGATAATTGAGCAGTATTTTGGAGGAGATAGGAAGTGATCAGATAAATATGTTTTTCTCCACCAGGCTAAAATTAGGAGTAGGACTGTTAAATTCAACTATGTGTTTTTCCTTTTCTCCCCTCCCAGATGCACTGTAATAACTATTGAATGAAGTTAAGGAGTTAACTTTGGAAAAGAGAGAGTCCCCCTAAGACTGAATGGAAGAAAATTTGAGATAAAGTGAAAGGTGTGAAATTGAATTACCTGTATGGTTTCAGTAAAGTAGTAAAGGCCTTGTGCTGAGCAGATGTCGATTTTGGGATTTGAGGCTTGAGGAGGTTAGGGAAAGGTAGGAGCTAATTAGGGATGAATTACGTCTCATCGCCTCACCCCTTACCACACCAGACCAACCTTGTTCCATCACAGAGGCCATTAGATGTAGCGAACTATCTTGAAGCTTGGATCCCAAGGAATGATTTCCTAATTGGAACTTGTTAATAGTGGATAATGTAAGGCAAACCATAATATTTCAGCACCTAACGACTGGTGATCCATAGAAAGGACCCAATCAGAAAGGATATATGCACCCCTATGCAGCACAATTTACCATAGCTAAGATTTGGAAACAGCCTAAGTGCCCATCAGCAGATGAATGGATTAAAAAAAACATGGTATATCTACACAATGGAATACTACACTGCTGTAAAAAAGAAAACTTACCATTCACAACAGCATGGATGGACCTGGAGAGCATTATGCTAAGTGAAATAAGCCAGTCAGAGAAAGATAAATATCACATGATCTCGCTCATTTCTGGAATACTAGAGGCTCAATCTTGTGCACTGGGCAGGGGGAGTGGGTCCCCCTCAGCCTGGCCTGCACCCTCTCCAAGTCTGGGACCTTATCACCCGCCTGCCTCAGAGGCGGGGGAGGCTCCCACCACTGCTGCTGCACTTGCCATGAGCCCAGCTTCTAGCAGAATGGTGTTCCCCCTGTGGGAGCGCACTGACCACCAGGAGGCAGCTCCTGCGTTGTGTCTGCCCCCTGGTGGTCAGTGCATATCATAGCAACCAATTGTTCTGCCCTTTGGTCCATTTGCATGTTAGTATAGGATTATCCTATATAAGAAAAGGCTGATATGCAAATTGACCCTAACAGCAGAATGACTGCTCAACCAGTCACTATGAGGCACACTGACCACCTCTGGTTCCTTTCCCTGGCCTGCAGGCTCTGATCCCCCCCCCCCCCCCATGGCAAACAGGGAACTGGTGTGGGTGGCAGTGGGGGGGGGAGGAGGGCGAGGAGGGAACGGGGCCGGGCCAGCTGCGGGCAGCCTGGGAAGACAGCTCTGACCACAAGCCAGGCCTCTAGTATAGGATAATAAACATAAACTGATGAACAAAAGTAGATCCAGAGACATAGAAGCATGGAACAGACTGTCAAACCTCAGAGAGAAGGCAGGAGAGGAGGGGGTGGATAGAGATCAACCAAAGGACGTGTATGCATGCACATGAGCATAATCTACGGACACAGACAGGGGGTGGGGGGCGGTGAGGGCATGTGCTGGGGGTTGGGGGCGGCTGGGGAGAGGTCAGTGGGGGGGAAAGGAGAATTATGTAATACTTTAAACAAAAAAGAATTAAAAAAATATTTCCGTGTATACGATGGTTGACGGCGCTTTGGAGTTCCAAACCGAATTAAGTAAGCATTACTTTCAAGTCGGCCAAGGCGTTCAATGCGGCGCCTTAGGCTCAGCGACAGTGAGAAGCTCTTCCGCGGCCCGGGCAGCGCTGAGCTCCTCCTCCGGAGCTAGGAGCGCGGCTTCCCCGCTTCAAATCCAGGGCGCGCCGTTCCGCCCAATCACCGGGCTCGTGCCCGCCCTCGCCCTTCGCGCCGCCCAATCCTAAGCAGCTCCTGAGTCCACCGGCTTCCGCTCGTGCGGCGCACAGCCGTAAACCCGAGGGGCGCGCGGTACGGCCGGCTGGGGCGGCCTCGGTGCGCGCACGCGCTTTTGTAGCGCCCCCTGGACCCCGCCTTCCTCGAAGCCGTCCGCGGCGATTTCGCCTCCCGAAGCTGCGATCGCGGGCTCCGTGAGGACGGTCCTCCCGAGTCTTGACATGCGGTTCGGCGGGAGGCAGGCAAATCCGCTTTTGGCTGGCGTTTTGGCTGCCGGGGCGGCGGGGCAGTGACGGTTGGACAGGGGTGGGGAAGGGGGCGCAGGCTGCGGGGCGGGGGCTGCGGGCACGAGCCGGGTCGCGGCGCAGGGCGACTTCCACCATTGCACCGGCTGCCAGCCGCCGTGAATTGCGCTCAGGGAGTTTAATTGGACGCCTCTGTGTCGGAGGCTCTTGGCCAACCGCGAGAGAGCGGCTTTGGAAGTAACCGGCTTTGGAAGTAACCGGCTTTGGTTTTGGGGGATCACAATCTTGTGTCTTCCTCCCACATGGTGACTTCAGCTCTTGAGCTGCAAACCCGCTCTGCGAAGTGCTCTGTTGGTCGGCGGTGTTTGCTTGTGTGTGATGGGCGGGTCGGTTTCTCCGTTTTGTCTGAGACTGACCCAGGAAGCCACCGTGTTAACTAAATGCAGAAGGGTCTGTCCTGTCACCCATTATTCACTTTTGTTTTGGTTTCTGCTAGGCGGTCTTCACCTGCCCTAGAGCTACTTACCTCTAATACCATTCCTACATTTCTTGTATCTGATTTCTTAATGAAAAAAAAAAAACAAAAAAATAAAAACCCAAACATGTGAAATAAGACAATGTTTAATATCACTCTACTTTTGCTTTCTCTTAATTTCAGACTGTTCAGTAAAACATGAGGTCCTTTTCGAGGAAGTCGTTTGGAGGACAGCTGTTTTTATGACAATATTTCCATTTGCTGTTACCATTTTGCGGTTATTCGACTGCAGTTTTTACTGCTCCAGGATCACCCTTTTCTCCGATTTCAGTTTTGTGGGAAAAGTTTGCGGTAAGCTTTGAAAAGTAATATACTAAATGTCTCATTATAAGATATACCTTAAATGCCAAGACTAAATGATGAATATGGCGGAACTTTGTCTTTTTCCCACAGTGTGTACCTTTCAGTGTGTTTAATTGTATATGTAGCCCTCTAATTAACGAGTACAGTAAGTGATATTTTGTATATCCAGAAGTGTGATTAAAGTAATTAAGTGTTAACTGAAGTGCAAATTTTGAGGTCACCGTTTTAAGGAAATAGCAAAGATGGCTACTTAGTTTAAAGATAACATGATATTGTCTTCACTTTAGGTGATGGAGGAGGGATGGGAATGCAATGCAGAGGGAAGTTAGGGAATTTTCCCTTCTAGGAAAGCTTTAGGAATCTGGTATGTCCACGGCTGGTGTAAAACAAGTATAATCCTTTCTGGAAACAAGAGACTAGCTGTTAGATTAGGAATCTTCCGCTGGGTTGTGTTACCCTTGCACCACTAGCAAAGCTCCATCCAAGCACTTAACACTGTATCATAATTGGTAGGAACTGTCTGCAGCCTGAGAACTGCCTTATTTGTTTTTGCATTGCCGATGCCCATGAGAGTGTCTTTCATGATTTGTGTTTGATAATGATGGTTGCACGAATGATCTTTGCTTAATATCTAAGTTTTCTTTGACTTGACTCCTCATGGGAATAATCTTTAAAGAGCTTGGTATGTATTTTAATGTGGTTTATATATCTGTAAAAGAATAATGTAGTAATTAAAAGATTAGACCTGGGAGGCTATTTGGAAGACTCATGTAGTAACATTTAGATTAAAAAGTGATGGGCGGGGGTAAGAGATCAAGCAAAGGACTTGTATGCATGCATATGAACATAACCAATGGACACAGACAGGGGGTGGGGGCGGCCAGGGAGAGGTCAATGGGGGAAAAAGGAGACTTATGTAATACTTTATTTAAACAATAAAGAATTTAAATAAATAAAAAGTGATGGGCCACAGGCGTTGGGAATATAGAAATGGGCCTCAGCTCCGGAGATATATTTTAGAATTTGGTAACTAATTGAGAGAGCAAGAAGGATCAGATAGTCCCAGGTTTCTGTCTGACTTGTATAGCAAGAGGATATGGATAACATATGTCAAAATTAAGGGTAACGGGAAGAGTGGGTGGGGAAGAGGTAGTGGATTTTATATTTGTTGGTTTTGCACTACTTGGGAGGCATTGAGGTAAGGTAGTTATCAAATAGCCTTTGGTAACATGAGTGTAGATTTTAGGATAGAGGTCTGGGCTGAGGTGATTTAAAGATGAGGGAGATGGTATTAGTTCAGAAGAAAGAATACTCTGGAGCCAGACTTGCCTGGGTGTGAATCCTCTGCTCCCACTTATACTGTGTGGACTGGAAAAGTCTCTCTTTTTAAAAAAATTTCTTTAATATTTTTATTTTTATTGATTTCAGAGAGGAAAGGAGAGGGAAAGAGAGAGAGAAACATCAATGATGAGAGAGAATCATTGATCGGCTGCCTCCTGCATGCCCCCTACTGGGGATCGAGCCCGCAACCCAGGCATGTCCCCCTGACTCGACCCTTCAGTCCACAGGCTGATGTTCTATCCACCGAGCCAAACCAACCAGGGCTGGTAAAGTCTCTTAATTCCTTTTCTTCGCCTCAGTTTCTTCAATAGTAGGGATAACTAAAGAATATAGATTACTTTTTTCAACTCATACCCACCAGTGTACTAGGTACTGGGACTGTATGGGTGAACAAGATAGACATGTCCTCAAGAAACTAAAGCCAGAGATGGACCACCTACTGTCAATCATTTATTCATTTCACAAATATTTGAGTATCTACTATGTGGAGACTTATGTAATACTTTATTTAAACAATAAAGAATTTAAATAAATAAATTCTTTGTTATAGGTGTTAGGAAAGAGTGATAGTTAGGCAGGGTCCCTGCTCTTAAGGAGCAATCTTTTTAGCGGGAGAAGACAGACAAATATAAAAACAAATAGATAATGATAAGTGCAGGAAGAAATTAAAATGATTGTGATAGACTGTGGGGCTACATTTGACTTAATGATAAGGTGACATTCAGATTGAGGTGAATGTCCGGAAGAAGGCCTAGCTGTCCAGAGATCTGGAAGAGTCTTGTAGGCTCCAGGGTAGGGATGGGCTTGGGTTTTATAGGAACAGAAAAGCCAGTGTATGGTGAGTGAGCCCAGTGGGATAGGAAATAAGGTGGCCACTGACATTTTCAGTAGGAATGTGGTCATGATTTATATTTAATGTTTCTTTTGATTCCTGAGTGGGAAATTACTCGTAGGGTGGCAACAATAGAAGCATATAGACTGGTTAGGAGGCTTTTCCGCAGGGCGGGGTGGTAGTAGCAAAGACAAGAAGATGTAGAATGTTTAAAGGTGGGTTATGGGCATGTTTTGCCCTTAGGTATGGACTCCACCAGTAGATATGTTTTGTTTGGCAATAGTGTTTTTATTAAATTTAAATGGGTTTGTGAGGGGCCTGTAATTTCCATTTGAGCTCAGTTCTTAGGGTTCTATTATCTGACAGTATTTATGCCTGAAGGCATTTGAGGTTGAGATTCCTAATGTGTTAGATATACATTGCATGACATAAAATCTGAGATCAGAATCCTGGGTATCCCTAACATAAGAGAAAGAGATGTAGAAGTAGTACTTTATGATTTTCCTAAAACTCTTAGTTGTGAAAGGAAGGTGAGAGTTAGTGGCAGGAAGTGTAAATAAAGGACGGAAGAATTTTGAACATGTTTATATAAATCAAGAAGAGGAAATAGAAATATCCAACAGAGGAAAATGCTGGGGCATGATCTGAGAGGAGGATACTTATATGATAATTGGTGATAAATTTCCTGTGTATTGACATAGTTTGAAAACATTCATTTAACAAATTTATTGAGGGTCTATTCTGCCCTCAGGGGGCTTACATTCTAATGTGGTCTCACTTTTTAATGGTAATCTCTGAAATCAGAAGCTAGATTTTAGAGTTTGCTGTTTTTTTTTTTTATTCCATGTTAGAATGGGTACCCAACTAGTAAACTTTTAACTATATCCTAAAATTATCGGTCTATGCCAGCAGTGTTGTCCCTTCTTTGCTTCTTTACTGGATTAGTTTGCGGTAATTCATATATTTTGCTATAGCAATCCAAGAATACGTTAAGCTGTGTTGTATCTCATTATTATGTTAATTATAAGAGTTTGATTTTTTTTTAATGTATTTTTTTTTTATTGATTTCAGAGAGGAAGGGAGAGGGAGAGAGAGATAGAAACATCAATGATGAGAGAGAATCATTGATTGGCTGCCTCCTGTATGCCCCCCATTGGGGATCGAGCCCACAACCCACTCATGTGCCCTTGATTGGATTCAAATCTGGGACCGTTCAGTCCGCAGGCTGATGCTCTATCCACTGAGCCAAACCGGCTAAGGCAATAATTTGCTATAAAGTAGCAAAGTATTCTGAGAATTTACTTCTGAAGACTTCCCTTTTTAGTCCGTTCCAAAAATAAGATTTAAAAAAATAAAGTTTTATTGATTTTAGAGAGGAAGAGAGAGGGGGAGAGAGAGATAAAAACATCAATGATGAGAGACAATCATTGATTGGCTCCCTCCTGCACAACCCACACCTGGGATCGAGCCTGCAACCTAGGTCAACATTCAACCACTGAGCCATGCCAGCCAGGTGGATTTTTCTTAAGATTTCTTAAGATTTATCAGTTTTCTAAGATTTGAAACCTGCACGCTTAATCATTCAAAAAAGTTTTATAGTAATATTTGATTTATAGAAACTTTTATTGTTGCAGGGAGATGGAAGATTTTCGAGGTATAACTGAAGAGTCATTTCCGAGCTTTTTAACCAATTCATTACTTGGTAATAGTGGGATTTTGGAAAATGTAACACTTTCTTCAAATCTTGGCTTGCCTGTTGCTGTTTCAACACTTGCTAGAAATAGATCCAGCACTGATAATAGGTAAGAATGGAACAGATGATTTTTTTTTTAGACCTATAAAGCCTACAATATACTGATACTTCTGTAAAATTTCTCAGCCAAGTTTGAGCTTTTGCTATATCTGAGGTAAATGGCCACATATATGTAAAATTAATATGGAACAAGATAAAACTTACTGTCTCTTGCCCTATTCCATTGCCCTATCAGTGGCAGTGGGTAGGTTTGGGATTGAGTACCAGCGACCTTTGGTCTGTTTATTTTTCTGTCCATAGTGTTTTGGCTTTGTGTTAGTTCAGCCTCAGTGGTGGCTGGTAATTTGAGTTATATCTCTAAATATGATGTGTACAGTTTGTCCATCTTGTATTATGTATAAAGTTGGCTCATGCTTAAATATCTAACCACTTTTCCTTCCTCATAACCTAACATTTGGTTAAGAGCATCATCTTTACCTTTGAATGAAGGGATTGCATTAACCCTGTAAAATCTCTTTAAGATTTCTGTGACTGTTGTGTAATACATACACGCTCCATTGCTGAGCCATTTCAGTGCTTTACACATAGGATGATGGTTTACAACACTGGGGCTCTATTTGTTTTACTCCCTGGTTGGTTTCACAATCATGCTGGCCTATGTCACGATGAATTTTAAATGTGCATAATTTAATTTTTAACAATTAAAAATAGGCATTTTTGTGTGTAGGTGTTCTGATATCCAGGCATCTTATTTAGTAGAAGAGAGGTCTTCAGTTCCATCTGAGTCATCTCCTGGTAGCCAGAGTGAAGCTGAACCAAGAGAGAAGTTACAGCTTAGTTTCCAGGATGATGATGATGAGTAAGTTTGTGCCTCCATGTTGCTTTCACTGTATTAAAAGTGAGTCTCAGTCTTGTGCAAAATGAAGATGTGATTGTGTCTCACATTCTTCTCGTGTGAATCTTTTTTTAAATTAATCACAAACATTAAGTCTTTTAAAACACTTTCTGATTCCAATAGTAATATATGCTCATTGAAAAAAGGAAATACAGAGAATTATAAGGAAGACAATAAAGTATGAAATCCCACTAACTGAGAATAGTCATTTGTAATTTTTATTTATAGTCTTACAGACTATTTTCTTTCTTTCTCTCTTTCTTTCTTTCTTTCTTTCTTTCTTTCTTTCTTTCTTTCTTTCTTTCTTTCTTTTCTTTCTTTTCTTTCTTTTCTTTCTTTTCTTTCTTTTCTTTCTTTTTGTTGTTGTTAATCCTCACCCGAGGATATTTTTCCATTGATTTTTTTAGAGAGAATGGAAGAGGGGGGAAAGACAGAAACATCGATGTGAGAGAAACACATCGATTGGTTGCCTCCAACCAGGGCCAGGGCTGAGGAGCCTGCAACCAAGGTACGTGCTCTTGACTGGAATCGAACCTGGGACCCTTTGGTCCGTAGGCCAACGCTCTATCCACTGAGCAAGACCAGCTAGGGCTCTTTTTTTTTTTAATCCTTACCTGAGGATATTTTTCCATTGATTTTTTAAGAGAGAATGGAAGAGAGAAGGAAAGACAGACAGAAATGTCAATGTGAGAGAAACACATTGATTGGTTGCCTCCTGCATGAGCCTTGACCAGGGCTTAGGCCTGGGAGGAGCCTGCAACTGAGGTATGTGCCCTTGACTGGAATTGAACCCAGGACCCTTCAGTCTGCAGACCCTTCAATCCACTGAGCAAAATTAGTTAGGGCCAGACTATTTTCTTTTTTATTTTATTTTCTATTTAAAAATTTTTTTATTTTAGACTATTTTTTATGCACATATTGTATATATATTTTGTTTTTACAAAATAGGATTAAACTGTACATACTGTTTATAACCTTATAGAAATTAATACATTGTGATTATCTTTCAATTATAATATAGATTTGTGTCATCATGTTAATGACTATACCATGTTAGGCATTTAAGTTATTGGAGTTTTGCTGTTCTAAATTTAATGAACTTCTTATTTATACATACATTTTTCATACCTCACAAGTTATTTTATTAAGATAAATTCCTAGGATTGAAATTAGTGAATTAAGTATTTAATTTTAAAGACTGTTAGAAATTACCACATTGTTTGTTAGAAGATTTGTATCAGTTTACACTCCCACTAGAAGATAAGTGAGACTTCCTACTTCTCTGAGCTGTCTCCAGTATTTGGTAGTACTGTTTTTAATCTTTGATTTTAGAAGCAAAAGAATTTATACACATGACAAATGCATAGAGAAAATTATGGAAGTCTATACATCAAAATATAAATGGTAGATATCTATTGATGGTGATATTATAGGCAGTCTAAAAGTTTTCTGTTTGAATTTATAATTATAGATTGAACATTATTTATTTATTTATTTTGAAATGTATTTTTATTGATTTCAGAGAGGAAGGGAGAGGGAGTTAGAAATATCAGTGATGAGAGAGAATCATTGATCGGTTGCCTCCTGCATGCCTCACACTGGGGATCGCGCCACAACCCAGGCACGTGCCTTGACCGGGAATTGAACCGTGATCTCCTGGTTCATAGGTCAACGCTCAACCACTGTGTCATGCCAGCCAGACTGGATTGAACATACTTTAATGTTTATTGATTATTTTTATTTTTGTTGTGAATTGCCTTTTGATACTGTTTTGATATAAGCACTTTCTAGATATCAAAGTTGTTAACTTTCTGTATAGTCATCCATTCAATGTGTATTTTTGACTGAGTGCCTGTTATGTGTCAGGTACTTCTCTAGGTATTTAGGAAATACCAGTGAACAAAACAGACAAACAAAAAGAAACATAGAAATATGCTGATTTTATAGTATGTTAGAAGGAAAAATGGTAGAAAAAAAATTAGAACATGATAAGGAGGGTTATTAGGAAGGCTGAAGGGAGCGGTCAGTGTGAGTCTCATTTAAGAGGTTAGGATATGAGCAGAGATTTGAAGGAGGGGGTTAGCCATATGGATATCAGGAGGAAGAGGATTTCAGGTAGAGGTTGCAACTAGCATAAAGCCACTAAGGTAGGAGCATACCCAGTGTGTTCAAAGGGCAGGAAGGAGGCTAGAGTGGGTAAGCAAGCACTTTGATTTTGAGACGGAAAACCATTAGAGGTTTCCATGTGAATTATGTTTTAAAACGCTCACTCTGGCTCCTGTGTTGAGACTAGACTGTTGGCAGTCAAGATTGGAAGCAGCCCCATTAAAGAGGTGGAGAAACTAGGAAGTAAATTAGAGTTGGTAGTTGCTATAGGAACAAAGGGTTAGAATTTGGAATATATGGAAGGGCTATTTTCTCTTCATTTATTCTGGCAGATTCAAGCCTGGCCCTAGATCAGGGGTGGGCAACCTTTTTGTGAGTGGTGCCAAAATAAACTCTCTGACTCAAAATTCTTCTGCGTGCCAACCCTAATTTTTTGAGAACATGTTATGCCTACTTGATATCTCTTAAGGTGTACGTATGTGAAGAACCTTGAAGAAATAATAAAATTCATTCGAGCGACAAAAACACAGCATATGATGATGAAAAATACATTTATTTTTTAATGTATACATGTACACCGATAGTCCGACAGAAAATTTTATGACTCCGTTTGATATTATCAGTGGGACTTTTGCTGCTGCATCACTGATGACAGAGATTTTACATCAGGTTTATATTTCGTGACCTTCAGAGATATGCACAAGCTACTCCTTTCGTCCGTCAGGCTACTCCTATTACGACACTTAACAAAATTCATCACTGAGAACAAAGATTCACAAGTGTATGTGGATGAAACCAAAACACATGTCGGATCTAGGAAGGCAGGGAGAGTTAAGGCAGAGGCATAGAAATTGCTCTTCCCCTCTCTCGTCAATCCATGTCTGTGGTCTTTAAGATAACTTGTTATGTAAAATTACTTATTTATCTAAGATGCACCTACACTGAATTTATCTGAAAAAGAAAAAAGTTGATATTAATAAAAAAATTGTAAATGGAAGATTATAAGAGAGGGTTTCGTGTGCCAGCAAAAGTTACTGGTGTGCCATGTTTGGCACACGTGCCAGGGGTTGCCCACTCCTGCCCTAGATATTAGTTAGTCAAATGATAAATTTGTTGCATTTAGAGCAGTGGTTCCCAACCTCTTTTTGGCCATGCCCCACCTAAGCATCTCTAAAATCCTTATGCCCCCCCTGTGACATATAATTCTTATTATTCAAAAAGTGAACTCTTATTCACGTGGAGGAAGCCTAAAATGCCATTAACTTGGTCTAAACAGGCTTGCAGAGAACATGGCATCCATGAAAGAGAAAAATAAAAGAATGAAAAGACAGTTGAAGTACTGAGGAAGAAACTACTAAGAAATTGTTAAAAAAAATAATATGAAGTGATATGAAAAAATGGCAAATAAAGTTTCAAGACATAATAGAGAACTGAAATATGTCACAATGTATATACTGTATATAAGGCCCCCAGGACCATAAGAAATGCAAAAAATTCACTGTTAATAACTCATTCTCGAATTGCCCCCCTTAAAAATCAAATTGCCCCCCTATGGGGTGTGTGCCCCATGTTGGGAACCTCTGAAAGAGGCTGCTTCTTGCAGTTCCATCCCTACTCTCCTGCTGGTGAAAGGGCTGAGTGAGCTGCACAGACCCAAGAGCTTTTGCGGTAGATTGGGAGGAAAACTACCTTTAAGGAAAAACATTTTCATTCATACATTAAACAACAGAGGTAGGTACAAAGATGGGGATCAGAACAGTGGCAGGGACTAACAGAACACTTTTAAAACATTCAATAATTCAGAAAATCAGCTATTTGGCAAATATACCAGTATCCTTTAAGACTGTCTTGTTTTTAGAAAGCTGACTTTTTCTCTAGATATGATAGGTTCAGAGATAATTATTTGGGAAAGAAAACCCCCCTCATTTTATCACCTGAGAAGCATAGTAGCAGTATGGTAATGTATTTGATTTTAGTAGACTGTCCATCACTGGACCCAAAATGATGATACAGTCCCCAGTAATACACATAATGTTTCTAGTTGTAGTTTCTGGTTGGTCCCAGAAATGTTTCTTTTCACGGTATTTACCTTTTCTTTTTGAAAGACAAAATACATAACTGATTAATGGATATTTTATAGATTTATCCAAGGTAACTAACATTTCATCATTATTCCGTTCCCTAGTAAAAAAAATTTCTGTTTCTAGGAGAAAGAGCCATATAGAAAGTCAACATTTGTCAGATGCTGTCCTCAAAGAGTCAGCTTTCCCCAACAATCGAGCAAAAACTGAAGAGGAGGAGGCTAACACTGCAGAATCCTTTCACAGGCAAGATCCTTGTGTAAAGATTTTACCACTGGACCAAGTACAAGGTACTGAAGTATAAGAAATTACTAATGTATATATTTCCTTGTCTTTTCTCATTTCTCTGTCTTTGGACCGGTATTTATTTATTTATTTTTAAATTGTTGGCAGTATTACAGATGTCCTCCATTCTCCCCCCTCCATTTAGCCCCCTCCATGGACTGGTATTTTATCCTACACTATGATACTTTCAACCGGAAATGCTTTGGTTTGACATTTGCCTATTAATATGTCTATAATCCTATATAGGAAAAGGCCTCTTAATCTTTTAATTGTCTTGGCGGATTAAGCTGAAATCTTTGCTGCGGAAATCATGCTGTCTGATAGTCACAGTGCACGTTATGTTCACGACAACGAGGCTGTTTCTAATTCACCTTTTACATTTCTCCCCAATTAATTTATATTCTTATTAATAGTCCTTTTTGTTCCTAAACTTATTTTTATAAGTATTATTAATTCTAAAATTAATTTTTCTAAGAAAATCAAGTTGAACACTTTTTTAATAAAGGGAACCTGACTTTTGTTTTAATATATATTTATTATTATTATTATTTAATATTTTTATTGATTTCAGAGAGGAAAAGAGAGGGAGAAAGAGATAGAAACATCAATGATCAGAGAGAATCATCGATCGGCTGTCTTCTGCACACCCCACAATGGGGATCGAACCCGCAACCCGGGAATCGAACCATGACCTCCTGGTTCATAGGTCGATGCTCAACCACTGAGCTACGTAAGCCGGGCTATATTTATTATTTTTAAGCCTCACCCGAGGATATGTTTTTATTGATTTTAGAGAGGGGGGAGGGGAAGAGAGAGAGAGAGAGAGAGAGAAGCATCGATGTGAGAGAGAAACATTGATTGGTTGCCCCCGTATGCACCCTGACTGGGGATTGAACCTGCAACCTTTTTGGTGTACGGGATGATGCTCCAACCAACTGAACCACCTGGCCAGGGCTGAGCACTTTGGAAACCTATTAAAAATTGCTTTAAATTAGATTTGGGAAAGAAACTACAAAAATGTGATGAAAATTGTAAAATAAATAAATAAATTTACAGGTTTTTGCTGTCAGATTGCTTTTAAGTACTCTACATTCTTTTTTTCAAAGAAATAAAGATGAGAAATTGAGCCCTAGCCGGTTTGGCTCAGTGAATGGAACGTCGGCCTTCAGACTGAAGGGTCCCAGGTTCGATTCTGATCACGGGCACATACCTCGGTTGCAGGCTCCTTCCCAGCCGGGGCCAGGTCGAGGCACATGCAGGAAGCAACCAATCAATGTATTTCTCTTACATTGATATTTCTCTGTGTTTCCATCTCTTTTCCACTCTCCCTAAAAATCAATGGAAAAATATCTTTTGGTGAGGATTAAAAAAAATAAAGACAAGAAATTGAAAACTATATACAAGCTTATGTAGCAAAGATATCTTGTAACTCCAAACTGTGATTCAGTACTCAAAAGGCCTTGCTTGAGCCATATTATAAGATTGATGAATTAAATGCACTTATATGTTTCCATTAAAAAATTGAAGGAATGTTTGTATTTCTCTGAATGAAAAATGTCAAATATATATATGAGTAGAATAGTCTTAACTCCTCACACTCACAAGCAATATAAGAAAAAAAGAGATAAATTGGACTTTATAAAAATTGAAAAATTTTGTGCTTCAAAAGATTTTATCAGGACAGTGAAAAGACAATTATAATTTGGGAGAAAATATATGAAAATCTTATATAAAGGACTAGCATTCAATATATATGAAGTCTTACAACTCAGTAAAAAGACAACCCGATACTGTGTAAATGGGCAAAGGATTTCAATAAACAGTTCTCTAAAGAAGTTGTACATATGGCCTATAAACATGAAAAGACGCTCAAATCTTTAGTCATCAGAGACAAGCAAATCAAAATCACGAGATACCACTTCACACCTACAAGAATAGCTGTAATAAAAAAGATGGAAAATAGCAAGTGTTGATGAGGATTTGGAGATATTGAAATCCTCCTCTATTGCAGGTAGGGCTGTAAAATGGTACGGCTGCTGTGAAAATAGTTGGACAGCTTTTCAGATGTTAAGTATAGTGTTGCCATGTGATTCAGCAAGTCTAGTCCTAAGGGTATCCCGAAGAGAAATGAAAATACATGTCCATACAAAACCTTTAACATGAATCTTCATAGCAGCATTAGTCACAATAGCCAAAACATGGAAACAACTTAAACTTCCATCAACTGATGAATGTATAAACAAAATGTAGTGTATATCCATACAATGGAGTAGTATTCAGTCATCAAAAGGAGTGAAGTATTGATAAGTGCTGTAATATGGACGAACCTTGGAAACACTATGTTAAGTGAAGAAGACATACACAAAGGGCCATATGTTGTATAATTCTATTGATCCATAGGTAAATCTATAGATACATAAAAGGCAAATTGATAGGATGTAGATTAGTGGTTACTAAGGCCTGGGGGGAAGGGAGAAAGGGGAGTGACTGCTAATGGGTACAGTGTTTTTTTTCAGGAGCAATGACACTCTTTTGGAACTAGAGTGAATATGGTTGTACAACCTTGTGAATATACTAAAAACCACTGAATTTGACACTTTTAGAGGGTGATTTTATGATCTACAAATTTTCTGTCAGTTAAAAACTCCCCATATACCTATCCCACAGTTTCATTTAGTATAAAATTTTGTCATACTTGCTTCAGCTCTTCTGTATTTTATTACTTTTTTTTCCTGTTATTTAAAAATTCCAGACATTTTATTCCTACACTAGAGGCCTGGTGCACAAAAATTCATGCACTCAGGGAGGTCCCTCAGCCTGTTCTGCACCCTCTTGCAGTCCTGGAGCCCTCAGGGGATGTCCAACTGATGGCTTAGGCCCGATCCCTCCAGGAAGCAGGGCCTAAGCCACAGTCTGGCCTCCCTCTGCGGGAGGTGACTGGCAGGCTTGTCGGGATGGTGCAGGTGGCCAGTGGCCGGCCCCGCCCCCCATTGTGCCACCACCGCTGGTGGCCTCCCTCTGTGGGAAGCGACTGGGTGGGCGATCAGGGGATGGTGCCAGCCCCCATCCACCTGCTGCTGGTCACCGCCGCCTCTCCCCCCATTGCTGTCCCCTCCCTCTGCTCGCTGGCATGCGCCTTGGCGGGTCTGGTGCCACCTGCTTTCCAGCCCCGTCCCCCGCTGACCAGTCCTTCCACCGTTCAGTCAATTTGCACATTATGTTTTTATTACATAGGATATTTCAGTGTGTATCTCTGAAATTATGGACATTTTCTTGGATAACCACAGTGCTATTAAAGACCACTAAAAAACTTAATTATTTTATTACCATATGGTATGTAGTCCATATTCAATTTACTAATTATCTCAGTTGCTTGAATTTGAGTTCAAGGAAGGTTATATTATGTCATGGTCCATTTGGTGTGTCTTTTAAATCAGTGCCTTGTTGAGATAGGCTGTTGCAGTCCCCGTGTAGATTGCCTCAGTATTTGGATTCTGTTTGCTTACCCAGGGTGTCATTTTCCTCTCTTCCCAAGATCCTCTGTAAAGCAGAAGCTAGCTTTAAAGGTTTATTAGATTCATATTGAAGTGTTTGGGGCATGTGAATAATTTTTTTACCCTTCCATTTTAATAGTTGTTTTTTTAAAACTTAATTGATGGGTTCCAGGGCATCATTTAAACGTACTGTGTTCTGCCCTGGCTGGTTTTCTCAGAGGTTAGTTAGAGCATTGGCCTGTGGACCCAAGGGTGAAAGGTTTGATTCCAGGTCAAGGGCACATACTTCGGTTTGGGTTTGATTTGTGGCCCCAGTCATGGCATATGTGGGAGGCAACCAGTCGATGTCTCAATGTCTCTCTCTCTCTCTCTCTCTCTCTCTCTCTCTCTCTCTTTTCTCTCTCTCTTCTCTCTCTTTCTTTCCCTCCTCCCCTCCCTTCCATTCTGTCTGAAAAATAAATGGCAAAAATATCCTTGGGTGAGGATTTTAAAAAAGTGCTGTGTTCTACTTAAAGGAAAAAGTGTTCAGTTGATTAATTTTCTATCTTTAAATATTATTGGATATTTGGTTGATAAAATAACTTGACCTCTCAGTTTTTGTTTTGTTTTGTTTTCTTAAATAGACTCACCTATTGATGTTTGTTTACGATCATGGATGAATAATGAGAACAAGGTAATCTTTTTTATGTTTGTTTTTAACATCCGGAGTAAGTTCCTATTTCACATATATAAGTGCTAAGTAGTACTAATAATAGAAGTCTTCTACTTGTAAAGAGCAAAAATCCAAGGTACTGCTTTAAGTAACTGGGAAGTTGAAGTAGTGCTAGACTCGGGGCTGTCTATTCCTGGGCTCCTTGTGTCATATGGACTGGCTGCCCCTCTGCTCTCCTTCATTCTGTGCTGGTTCCCTCTAGAATGTTGGCTCCCTCAGGGTAAGGCTTTCTCTTTGTTTTGTTTAGTGTATCCTGTGTGCCTGCCACATTGTTCACACATACTCAATAATTCGTTTAATGAGAGGGACACTATCTTCATGTGTAGGTGACTCAGGCCTGTACTCTTTACATTTGTGATAACAAAAGAAGAGCATGATCTTTCTGTGGGGTAAATTAAAAAAAAAAAAAGAGAGGGCTATTCTAATGAGCTCACTTGGGTCATATATCTTCCCCTTTGTAGGTTGATGAGCCGAGGGGGGGGTTGAGATAAAACGGTCTGATTTATGAGGTGAACCTTATGTTCACTTTAGTGTGTTTGTGTATGTGTGTACGTGTGCGTCATACATACACAGATAGAAGAATGTGACTGACAACCATACCGGGAACATATGAAGGAAAAAGATGTGGGCTCCTCAAAGGAAGGGGTGTTAAGCAGATAAGCAGTTTACGTTCAACATAAACAGTGAGGTTGGATTTTAAGCCTATAGTCTCGTATTTATGAGACTTGTTTACAAAACGTAAACTAAGTACTTTTAAAACTTATAAAACGGAGATGGAATTTTTGTTTTACTTTCATAAGAATTTTTAAGATACTTTTTATAAAATGATTACAAAAGGGCTTAAAGTAAGAGTTATTGAGTGAGGTCAGTGGGGGGAAAAAGGAGACATGTAGTACTATATATAATACTTTAAACAATAAAGAATTAAAAAAAAAGTAAGAGTAATTTCCCTCTGCCAGGGGTTGGCAAACTGTAACTCATTGTCCAAATCCCATCTGCTGCCTGTTTGTGTAAAAGTTCTATTGGAACTCAGCCATGCTCATTTGTTTCGGTATTGTCTATGGCTACGACAGCTGAGGTCAGAAGTTGTGACAGAGACTTTGCTAGCAAAACCTGAAATATTTACTATCTGGCCCTTTACAGAAAGTGTTTGTTGACTCCTGCTCCATAAGCCTACTTCCTGTGTGTAATCACTGATCGCTTCCAAGTGTGAGAGCTGCTTTTTGTAGGAAGTTCAGATGTTGTCAAATTGAAATTGAATCAGAAAGCAGATTTCTTTGGACATTTAGAAGCAATGGTTTCTGAGAAGAGAGAATATACCTTTTCCCTTCAATATGTAATTTATTTTCTTAGGATGGTTGAAGAATTGATTTCCTAAAAACATTAGATATCATTGATGATAAGAAGGGGACCATAAAACTTGAAAACAGGAAAACAAGTATAGAAACATGAGATATTTAATAAAAAGAAAATGAAAAAGTGATAGCAGGAGGAAAATAAGTCTATTTAAAAACCTGGACCAGAGGGAGCTACTACTGCATTTGACTTTTGTTTTGGCTTTGCCTGTCCTGGTATCCAGGGCAGTGAAAGAAATATGTTTTGATAGATCTCATCATCTAAACTGTAAGAACTACACCACCTTAGCAAAATAAGGAAGTTTTCCAGCATCTCTCTAGTTCAGTTGGCCCTTATGTAAGACCCCACGGATGGCAGAACGGATCGAGTTCTCTGTAGCATCCATGACCAAAAAGGCAGAGGTGTTTTACATATTGTTCTTCCTCATACAGGTTTTTCTCTAATTTTTATTATAAAAAATTTCAACACACGGAACTTAAATTCCACAACAGTAGTCCTTGGTGCCTTAGATCTTTATGAGAATAATAAGGCTGTGCTGCCCTCTACAAGTGTGCAGTTGCATTGAGAGCCCATGCATTTCATCTTAAAAATTAATGTGCATTTTGCAAGCTAATTCTTAAGGTGGTATTGCTTGATATATAATATGACTGTGAAATAAAATCAACACTTAGAAGAAAACGTTACATTTTATTCTGGGCCTCAGTGTCCTTAGGGTTACTTGGTTCCTGGGTTGAGGAGCAGAGAAATCGATTTTTCCATTGTAGGTTGCTGAGCCATTTTGCTATTATTTTCACTTCTATCGCAAGCCTGTTTTGCTCAAATTCAATTGTATATTAGTATACCAACTATATTTCTAGGTCTTTCAAGCATGTGCACATTTTGAAATATTAAATTTTAAGGATGTCTTATTGGATGGGTCGGGAAGGGAGGTGGCATCAAGGTAGGAAGAAAGTTACTACGGATATAAAACAACTAGGCCTTCATGGCCTAAATTGTGAATCATAGATACTGAGCACATTGGTGATCCTTTTTGCAGCCTTGTACTATGGTCTTCAAAGCTGTGAGTGTGCTTCTCTTACATGCATTTTATTTCTTATAGATTGTTGTTCCTGATGCTGGAAGACATTTTGAAGGGAAGAATTCAAACAGTGACCTAAGCCATACTAGTTTAATAGAAAATGAAAAACTTATGTCACTGACAAGCATGGATGACTCTTCTGGTACTGTAATGTAATTTGTGATTTCCTAGCCCTTACGTTGACATTCTGTGTCTTTCTGCTTCTTGGTTGCAGTTGTTCCTATGCCAGATTTTTGTTTCTTTGCTTTCTCCTTTCTTCCTATCTTCAAGCACTCAAATGGCTCCTTCTGTTAAATGATGGACTTTTGAAGCATTTCTATGTATCAATCCTGATATGATTGTGCTTATCCCTGAGTTAGTATCATAAGGGTACTAAGTAGTAACCCTAGGTTCCACTTCAGTATAAAGCAGTATGTTAAGAAATTGGGGGAACCATGAAATATTTGGCCTCTGCTTTCTGAAAGACCTGCCGGATAAGAGAAGAGTTGCATAGCTAAACATCCAACTGTATTATGTATATTATATGTTCCTCAGTACAAATTGTGCAAGAATCATGGGAGGGTGACAAATTAATTCTGATTGAAGAAGCTATCAGTGAAGCTTTACTGAAAGGACACAGTTTTTCCTCCTTCTTGCAAAGGCCTGTGATAGGCCTTAACGAAGACATGGGAAGAGAAGTACATTTCAGGAAGTGGGAATAACTTCAGAAGATCCTGTGGTGGTGGTGATGGGGGGGGGGGGGGGAGGTAATAGCCAATGTTTGGGAATAGCCAGTAGTTTTGTGTGGCACATTTACAGCACTTGTAGGAATCTGAATTGGAGAGTAATCCAGAAAAGGAGGCAGGGATCAAATTATTCATGGCTTTGAAGGCCAGGCTGATGGATTGAGTGGGATAAGTAGAAACTAAATTCAGGACAAGTTTTGCTGCTAAAGTTTTTAGATACTTTTGGATGGTGGAATTATGGATAAGGAGTTGTTCTGAATTTATATAGAACTTTCTTTGAGTATGCTAGATTCTTAGAGGTAGAATAACTAAGTCAAAGGTTATGAGTACTTTTAAGGCTCTTAATGTTGATTGCAAAATTATCCTCTTGAAAAGGCAGTGATAACTTACAGAACCATTCTTGCCCCTGCTGGGCTGGTTGTTGAAACATTAAAAAACCATTGCAGCCCTGACTGGTTTGGCTCAGTGGATAGAGCGTCAGCCTGCGGACTCGAGGGTCCCAGGTTTGATTCCGGTCAAGGGCATTTACCTTGGTTGCGGGCACATCCCCAGTGGGGAGTGTGCAGGAGGCAGCTGATCGATGTTTCTCTCTCATCGATGTTTCTAACTCTCTATCCCTCTCCCTTCCTCTCTGTAAAAAATCAATAAAATGTATTAAAAAAAAAAAACCATTGCAAAGACAAACAAACAAAAACACTGCCCCAGTGTTTGTTTATTTGTTTATTTGCAACTTCTGCTTTTGGTAGAGGTTGAATATTTTTAATCATGCCTATTAGGGTTCAATTTTGTTACATTATTTTCCCTTAATTCCTTCTTTCTCAAGATCAGATATTGTTTGAAGTTTCACACTTAATTATTATTCATCTAGAATTTATTTTTACTTTTATGATGGGCTTATCCATCCTTTTTTTTTTTTTTTAGTATATTTTATTGATTCTTTACAGAGAGGAAGGGGGAGGGGCAGAGAGTTAGAAACATCGACGAGAGAGAAACATCGACCAGCTGCCTCCTGCACGCTCCCTACTGGGGATGTGCCTGCAACCCAGGTACATGCCCTTGACCGGAATCGAACCTGGGACCCTTCAGTCTGCAGGCCTACGCTCTATCCACTGAGCCAAACCGGTTTGGCAATCCTTTTTTGATAGTTACTCATTTGCCATAACATTTTCTGAATTATTTGCCCTTTTCCCAACTGATCTTTAATGCCACATTTATTATACCCTAACATATGGTTTATGCCAGGATTTATTTCTGTGCTGTCCTATCAAAGAAAGTTAAATATTTAGTTATATTGGAATCCTCATAATAATTTATAGACAGAAATGATAAGTTTTTCCTTGTTGAATATTAAAATCATCATTGATTTATATGTCTTATCAACCTTTTTGGTTAAATTATAGTTCATTCGCTACTTTAAAGCCTGTTCTATTTTTCCTCCATTTACTAATAGATGATGATATTGACGATGAAGAGTTTTATGATGATCATTTGGAGGCTTATTTTGAGCAACTGGCAATTCCAGGAATGATATATGAAGACCTAGAAGGACAGGAACTTCCAGAAAAAGATTTTAGGTTGCCTATAGGTGATCTCAGTCTGGTATGTTCCAATTATTATGTTTTTTCAGGAATTTGACATTAGAAAATTATTACTGGTCTCATTGGATACTAACATAAAACTTAAGCTTTTGGTTTTCTTGGAATGCTATTTTTCCTCAATATAAACCGATGAGAAACACCATTCCTGCTTCCTCTTTCCATCACACAGAAAATTAAAAGAATAGTACAGTATAGTCAATGTGTATATACCCCAACTTGTTTTGTAAAATGACCTAATTTCCCCCCTTCTGGTTACATTAAACATTTGGCAAGAATTCAGGTTAAACATTTTTCTCATGAATAGATTAAGATTAAACGTGGGTGATGTGTACGTCTCATTGCATCACTCAGGGGACATATAAGTCTGTCCCATTAGTGATGCTGTGTCTGATTATCTAGGTTAATGTGTCAGCCAGATATCTCCTACCCATTTGTTATCAGTAAGTCCTCTGGGATGATACATCAAGGTCATGTGAACATTCTGATTCCTGAACAGCCTTTTATGAACTGGATTTAGTATCATTGCTGAGGCCTCTCAGAAACAATTTTTACATTTTACAACTACCTTGGCATCCTTCTATGAAGAAGACATTGTCTGCTCCCCATATTTTATCCCTCAAAATGTTTGTTTTTAATTTTAAAAATTCATAAAGCTAAGATACTCTTTCAACAGGCAAATGGAAACGGTAATTTAAACTGTAAATCTCAGTCAGAAAATAACAGCTCTCTGATTTCCCATGGCTCACACTCTTCAGGAAATTCTGAAACAACCCACAGAGAGTCTGAACAAGGCCATGTTTGTCTCCCTGGGACCAGTAAGTATTGATATCATTCCTTTGTTTTTAAATTCTCTTTGACTTTAATTTTTTTGCAAAAAATCCCCTCATTTCTTTGGTATGACTTAATATGTATTAATCCTTGTATCCCCCCAAATCTTGAAAGTCTGAAACTTTTCAAAAGAGCTTTTTTTAAAAAAAAAAAAAAATTAAAAGAGGGAGTTTATTTAGAAAGGTACAGAGGTATAGACGTGAGCCAGCTGGGCTGCGTAGGCTCAGGAAACAATTTACAGAGGCAGGAGAAGAGCTCTTGGAACTCAGGAGAGAGTAAGGCATAGATAACTCACCTGGAAAGGAGAAAGGGAAAGGCGTGGGCATGCTCCCAAGAGGGATCATGCTCAAAAGAGCTTCTAATAATGCCAGAGGACACTGGTATTATTGGGGATACTGTAGGTTATAGATTACAAATGATTGTGCTCTATTCAGATGCTTGAGAATTAGAAATGAATTCTCTGTATGGTAGCACTTTGGCACACTTACTGTTGCCTCATACTGTTGGTTATTTTCTCTCTCATGCAAATTGCTATATTTGTTATATGAAAGCTAAGTATTAGGTTTACATAAAATAATTTGAACATCAAAAACAGTTATTACATTAAATTACTGAAACTTTGACATTACTTCATTATTTTTCTTATATTTTAGGTAATTCTATAGATAATGGAAATAGTAGAAGGCATGTAGATGATGTGTTACCATTTTCCTCTAACACCTTGAGAATTGAAAAAAAGAAAGAAGGGGCAGAAAGTTCAAAGGGTATTGTTCTACATTGTGACAGAGTAAGTTTATTTGCATTTTCTTTAAATGTTCTATGATAACAAAGTCTTTTCTGATAGCATTTTTATTTATTTTTATTTTTCAATTATGGTTGATGTACAATATTATATTAGTTTCAGGTCTACAACCCATTGCTTAGTCATTTTTATAACTTATGAGTGATCGCCCCTGTAAATCTAGTACCCATCTGGCATCACATATACTTATTACAATATTATTGGCTATATTCCCTATGCTATACTTTATTATTTATTTATTTATTTAAATATATTTTTATTGATTTCAGAAAGGTAGGGAGAGGCAGAGAGAGAAACATCAATGATGAGAGAATCATTGATTGGCTGCCTCCTGCACACCCCACACTAGGGATCGAGCCCCCAACCCTGGCATGTTGATGCTCAACCACTGAGCCACGCCAGCTGGGCCCCTATGCTATAATTTACATCCCTGTGACTGTTTTGTAACTACAAATTTATGTTCCTTAATCCCTTACCTTTTTTACCCAGCCTCCCAACCCTTCTCCACTCTGGCAACTTGTCAAAATGTTCTCTGTATCTGTGAGTCTATTTCTGTTTTGTTTGTTCATTTATTTTGTTCTTTAGATTCCACATGTAAGTGAAATCATATGGTACATATGATAATGGCAGATGTTAAAATCATTGGTTAGAGTCTATGAAGGATGCTATCTTTCCATTTTTTGGAGAGCATACTTCCCTTTCTCTGGAGTGCTTTTTTCTCTCTCGAATTCACACTTATTGAATAATTGTTGTGATACAGTGTGGAGTTTCTGAATTCTAAATAAATAAATTTCACTTTGAATTTATTTATTTATTAAAATATTTTTATTGATTTCAGAGAGGAAGGGAGAGGGAGAGATAGAAACATCGATGAGAGAGAATCACTGATTGGCTGCCTCCTCACGCCCCTCACTGGGGATCAAGCCCATAACCCCGGCATATGCCTGTTGAGTGAGTTTCCTTCCACGTCCTGCATGGAGTAGGGTTCGGTATCTGAAAGAGGAGCCGCACAACAAATGAGAGAAAAAGACACGAGATAATTTGGAAATGTTTGGGGAGCCAGGCGGGCAAGTCCAACTCAAGGAGAGAGACTTCTCACTTTGAATTTTTGATCTGTTACTTTTTAGCACCAACAGGCTTAGTAATAGCCTGAAGTTGACCTGACAGTGGGTTGACAACTTTCCCTTACTGGCCCTTCAATCTGCTTAATAACAAGCCCTTTGCTTCTTCTGTCATTCTTCTAGGGAATGGCCTACTGCCCTCCTTTCTGTACATTCTGGGCAAAATGACTGGTGATGGCGAGAATAGTGACAATGAAGCGGTCCACAGAGCTACAGAGACAATTTTCAGTACGAGAGTCTAGGCCCGTGGTCGGCAAACTGTGGGTCACGAGCCACATGCGGCTCTTTGGCCCCTTGAGTGTGGCTCTTCCTAAGCCTTAGGAGTACCCTAATTAAGTTAACAACAATGTACCTACCTATATAGTTTAAGTTTAAAAAATTTGGCTCTCAAAAGAAATTTCAATCGTTGTGCTGTTGATATTTGGCTCTGTTGACTAATGAGTTTGCCAACCACTGGTCTAGGCGGTTCCCTGGCTTCTCCACACATTGATCCCAACGTAGCTCCATGAAGTGGTGCACCAGCAGCAGAGGTGCCACGACCTGTTTCTTTAGCGAGGGAACTGGGTGTAGCAGGGACATCGGTGACCTCACCGCGGGTGCCTGGGACCTGTACTCTAGCCTCGTTTCTCTTTACCCTGGTCCCTGTCCCGCACCTGTGTGGTGAACTGTGCCTTCCGCTGCTGGGCCGCCAGTAGGCACTGCAGTTCCGCTTCGTCGGCCTCTCCCAGCTCCGCCATTGTCCCGAGTGCTTTGTTACCTGATTGTTTTCCTTAGACTCCAGTCAGATGGGACTTTCCAATACAGTTGATCCTTGAACAGCACAAGTTTGAACTTTGTGGGTCCTCTTATGTGCAGATTGTTTTCAATAAATATACATTTGGCCTCTGTATCCCAGGGTTTTGCATTCGCAGATTTAACCAATCTTGGATTGAAAACGGCATTTTCAATCTTTGGTTGGGAATTTGTGGATGCAGAGGGCTGACTGTATGCATTGTTGTATGCCATTTTATATAAGGGACTTTAGCATCCGTGGATTTGGGAATCCACAGGGGTCTTGGAACCTAGATCCAGTCACCTGTGGATATCAAAAGACTGTAGTTAAGTTTTGGGGGAGTCAGTAGTTATATGGGGATTTTTGACTAAGTGAGGCTCAGTGCCCCTAACTTCCCAAGTGTCAACTGTACTATCATTATCTCCTCTTGAAACCCCACCTCCTAAGGAATGTGTGGATTGTTTTTATTTTTTTCTTTCTTACATTTCCTAATTCTTAAGTTTTCCTGAGAGTTAAACTTTCAAAGTGTAAACAAAGATCTATTTTGTGTTTAGGCTTAAAAATCTGTCAGAGAAACTGCATTCCTCTTTTTTGTTATTTATTTTTTCAACAAACCCTTTGTCTTGGGCTGACCTTTAAAAGATCACAACAAGAGCGAAAACCCCATCCCAGAAGCAGTCATCTACACATGGTTGAGCACCAGTTTTCCCACCAATGGCTCCTTGGGTTTGGGGAGAGTGAGTGGCTATCCGAAGCCCATGCCGCTACCCTATCATTCTGCCTGGGTGGTGTTCAGTCATAATCCCATAGGTGGTAGCTTCGCCCAATTGGATCCTCAACCAAGCACATAAAGGGTTCAAGTGCATTTCATTAAAAGAGTGCAGTGATTTTGGGAGAAGGTGGGCTGTAATCACTTGACTACATTCTATATTCAAGATTTTTTTTTTTTTAGTTTTTTAAAATATATTTTATTGATTTTTTTAAAATATATTTTATTGATTTTTTTTACAGAGAAGAAGGGAGAGGGATAGAAAGTTAGAAACATTGATGAGAGAGATTGATCAGCTGCCTCTTGCACAACCCCTACTGGGGATGTGTCCGCAACCAAGGCACATGCCCTTGACCGGAATTGAACCCGGGACCCCTCAGTCCACAGGCCGACGCTCTATCCACTGAGCCAAACCGGTTCGGCTTTATTGATTTTTTTATGGAGAGGAAGGGAGAGGGATAGAGAGTTAGAAACATCAATGAGAGAGAAACATCGATCAGCTGCCTCCTGCACACTCCCCACTGGGGATGTGCCCGCAACTAAGGTACTTGCCCTTGACCGGAATCGAACCCGGGACCCTTGAGTCCACAGGCCGATGCTCTATCTATCCACTGAGCCAAACCAGTTAGGGCTCAAGATTGTTTTAAGTCAGTTTATTGAGGAGAGAGCTAGATACCCACATTCTGGTTCTTTTTAATCTGTGCTAATGTTATATATGAAAAACAGTTATCTAGTTTTAAAATATATTTTTATTATTTCAGAGAGGAAGGGAGAGGGAGAATCACCAATGATGAGAGAGAATCTGTTGATTGGCTGCCTCTTGCATACCCCACACTGGGGATCTAGCCCACCACCCAGGCGTGTGCCCTGACCGGGAATCGAACCGTGTCCTCCAGGTTCTTAGGTCGATGCTCAACCACTGAGCCATGATGGCAGGGCACAGTTACCTAGTTTTAAATGGCATTTGTCTCCTTTGTCTTTTTTTCTATTTGTCTTTGTTTTTTTTGAAGCCATATTTTAACTTGTTTTCATAAACTGTTCTATATTAAGGAGATATTTTGATCCTTATGCATTTTATTCATTTATTTGGCTCAAACAACAAATTTATTTTTATTATGGTTCTGGAGAAGTCCAAGATCAAGGTTTTGACAGGATTGGTTTTCCCTTACGCTTTTTTTTTTTTTTTTTTTTTAATATATTTTATTGATATTTTACAGAGAGGAAGGGAGAGGGATAGAGAGTTAGAAACATCCATGAGAGAGAAACATCGATCAGCTGCCTCTTGCACACCTCCTACTAGAGATGTGCCTGCAACCAAGGTACATGCCCTTGGCCGGAATCGAACCCGGGACCTTTCAGTCCGCAGGCCGATGCTCTTTTCACTGAGCCAAACCAGTTAGGGCAACGCTTTTTTTTTAAATTAAATCTTTATTGTTCAGATTATTACAGTTGTTCCTCTTTTTTTCCCCATAGCTCTCCTCCACCCAGTTCCCGCCCCTCCCTCTGCCTTTACCCCTCCCACTGTCCTCATCCATAGGTGTACGATTTTTGTCCAGTCTCTTCCTGCACCCCCACACCCTTTTCCCCCCAAGAATTGTCAGTCCACTCCCTTTCCATGCCCCTGGTTCTATTATATTCACCAGTTTACTCTGTTCATCAGATTTTTTATTCACTTGATTTTTAGATTCACTTGTTGATAGATATGTATTTGCTGTTCATAATTTTTATCTTTACCTTTTACTTCTTCCTCTTCTTAAAGAATACCTTTCAGCATTTCATATAATCCTGGTTTGGTGGTGATGAACTCCTTTAGCTTTTTCTTATCTGTGAAGCTCTTTATCTGACCTTCAATTCTGAATGATAGCTTTGCTGGATAAAGTAATCTTGGTTGTAGGCTCTTGCTATTCATCGCTTTGAATATTTCTTGCCATTCCCTTCTGGCCTGCATGGTTTCTGTTGAGAAATCAGCTGACAGTCGTATGGGTACGCCCTTGTAGGTAACTGACTTTTTTTCTCTCGCCGCTTTTAAGATTCTCTCTTTGTCTTTTGCTCTTGGCATTTTATTTATGATGTGTCTTGGTGTGGTCCTCTTTGGATTCCTTTTGATTGGGGTTCTCTGTGCTTCCTGGACTTGTAAGTCTATTTCTTTCACCAGGTAGGGGAAGTTTTCTGTCATTATTTCTTCAAATAGGTTTTCAGTATCTTGCCCTCTCTCTTCTTCTGGCACCCCTATAATTCAGATGTTGGGACGGTTGAAGTTGTCCCAGAGACTCCTTACACTATCTTCATATTTTTGGATTCTTCTTTTCTTTTTTCTGGTTGGGTATTTTTTGTTTCTTCGTGTTTCAAATCTTTGACTTGATTCTTGCGATCCTCTTGTCTGCTGTTGGATCTCTGTATGTTATTCTTTATTTCAGTCAGTGTATGCTTAATTTCTAGTTGGTCTTTTTTCATATCCTCCAGGGTCTCACTAAATTTATTGGTGATTTCCAGAAAATTCTTGAAAAACCTTATAACCGTGGTTTTGAACTCTATATCCAGTCATTTGCTTTCCTCCATTTCTTTCATTTGTGACCTGTTTCTTTGTCTCCGCATTTGTTATGCTTCCCTGTGTTGGTAGAGTGGCTTTGTGTGCTGGGTGTCCTATAGGGCCCAGTGGCTCAGCCTCCCCAATGACCTGAGGTGGACACTCTTGGTGCACCCCTTTGTGGGCTTTGTGCACAGTCTTGTTGTAGTTAAGCCTTGATTGTTGTAGGTATCACTGGGAGGAATTGACCTCCAGGCCAATTGGCTGTGAGAATCAGCTCTGTTTGCAGTGGGGGAACTTCTGTGCTGAAGACACCCTTCTGGGGCAAGACTTGCTTCAGTGAGGCTTTGGTGCTCACTGAGTCTGCCCCCTGAGTGTGTCCCTTATGGATCTGAGGAGTTGTAATCTGGATGGTCCCACTCTGACCACTGGGTACACTGGCTCTTGGATTTAAGGAGGTGCTAATTTAGCTTCTGCCTGAGGCTACCCAGCAGGAGCTACGAAGAGATCTGCATATTCCCCTTCCTTTTTTGGGGTTTGGAGGTGCCCAGATGAGGCCCAGATGTGAAGCAATGCAAGCTGCTGTGGGGCCTTGGGTCGTCTCTTGGAAATGCTGGGTCTGTTTGGCCCAGCTGCAGTTTGTTAGGTAATTATCAGATTGCAAAGGGCCAGGGCATTCATAGGCAAAAGTCTCTGCTGCAGCCTGGGTGGGTCGGCGTCTCAGGGGATCAACAGGGTGGAGCAAGCAGCTATGGCTGATCCTCAGCCCTGCCCTAAGGGGCCCTGCGTCTCAGTGTCCCGATAATCGCTGCAAGCACCTCTGAGGGAAAGCCGCCCTCAAGTTCCAAGTTCTGCCCGCTGCCAAACAGTCCAGTTTCTCCCTGTATGAGTCCTGGGTCCCCAGAGACTTCCCGGAACCGGAGTTCAGAGCAGTCGGGGGCTTGTGACTCCCTCCCGATTCAAAAAGACAGCCGCGTCCTCAGGTGTCAGCCCCTTTCTGCTCGAGCCTCCGTACCTCTGCACTTTACCTCCGCAGCTCCTCTGAGTCTCAGTGTGCTT
This sequence comes from Myotis daubentonii, assembly GCF_963259705.1. Classification (NCBI taxonomy): domain Eukaryota; kingdom Metazoa; phylum Chordata; class Mammalia; order Chiroptera; family Vespertilionidae; genus Myotis; species Myotis daubentonii. Next base: position 65,276,031 of record NC_081847.1, read on the forward strand.
TTCGCTTTCCTTCTAGTTGTAGAATTTCCACTCAGCCAGCCTTCCGGTAGTTCTGGATGATGTCTGTTTTGTCTTTTTGTTGTATTTTTGAAGTTTTTGTGGGAGGCAGTGATTTCTGGTGTTTACCTATGCCGCCATCTTGGTTTCCTTTCTCCTTACGCTTTTCTTGCTTCTGGGTGGCTCTTCTTCCTGTGTATCTTCATGTGGTCTTGCCTTTGCTGATCCTTATGCATTTTAGGTTTTAGTGTTTGTATTAGTTTTCTGGGGCTGCTGGTACAAATCATCAACATTTTTGCTAGCTGAAAACAACAAATTTTTATTTTTCACAGTTTTAGAGGCCACGATTCTGAATCCAAGGTTTTGACTTGGTTTTCCTTAGCTGTGGCAGTATTGATCCAATGACTACTTTCATCTTCACGTGGCTTTTTCCTCTGTCGCTCTTTGTCTCTCTCAAGTTTTCCTCTCCTTATAAGTACAGTTGACCCTTGAACAGTGTGGAGGTTGGGGTGTCAAACCCTCTCCTATCCCACATGCAGTCAGGAACCCACGTATAACTTTTGACTCACCTAAAGCTTAACTACATCCTTTGCTATCTGCAGGCAGTTGGTTCCAGACCTGCCTTGATACCAAAATCCACAGGTGCTCGAGTCCCTTATATAAGATGACACCTCACAATTCATACAGTCGGCCCTTTGCATCCACGGTTCCCACCCGGAGATCAAAAATTCTGTTTTCAATCTGTAGTTGGTTGAATCCAGGGATGTGAATGAAACCCAGGGATATGAAGGGCCAACTGTATATTATTGAAAAACTCCATATATAAGTTGACCTGGGCAGTTCCAACTAATATTGTTCAAGGGTTAACTGTACACTGCTCATTGGGTTTAAGGCTCATCCTAAATCCAAAATGATCTCATCTCAAGACCCTTAATTAAGTCTGCAAAGATCCTATTTTCAAATAAGATAACAATTTACAGGTACCTTGTGGTAAGACTCAGGCATATCTTTTTTGGGAGACACAATTTAATCCATGAGAGTATTGACACTTAGAAGATGTTATTTACTGAAGAATACATTATCCATCTGTATTTTCCCCTACTACTTTTATTTTGATACAAGGTAGAGATGTAAGTTTATTTTTTTGTATGACAGTGTTAGAAAATCACCCAGTTAATAAATGGTGAACCTATGACTTTATTTCAAAGTCAGCGTCTTTTCTGTTAAATAGAACTACTTCCTTTTAGTATTCTAACTTTAAAAACTTTGCCCAGGAGGCTGTTTTTGTCACATATCTTATAACAGAAAAGACTGCTATTATAGGCTTTATTGGCACTTTATTCATAGCTGAATTTCTAAGAAGAGTATTGTAGGCACTGAGCCCCTTTTCAACAGTTGTTATTCTAGGAAAGAAAAAGAAGTGCCATTTGGGAAAGTTTGTTGGAGAGCTTGGTCTTGACGCAATGACTTAATTTGCGGTGTCTGATGCAATTGTCATTAGACTCTTAGGGACATTGGTAGTATTTGCTGTTTTACTCCTATTAAAATGTATTAATGTCTGTGTTTCCAAGGTCTGTTATTCATATTACTTTTACGAGGCTGGTCACACTAATGGGCTTACCATCCTGTAGAAACTTTTAGTGGTAATGATAAAAGTTAAATTGACATTTCTAACATTCTGTAAATGTAATGAATATGTTGGACCCACTTTTGGTACCTGAATCTGTTGTTGTGTGTTTGCAATGATCACATTATGAATTTAGGTTTTTGTCAATTGCTTAACATTGGGTCTTACATAATCTAGAAGAATATGGTGAATACTGTATAGTCTGTTCTCTTATATAATAAACATTTATGTCAACTACATAATTTTTGCCCATAACATTTTGGAATGAGTTATGAAAAACAAAACTTACTGTTGCTCTTTTATTGCTTTTTAAAGGAAAGCACAAGAGAAGAAGTTCTTGTGAAGACTGTCAGGACTGCTAATGCAAAATTTAACCCTGTTTATTTTCATGATGATACAAATGTCAATAGAGGTGATTTTGACCTGATGAATCCTTTAAAACTGGAGGCAGGGTCTCCTCATCAAAATAAGCAATTGGCATCAGACACTAAGATTCCTAAAGTATCCATTCAAAAAAATATGAACATAGCATCTTTGAAGCCCATTAATAAAAATAGTATTAATTCTGATATTCTCCAGTCACCAACTAGCGAAAGAAGAGCATGTGAAAGTTACGAGTCCATTGAAAAGAATAAAGACCGTAAGTGGACTTTTTTTATAAGAATATATAAAATATTGTGTATATATTTTGAATAGAATATATTTCTAAGTGGAACTTTCTTAATCTTTCATATTAAAATACTTATGTTTTATGAATTTAAAAAATGGTATTTTAAAAATGAAGATGGTGCCTCAAAGTGAAGAAGGGTAGTGTGTTAAGGCTTTGGAGGCAGAGAAAGCAGTGCTGAAAGGCATCCACAGCCACACAAAAAAATGGAGATCCTGCCCAGCTGGTGTGGCATCCCGAATATATCCGGAAGAGTCCCCCAGGAGAAACAAGTGTGACCACTGTGCCATCATCACGGTCCCCTGACTACCGAGTCAGCCGTGATGCAGATAGGAAATAACACTACTCTTGTGTTCATTTTGGATGTCAAGGTCAACAAGCACCAGATAAACAGCCTGTGAAGAAGCTTTGTTACATCGATGTAGCCAGAGTCAACACCCTGATCAGGCCTGATGGAGAGAAGATGGCATATACATGTCCGACTGGCTTCCTACTGTGGCTATTGCCAAGAAAATTGGGGTAATCTTAAGCTGTGTCCAGCTGTGAGTTTGGGTCTTGAGGAACAGTTCAGCACTGTGTTCCCCCACCTAGGCCATACCACGTGCCAGTCAGCGCTGCTCCCCTGCCCCCTCCTCTGCCTGGTGCCCATGGCCACGAGCACAGTGTGACTGGGCCTGAAGCCTGGGGCTACTGCATTCTAGGGCCATGCAGGGACTACAACCGAGGCACTGCCTGGCAGCCAGGAAAAAGTTGACAACTCACCCTGGAAGGGCAACACAAAAGACTGAAGTCAATCATAAAGAAAATTGACTTGAATTCAGATGGTTTTCTCACCAAAAGTGAACTCAGTTCATGGATTCAGTTGTCTTTTAAACATTATGCTGTGCAAGAAGCGAAATGATAGTTTGTTAACAATGATAAAAACAGTGATGGCAGTGTGTCATGGATGAGTGCAACATTCAGATGTATGATTGTGTGATTGACTTTGATGACACAAAGTCATCAAACAGCTCTGGCTGCTGCAGAAGAGGAGTCTTCTAGGCAGCTTCATTTAAAGGACAAGAAGGGATTTGAAATAGCTAACCAGGATGGTTTGTATCTTGAAGAATTTATTGCTTTTGAGCATTCTGAAGAAGTTGATTATCTGATGGAATTTGTCATTCAAGAGGCTTTTGAAGAACATGACAAAAATGGTGATGGATTTGTTAGTTTGGAAGAATTTTTTTAAATTTAATTGATTTTAGAGACAGGGCAGAGATAGAGAGAAACATGGGTTTGTTGTTCCACTTATTTATGCATTCGTTGGTTGATTCTTGTATGTTCTCTGATCGGGATCAAACCTGCAACCTTGGCATATCTGGATAACACTCTAACCAAATGAGGTACCCTGTCAAGGCTGGAAGAATTTTTTGGTGACTATAGGCAGGATCCAGTAAATGAAGATGCAGAGTGGATCTTGTTGAGAAAGATACTAGTAGATTCCTAAATGATTATGACAAAGATACCGATAGCAGGCTTGATTCTCAAGAGCTGTTACCTTAGATAGTACCCAATAATCAGGGTACTGGTCAAGAAGAAACTCTTCATCTCATTGGTGAAATGGATGTGCATAGTGACAGAAAGCTCTCTGAAGCAGAGATTCTGGAGAACCAGGACTTGTTTCTTACTAGTGAAGCCAGAGTATGGCTGGCAGCTTCTTTCTGTCATGATGAGATTTAATCCCTGGTTGTATCTCAGAGTACTGGCTCCTTTTATAAATTGTTACCAGCGTTACTTTGGTGATAAAATATTGATGAAGTTATTTTCCACTCTGAAATTAAGATACATCCAAGTGTATCTTAATGTAGATGATAATGTTGGTATTTAAGGAAAACAAAACAAAACCTTTATACTTATTTAAAAATGTATTGAAGAAATAAAACAATATTGAGTCATCTGACTAATAAAGTCTTTCCTAAATACTCTGTATGTTTAGTACTATATTGTGGGATATTTTGAGTTCTATTTCCATACTTTAAAAAAGTAGGAGATTTTAGAGATGTCTGACCAATATTAAAGGAGTATGTAACTGAGCTATCAATTTTTGTTTAAGTACCATTAATTTGGGAATTGACCAGAGGACATTGTTTTTAGGTTTTGCATTTTGCTTTAAAACCTTTAAAGGAACCTGTAGAAAGGATATACACCTCACATAAAAGTTGAGAAGTTCTGCTTAATTTTAATATGGTTTCTATAAAGGGTTTTATTGTATGAAATAGAACTTTATATTTTTGTATATGTATAGATAGTAGTTATATTTAATGTGTAATAGCTGTATTGTGTGTGGAATTTGACATTGTCTAGAACTCTTTTTTTTGAATGATTAAAAATGAAATATCCTCTCTTTAAATAAATATATAAAAATAAAGTGAGTTCAGCTAGCTCAGTGCTCGGCAAAGTGCGGCTTGCGAGCCACATGCGGCTCTTTGGCCCCTTGAGAGTGGCTCTTCCACAAAATACCGACTTCTGTGCTTGGGCCACGAAGTTTCAATCGCACTGTACATGTGCACCCGCACGTGGTATTTTGTGGAAGAGCCACACTCAAGGGGCCAAAGAGCCACATGTGGCTCGCAAGCCGCACTTTGCCGAGCACTGAGCTAGCTAATTCTAAATATGAAAAATTTTCACTGTAAATAAATAAATAACATAAAATGGTATCTTTATTCACAGATCTGGTAGAAATATACCTTTCTAAGTCTTCTTTTCCTTTTCCCCTAATTCTCCATTAGATACTTTTACTGTAATTAAGGCTGGCTTATCAGAGAGAGATTTTTCTTTGGGGGAAATTAATTTTTCTTTTTCTAGTTGTGGGCAAATTTTTGGACTGTTGATAGCTAAGATAAGGCAACTAACTAACATTATTTAAGGATATTTTATAATTTTAGTTGTTGTATGTATCATTGGATATTTTTGGAATTTTATTTTTTAGAAGCTGATCTACCGCAGAATGTGGTTTATCAAAATGAAGAAGGTAGATGGGTTACTGACCTTGCTTATTATACATCTTTTAATGAAGAACAAGATTTAAATATGCCTCCAGTGGATGAAATGAATGAAGAATTCAGAACTGGTTGTAAGTGGATATCGCTAACCACATTATTGTACCATTTTCATTGTTTCTGATGGTTGGTCACATCAGATCCTTTCTGGAATATACAGTACTTAGCTCTTCACTTGTTTTTATTGGAATAAAGGCTTGAAAGAGTGCTAATCATTGCAGAGTGAGCTGAGCCTTTTTCTTAAAGACAGTGAATTAAACCAGCAGTCTCTTCAATTTAGAACCTTTATAGTATTGCAAAATTAGGAGGCTTTACTTTCTTACTTTTTAAAATCTGTCTTGAACAAAAGAACTATTCTGATAAGTGAGCAGTTACAAAAGTCAATCCATTTTGTAGTAAAAGCTAAGAAGTGTGGTAGAAATGATGGGAAAAAAAGCAATGAAGAAAATATGTAAAATCTCAAAGGATGAGCATATTAGGAACATAAATTAGGTTTGTGGATTAGAAGAAACCCTGAGAGTGAAAGGGAAACTGGTAGGTCTGCAGAATCATGGCATTTTGTCTTAGTCTGCGGAGATGTTGCTGGGCTGCTGCGGCTCCGGACCCTGAACACCTCTAAACGGGATGAGAAAAGCATGCAGTGGCCTGGAAGCCCAGTCTTATTTTTAATAAGCTCAGAAGGTGCCAGAGAAAAGTTTTTCTAACTGCTTTTTGTACTGAACTCTTAAATATCTGATGATGTGGAACTACAGAGATAAGGCATTTTTTTTCAGCCCTTAAGAAACCATCCATCAGCTAAAAGGGGTAAAATAAAAATACAAAATAACATTTAGCAATCACAGAGAAACACAGGACAAATGCTCTGGAGTTTTAGGAGAAATAACTTGTTTGAGGGGGTAATAGAAGGCTTTCGAGAGAGAGTTTCAACATGTGAATATTTGGGGGCATGAGAATTCCAAATGGATGGAAAACCCATTGAAAGAGAATGAGATGAGAAAGTGTGGGCATTTATGGCTAGAAATGGAAAGGGGGAATGGGAGATTCTTTAAGCTATAGAAACAGATGTCACTGTGAGAATGAAAAGAAAGTAGCTAATGAAGACATGGAGGTAGAATGGTTAGGGTTTTGACTGGGTTCCAATGGCTAGTGGAGAGTCAAGAAAGGATTGAGGTTTGTGATCTTTTCGGGGGGAAAATGCCAGTACTATTAACTGAGAGGGGAGATCAGAATAAATTGTAGAGTGTTGAATGATTGTGGTTTGAGCTGGGAATATTTGGTAGTTGGAAACGAGTAGGAAATTGGAGGTTAGGTTACTGTTAGGCCCTGCTCAATGATGTCTTGATTTAGAAAAGACACACTGGATGGACAGTGGATATTGACTTTGTCACGTAAGTCAATGGTAATGGAATTCTTAGGTGTTGCTGGTGGGAAATGTAAATCGATACAACCATTTAGAAAAGTTGTTTGGCAGTGTCTAGTAAAGATGAATTTTATGAAATTCACACTTTATGACCCACTATATACCCAGTATATGGAGTGTATATAATTTACCAAAGACATATGTCAAAATGTTTATAGCAGCCCTGTATGTATTAGCTCTATACTAGAAACTTCAAAATTCCCATTAACAATGGAATGGATTGTGTTTATTCATATATTGGAATGCTGTGTACCGATGGGAATGAATGATGTGTAGCCACTTGTAGCAACATGAATAAATTTCACAAATATAGTGAATAAAATAAGGCTGACTAAAAATACATTCTAGCCGTAACCGGTTTGGCTCAGTGGATAGAGCGTCGGCCTGTGGACTGAAGGGTCCCGGGTTCGATTCCGGTCAAGGGCATGTACCTTGGTTGCGGGCACATCCCCAGTGGGGAGCGTGCAGGAGGCAGCTGATCGATGTTTCTCTCTCATTGATATTTCCAACTCTCTATCCCTCTCTCCCTTCCTCTCTGTAAAAAATCAGTAAAATATATTAAAAAAAATAATAAAAAAATAAAAATACATTCTGTAATTCTATTGTGTACAGTTCAAACATCTCCTGCTCTGTGAAGTCAGAAGCAAGGGTAGTGGTTATTCTGGGACAGGCATGTAGTGACAGGAAGGACGCTCAAGGGGCCCTTTGGGTGTTGCATATATTTTCATAGCTATGTTATGCTTTTATAAAATTTTTAAAAATTACTCATCAAACAAAATTTTTAAATTCATATTACAGATTAAGGGCCCATTTTCCTAAAATGTTAATAGTTTTAGTAAACAACAAAAAACCCATCTACTCAGTATAGAGTTAGGCAAGGGATGTAAATACAGAATTTAGAGAAAAGGAAATAAATGTGGTCGTTTAACAGCCTCTAGATACGGCAATATTGCAGCATCTAACAAAATTGCAAAGGTCTATATTCTTTAACCAGGTAGTTCTCCTGGGAATTTATTGTTATTCAGGTACACTTGCATGAATGATATGTAATGTATGTGCAGTGTTATTATTTGTACATTGTTTATAATAACAAAAATTTGGAAGCAACATGGATGTGCAAAAAAGGGGGCTGGTTAAGTAAGGTACATCCCTGCAAGGAAATTCCCTGTGGCTATAAAAAAGGTAAAGGAGCTTGTTAGGTCCTGATACGGAATGGTCACCAAAATAAACTGTTAAAATCCAAGACAAAAAGCCATGTAAAATAGTCTAGCATTTGTGTAAAAAGGTGGAAGAGGGGAGGACACACATGTATTTGTATATGCATATAATGGAGAGATTTAAAAAATCTCTACTTAAACTCAAAAATCAAGTAGCGAGGGGTTTTAGGGGTATTCTACACACTGGTTGCTTCTGGAGGTGTGGTAAGTGGGGTCAGGGATGTGGTGGAGACGTTTCAGTATTTATTCCCTTTTACATTTTCTGGTTAACTATTTTTTTAAAAAATATATATTTTATTGATTTTTTACAGAGAGGAAGGGAGAGAGATAGAGAGCTAGAAACATTGATGAGAGAGAAACATCAATTCAGCTGCCTCCTGCACACTCCCCACTGGGTATGTGCCCGCAACCAAGGTACATGCCCTTGACTGGAATCGAACCTGGGACCCGTGAGTCCGCAGGCTGACGCTCTATCCATTGAGCCGAGCTTAACTATTTTTTAATTTAATTTAATTTATTTTGGGGGGTTAACTTTTTAAAAGTCTTTATTGCAGCATAGTATGCATACATATACTTTTTAAATTTTGAACTATGTGAACGTGTTCTATTAAAGGAAAAAATAGGTAATGGAGGAATTTGAGGAAAGCTTACTTGTGGAATGACTAACATTGGGTGGTGAGGAAATGGAGAAAATGAATATGGAAAAATACTAATTTGAAGAAAAGAAAGGATGAATTATATCAAAGGGAACCAGGGCCAGTGGAGCATATGAATAAAATGGGAGCCTTTTTTTTTTTTTAATTAAATCTTTATTGTTCAGATTATTACATTTGTTTTTTTTTTTTTCCCCCCATAACTCCCCTCCTCCCAGTTCCCGCCCCACCCTCCGCCCTCACTCCCCACCCACTGTCCTCATCCATAGGTGCACGATTTTTGTCCAGTCTCTTCCCACATCTCCCACACCTCTTTCCCCGCCAAGAATAGTCAGTCCATTCCCTTTCTATGTCCCTGATTCTATTATAATCAACAGTTCATTCTGTTCATCAGATTATTTATTCACTTGATTCTTAGATTCACTTGTTAATAGATGCATATTTGTTGTTCATAATTTGTATCTTTACCTTTTTCTTCCTCTTCCTCCTCTTAAAGGATACCTTTCAGCATTTCATATAATCCTGGTTTGGTGGTGATGAACTCCTTTAGCTTTTCCTTATCTGTGAAGCTCTTTATCTGACCTTCAATTCTGAATGATAGCTTTGCTGGATAAAGTAATCTTGGTTGTAGGTTCTTGGTATTCATCACTTTGAATATTTCTTGCCACTCCCTTCTGGCCTGCAAAGTTTCTGTTGAGAAATCAGCTGACAGTCGTATGGGTATTCCCTTGTAGGTAACTGAGTTTCTTTCTCTTGCTGTTTTTAAGATTCTCTCTTTATCTTTTGCTCTTGGCATTTTAATTATGATGTGTCTTGGTGTGGTCCTCTTTGGATTCCTTTTGTTTGGGGTTCTCCGAGCTTCTTGGACCTGTAAGTCCATTTCTTTCACCAGGTGGGGGAAGTTTTCTGTCATTATTTCTTCAAATAGGTTTTCAATATCTTGCTCTCTCTCATCTTCTGGCACCCCTATAATTCTGATGTTGGTACGCTTGAAGCTGTCCCAGAGGCTCCTTACACTATTCTCGCATTTTTGGATTCTTTTTTCATTTTGCTTTTCCGGTTGGGTGTTTTTTGCTTCTTCGCATTTCAAATCATTGACTTGATTCTTGCGCTCCTCTGGTCTGCTGTCGGGCGTCTGTATAATATTCGTTATTTCAGTCTGTGTGTGCTTAATTTCTAGTTGGTTCCCCAATATAAGATCGAGGGTCTTATTAGTTTTTGTGTAGATCTCATTAAGTTTATCGGCAGCTTCTAAACAGTTCTTGAGAGACCTTAAAAGTGTGGTTCTGAACTCTATTTCTTCCATTGACAATTTTGTCCTGTTTCTTTGTCTCCGCATTTTGTTATGCTTCCTTGGTGCACCCCCTAGTGGTCTTTGTTCGCAGTCTTATAGATAAATCTTGATTGTTGTAGCTAATTCCAGGGAGGGTTTGACCTCCAGGCCAAGTGGCTATGAGAATCAGCTGTGTCAGCAGTGAGAGAACTTCTGTCCTCTAGGGAGGTGCTAATCTAGCCTTTGCCTGAGGCTATCCGGCAAATGCCTCTGTGCAGGGCTTGGGCGGGGCGGGTCGCACAGGATCAACAGGGTGGGCCGGAGAGAGCAGTTATGGCGGCTCTCAGTCCTGTCCCCTGGGGCTCTGCCTCTCTGAGTCCCAGCACCCGCTGCAAAGCTGGGAGAGAAAGCTGCACTCGCTCTGACCGAAGCCAGACAGTCCTGCTTCTCCCGTTTGAGTCTGGGTCCCTAAAGGCTCGCCCGGATCTGGTGCTCAGAGTTTGCGACTCCCTCCCGATTGAAAACAACAACCGCGCCCTCCGCTGCCAGCCCGCTCCGCGCACTCCGCACCTCAGAATTTGACTTCAGCACTGCGCCTCCTCTGAGTGTCCGTATGCGTTTCTCTTTCCTCCTAGTTGTAGGACTTCCACTCAGCCAGCGTTCCTGTGGTTCTGGGTGATGTCCCTTCCGTTTTTTGGTTTCACTTTTGAAGTAGTTGTTCAAAGCAGCAAACTCCGGCGTTAACCTATGCCGCCATCTTGGTTCTCCCCAAATGGGAGCCTTTTAATAGGAATAGGGAAGGGAATTTGAAAATGTAAGAGATATCCAGCAGAGGAAGAATGGACCAAGGGCATAATTTTTATAATATCAAAGTCATTTTAAATGAAAACTTACCTATTTAATAAACTTTTTCAGAAACTTTACTTGAGATACTACTACTCTTCCCCATTTCTGTCCTCTTCATTAGTTCCATATATCTGAGGTACTATGTACATTACTTCTATTTATGGCCTTGGATTTAAACACTAGGCAGGGGGTGGGGGAGTAGGACTAAGGCCTGCTTCAAAATTTAACAACTAGAACTTTCAGGTGACATTTGAAAGGACTCTTGTTTTAGATATGACAAACAATTGGGCATAGACTCAAAAAATGCAGTTCTGCTTTCTCATAATTAGTGACTAATTTCTGATGAACAGTACTACAGATTTTTAACTGAAGAATCTCAAAGTTCAGAGAAAAAAATGCTTAGGAATATAATAAATAGCAATTGGAGCTGTATACTTTTTTTTTTTTAAATATATTTTATTGATTTTTTACAGAGAGGAAGGGAGAGAGAGAGAGAGTTAGAAACATCGATGAGAGAGAAACATCGATCAGCTGCCTCCTGCACATCTCCCACTGGGGATATGCCCGCAACCCAGGTACATGCCCTTGACCAGAATCGAACCTGGGACCTTTCAGTCCGCAGGCCGACGCTCTATCCACTGAGCCAAACTGGTTTCAGCATGGAGCTGTATACTTTTAAAAAATGTGATATTTTTTCAAAATGAACTTTTGAGTTTTATTAAATTTTATTTTTAAAATAAATTTATTGGGGTGACATTAGTTAATAAGACTGTATAGATTTCTGAGTTACCTTCTTAGGGGCTGATTTCCTCCTTCTCTTGGATGTTAGATTTAGTTGGTTTATACTTTCTGATTTTAGGACAGTGGTGGTTTTTATTTCAATTTTTAAAGTGGTATCATTTAAAATATATGTGTGCATATTTTTATTGATTTCAGAGAAGAAGGGAGAGAAAGATAGAAACATGATGAGAGAGAATCATTGATTGGCTGCCTCTTGCACACCCTCACTGGGGATTGAACCAAAACCTGGGCATGCGCCCTGACAAGGAATTGAACCATGACCCCCTGGTTCATAGGTTGAAGCTCAACCACTGAGCCATACCTGCCAAGCAGGGCAATGGTATTTTTGTTTGTTTTTTAAAGGCTTGTTTTATTGAGCACTTATTATGTACTGATCCTTTGTGTGCGTATTTACATGAATTATTGTATTAATTTTTAAAAATATTTTTTATTGATTTCCGAGGAAGGTAGAAGGAGAGAGAGATAGAAACATCAATGATGAGAGAGAATCTTTGACCAGCTGCCTCCTGCACGCCCCTATTGGGGACCGAGCCAGCAACCCGACATGTGCCCTTGAATGGAATCAAACCCGGGACTCTTTTTTTTTGTTTTTTTTTGTTTTTTTTTGTTTTTTATTGCTTAAAGTATTACAAAGGGTATTACATATGTATCCATTTTATCCCCCCGCCCTAGACAGTCCCCTAGCCTCCCCTATCACCCAGTGTCTTATGTCCATTGGTTATGCTTATATGCATGCATACAAGTCCTTTAGTTGATCTCTTACCCCCCTACCTCCTGCCCCCCAACCCTCCCCGGCCTTCCCACTGCAGTTTGACAATCTGTTTGAGGCAGCTCTGCCTCTGTATCTATTATTGTTCAAAAGTTTATAATGGTCTCTATTGTCCATGAATGAGTGAGATCGTGTGGTATTTTTCCTTTATTGACTGGCTTATTTCACTTAGCATAATGCTCTCCAGTTCCATCCATGACGTTGCAAATGGTAAGAGTTCCTTCCTTTTTACAGCAGCATAGTATTCCATCGTGTAGATGTACCACAGTTTTCTAATCCATTCATCTACTGATGGGCACTTAGGCTGTTTCCAGATCTTAGCTATGGTGAATTGTGCTGCTATGAACATAGGGGTGGATATATCCTTTCTGATTGGTGTTTCTGGTTTCTTGGGATATATTCCTAGAAGTGGGATCACAGGGTCAAATGGGAGTTCCATTTTCAGTTTTTTAAGGAAACTCCATACTGTCTTCCATAGTGGCTGCACCAGTCTGCATTCCCACCAGCAGTGCACAAGTGTTCCTTTTTCTCCACATCCTCTCCAGCACTTGTCGTTTGTTGATTTGTTGATGATAGCCAGTCTGACAGGTGTGAGATGGTACCTCATTGTTGTTTTGATTTGCATCTCTCGGATGATTAGTGACTTTGAGCATGTTTTCATATGTCTCTTGGCTTTCTGAATGTCCTCTTTTGAAAGGTGTCTATTTAGGTCCTTTGCCCATTTTTTGATTGGATTGTTTATCTTCCTTTTGTTAAGTTGTATGAGTTCCCTATAAATTTTGGAGATTAGGCCCTTATCAGATATGTCATTGGCAAATATGTTTTCCCACACAGTGAAACCCGGGACTCTTTAGTCTGCAGGCCAACACTCTCCACTGAGCTAAACTGGCTAGAGCTGGGCAGTGGTTTTTTAACTTATGGTACCCCACAGAGAATTTTCATAGAAAATTTTTTATGTGGAAAATTTAGCATATGATTTCGGGAGCTTCATGGTTCCATTGATGCTTATTTATACCTCTAGGTTAGAATGTGCTTATATAAAAGAAAGGTAAAGAATCAGCACTATTTTAACAAGAATCTTGACCTATCTTTGGTGCTGTACTTTTCCTAACTAGAAATATTCTCTTGTATCTATTCTCATTTTGTCTCAAGATGTTAATCTGGGACTGTGAGGATTTTCAAAAGGGCAGTTTGGATTGGATTAGCCCTTGATGGATCTGTAAGAGTGGGAGCTATCCTTCTTGTGGGAGCCACAAGTGGACTGTCCCTTCTGGGTTGCTATTGACTCTTCCCCCTTCTGTTACTATTTTGAAATACCAGGCAAAGGCCCAGGATGAGCAACAGACAGGCAGCCTGGAGTTTAACCTGTAGCCTTTTCTGATTTAGCCAATATGTGTAAAATCCTTTTTAATTCTACTGTCTGGAGCAGGAGCATTAAACTAGTTTGCCACTGTCCCACCACTCCCTATTGTGTTACACCCGGCCCTCTTTGCTCATTCACTCCTAGCTTCTGAGGCATTTTAGTTTGTGGCCTTGGCTTAGAGGTTGATTCAGACCCATTCATTACCCTAAGGTGAATCGAGGTGCTTATGGGAACTTTGAGGACAGACACCGTGGGACCTCTTGTTACTGTTTGCTCAGGTTGTGGGATTTGCTGGGATGTAGGATTTCTCCTCTCTAAAACTGGGACAGTTATGGACAAAACAGGTGGTTGGGCAACCCAGCAGACATCTTCATGATGAGCCTACAGAATGACTTGTCAGTCCATTAGTTCCAGATGAAATACCAAGGGTGTTCATGGGTGTGTACCTTAACTCAGGTGTACCAGATCTTTAAAGCTAAAATTAATGAGTCTTTTAAAAACAAAAATCTTAGGGGGGAAGGAGACATATGTAATACTTTTTGTAATACTTTAAGCAATAAAAAATAAAATAAAAGTTGTAATAAAAAAACAAAAAAAAAACAAAAAAAACAAAAATCTTAGATTGTAAAGCCCCCTTTAGTGAGGTAGGGCACATTAATTACTGATTAAATAAATCACAGTAGGGTGTCTATTACCAAAAGTTTGAGTACCATAGACTATGTACTTAATGCAGATGCACCAATTGTGTGAGAGAAGCTTTCACTTACCTTTTAAATCTTTTATTTATTTAGTATTTCATTTTCCTAACTAGCTATGTTTTATTTATATGCTAGTATCTAATTGGCATTACATAATATTATACACCTATTCTTTTTAAGCTGAGGCATTGGAGTTGATTGCACAAGATGAAGAAGAATTTAATAAAGAGCACCAATTTATGCAGGTTTGTATTTTATGGGCATTAACCAAAGTTTAAAATTTTTCCTGTATTAATTTAAATGTAGCAAAATTTTTATTCCTATCTGAATAGACATATGGTTAGTATAGAATTTTATCTTGCTTTCCTCATATTTAGACAATTTCTGCTTTTTTCTTCACACTCAAAATTATTGATTGAAAAAATAACTGGCATACTGAAATAATATTTAATTTGCTTAAAATCAACTTAATAGTCTTCAAAGATATTTCCAGTTTTTAACCATATTTTAAAATGAGGTAATGCTATTTGTTTTATTGAAAATATGCTCCTTTCTAAAGATTTATATTAATGAAAGTCAGTGTTTGATTAAGCAACTGTATATTATAACTCAAAGTATGTAAAATGAAGTTCTCTTCTTCTGGACTTCATTACCTGTATTAGCTGCTTAAGGTTGAATTTGTCCACATTTTTAAAAAAATTAAATTTTCTTTCTTTCTTTCTTTTTTTTTTTTTTTTTAAATATGAGAAAAACAGAAAGAAGGCTTGCTGGGAAAATAACGTGAAATAATAACTTTCTTCCTAGGAAGAAAATATAGATGCCCAGAATACTTCAGTTGCACTAAGGGATACGTCGTGGGGAACTTCAGTTAATTACAATTTGTTGAGGAAATCACTTAGCACATCAGATTTGAACAAAGACGATGCCAGTTATTTACGTCTCTCTTTGGGAGAGTTCTTTGCTCAAAGATCTGAAGCTCTTGGTTGCCTTGGTGGTGGTTACAGTGTCAAAAGAGTAAGTATGATATGTACTGGAACCGGTTAAATTGACCAGCTGTTATATTTTGAATGTTATGATGGTATACCTAGAGCATAGTAGTATCTTTAGAGCAGAGACAGAATAGGAACATGTTAAAATAGTGGATAAAAGCTTAGATTTATTAGTTGGTCAGACCTTGACCCAGTCCTAGCTCTGCCTTTTAACCAGTTCTATGACATAGAACAATTTATTTAACTCCTCTATGCCTTAATTTTCCAATTTCTAAAATGGAATGCCATCTTACAGGGTTTTGTAAGAATTAAATGTGATGTTGCATGTAAAGTATTTAGCACCAAACCTAACATGCGGTAATATCAATACCTGTTAGTTACTATGGTTATAAGCATTGGTTGGTGGGAAGAACTTAACGATTCATTTTTTGACCTGTTGTTTAAAAACATATTTTGAAATATAGGAGTATTTCAGTTAATAAGATGTAAAAAATTAAAAATGCAAACAATAATGATAGGTCCTGTGAAGAATGAGTAAGAATAAGGTGATGCTTTAGCTGTGGTGGTTGGAGTGACATCGGGACCTAAGTGATGAGAAGGTAGGAGGCAGTCATCAAAAGATCGGGAGGGAGGTTCTTCCCAGTGAATGGAGACTATATCGGGTGGGGAACCTTTTTTTCTGCCAAGGGCCATTTGGATACTTGATAACATCATTCGCAGGCCCTACAAAATTTCCAACTTAAAAATTAGTCTGCTAGCCTATCTGGTTTGGCGCAGTGGATAGAGTGTTGGCCTGGAGACAAGAGTCCCAGGTTCGATTCCAGTCAAGGGCACATGCCCAGGTTGTGGGCTCAATCCCCAGTAGGGAGTGTGCAGGAGGCAGCCTATCAATGATTCTCTCTCATCATTGATGTTTCTATCTTCTCTCCCTCTTCCTTCTCTGAAATCAATAAAATATATATATTTTAAAAATTAGCCTGCTATATTTGGTCAAACTTTTAATTAACTCACCCCTAATCCCTTGGCAGGGCCAAACTAAATGATTTTGTAGGCCTTATATGGCCCTTGGGCCAGACGTTCCCCTGATTTATATGAACATTTATATGATTTATAGGAGGTGAGTGGCATATTGGAGGAACAGAAAGCAGACAAATGGAGCTAATGTGAATTTACAGAACTTAAGTGTTTTTTTTTTAGATATATTTTATTGATTTTTTACAGAGAGGAAGGGAGAGAGATAGAGAGTCAGAAACATCAATGAGAGAGAAACATCGATCAGCCGCCTCCTGCACATCTCCTACTGGGGATGTGCCTGCAACCCAGGTACATGCCCTTGACCGGAATTGAACCCGGGACCCTTCAGTTCGCAGGCCGACGCTCTATCCACTGAGCCAAACCGGTTTCGGCAGAACTTAAGTTTGAAATGAACTGTGGGGTGGGAGAGTATGATAGGTTAAATGGTAGAAGAAGACAAGGGCTAGATTATGAAGGGTCCTTGCAGGATTTGGATTCATCTCAAATTAACTGGGGAAAAATTCTCGAAGGCTGGGAACAACTTTGTTGTGGTGCCTGGGTCCATCTCTACGTGTGACAGTATGCCACCATATGTGTCAGGAGCCTGGGTGGAAGAGTCAGTGAACTGCAAAAGAAGAGTAGAAGCAGGCACAAAGGTACACAGGAAGAGATTTGATGAAGGCTGAGTGCTAGAATGATATTACAGAAACAGAAAAATTTAGGGACTCAAGATTTCTTTTAGAGATAGAGTCAAAGGGCTTGTTGATACATTCCATATAGGGAGTTGGCATTATTGGACAGTGTTTATTTTTTAAACTTATTTTTCATCCTTACCTGAGGATATATTTTTTAATTTTAGAGAGAGGGGAAGAGAGAGATAAACATTGATAGGTTTCCTCTGGTATGTGACCTGACTGGGAATCGAACCTGACACCTTTGGGTGCATGGGGTCAATGTTCCAACCAACTGAGCCACATTGGCCAGGTCGGGACAGTGTTTATTAAAACTGGATTTCACTAAGAGTATAATTTAAAATAATAGCTGTGGTTTTAGATCTCACAGTTGATTTACAGAACTTACATTTGAAACTGATCTTGTCTGCAGTGAATTAAAAAATGAGAATTAATACTTCAGTGAGGCAGGTTTTTTCTGCCAGAATCAATTGGAATCTTTTACATTATGAGTGAAGTTAAAGAGTAATTGAATTCCTTATAAACCGATGAATTTTAAAGCAGTGGATCATGGAAAATGGATCTATCATTTGGAATTTATATTTTGATATTAATTGTGAAATGTTACTTGCATGCAAGTTGCTGGATCAAGGGAAGAAATTTCCAAGTGAAGATCAGCTAAAAACTGAGTGCATTTAATGAATTCACATTTTAGGTCTATCCTGTGAAAGTTCTTTAAGAAAAGAAAAGTGTGAATTTCTTGCCTTTTAGCAAGCTCATTGAATATAATAAATAATAAACCTTTCTGAACCTTTCATCCAACTCAGTAGGAAGAAATCTAACTCTTAATAAATATTTTTGTATTTATTATATACAATTTTATACTGTAAGTTCCAATAAAGCAGGACATTTTTTTTCTCACTGATGTTTATTAACAGTGTCTGACACACAGTAGATATCTACTTATATAAAAACCCTGGGTGTAACATCACGTCCAGAAGCGCAACCAAGTGGAAGGAAGCCAGTCCTGCAGGGGTCGTTTTGGAAACCACTGCGCCCTCCCCCAGCTGTTTCCCCCGGAGGATGAGGTTTCAGGCAGGAACCTGCCCTCAGAGCGAGGTTTCAGGCAGGAACCCACCCTCAGAGCGGAGCGTGGAAGTACTGAGTCCAGCCTTCAAACCAGACCCTGACAGTAGGGAGGAGGTAGCCCCATTCCTCACAGAATCTGCTGTTGGATACCTTGCTGTCAGTGGCCTGCCAGCCAGGAACGCCATTCACCTGCACACCGGACCCTAACAGGAGGGAGGAGGGAGCCCCATTCCTCACGGAATCCACAGGTGGCCAGCTTGCTGTCATAGGCCTGCCAGCTAGGAATCCTATTCACCTGCATATCTGTATAAAGCAGGGGTCCTCAAACTACGGCCCGTGGGCCACATGCAAATACAAATATTGTATTTGTTCCCGTTTTGTTTTTTTACTTCAAAATAAGATATGTGCAGTGTACATAGGAATTTGTTCATAGTTTTTTTTAAAACTATAGTCCGGCCTTCCAACGGTCTGAGGGACAGTGAACTGGCCCCCTGTTTAAAAAGTTTGAGGACTCCTGGTATAAAGTTTTAATACATTATATTAGAGGCCATGGTGGCACTGTTTTACCCACAGCATCTACAGGAATTGCTGCAAATTTACTTCTCGGTGGAAGCACCTTTCATTCCCAATATAAATTACTGATTCCATTAAATGAAACTTCAATTTCTAGACTCAATATAAAGAGTGAAGTTGCTAAAACTATTAAAAAGGCCCAACTTCTCATTATTGATGAATGCACCATGGTATCCAGTCATGCTATAAACGCCATAGACAGATTACTAAGAGAAATTTGAATGTTGTATTTGGTGGGAAAGTTCTCCTTCTTGGAGGAGATTTTCGACAGTGTCTCAGTATTGTACGGCATGCTATGTGATCGGCCATAGTACAAACGAATTTAAAGTACTGCAATGTTTGGGTATGTTTCAGAAAGTTGTCTCTTACAACAAATATGAGATCAGAGGATTCTGCTTATAGTGGATGGTTAGTAAAACTTGGAGATGGCAAATTTGATAGCAGTTTTTATTTAGGAACTGATATTATTGAAATCCCCTGTGAAATGATTTATAATGAATCTATTATTGAAGCTACCTTTGGAAGTACTATATCTATAGATAATATTAAAAATATATCTAAACATGCAGTTCTTTGTCCAAAAAATGAGCATGTTCAAAAATTAAATGAAGAAATTTTGGATATACTCGATGGAGATTTTCACACGTATTTGAGTGATGATTCCATTGATTCCACAGATGATGCTGAAAAGGAAAATTTTCCCATCAAATTTCTTAATATTACTCCTTCGGGAATGCCGTGTCATAAATTAAAATTGGGTGCAATCATCATGCTATTGAGAAATCTCAGTAGTAAATGGGGTCTTTGTAATGGTACCAGATTTATTATCCAAAGATTACGACCTAACATTATCAAAGCTGAAGTATTAACAGGATCTGCAGAGGGAGAGGTTGTTCTGATTCCAAGAATTAATTTGTCCCCATCTGACACTGGCCTCCCATTTAAATTGATTCGACAGTGGTTTCCCATGATGCCAGCATTTGTGATGACTATTAATAAATCACAAGGACAAACTCTAGACAGAGTAGGCATATTCCTACCTGAACCTGTTTTTGCACATGGTCAGTTATACGTTGCTTTCTCTCAAGTTTGAAGAGCATGTGACGTTACAGTTAAAGTTCTAAATACTTCAGCACAAGGGAAATTAGTCAAGCACTCTGAAAGTGTTTTCACTCTTAATGTGGTGTACAGGGAGGTATTAGAATAAGTTTAGTCACTTAATCAGTCATTGTTTGCATCACTGTTGTTTTTATATCATGTTTTTGTCGTTTTTATATCATGCCTCTGTTGTTGTTATATCCTTTTGTTACTGTTTGTTTATTAATAAATTTATATATTATTTTCATACACGTTTTACTACTTTCCTTTCATCTCTCACACTTCTATTATAGTGAAAGGGCAAATAGCAATATTAAAATATCTCCAGTAATTAATTCCCTTTTAACACGTTGTATGCGGGAAACGTATTTATACGTTTTATACGTTTTACGTTGACTGGTAGTAGAGCGTGGGATACGTATTAATATGTTTTTTATAGACTAGTGGTAGAATGTGGGTAACGTATAAATACGTAAACTAAAGTTATCGTAATTTCACTGAACGTTGCCCTTTGCGCAAAAAATTAGCAAAAATGGCCCGCGCTACCTGTTAGCGCGCGATAAAAACTGCCTGCAAACAATGTGTTAATGTGCATGAATTTTGTGAACCAGGCTACTAGTTCAATAATAATTACTGAAGGAACAAACAAAGTGTCATTTCTGGGTTGTTTTAATTTGGATTTCTTAGTGAGGGCAACTAGTTACTTGACCATATTAGTTCTGATGATTAAGATAGCTGGCAGTAAGGAAATAAAAGGTTCTATGTGGACTTTTAAGTTTATCCCTAGTCATTTAAGTTTAAATAGAAAGAAAAAAATATTTGTTGAAATCATTTAGCTAGGTTACCAATATTAAGATAAAGTAGTATAGAATATCTCAAAGCAGTTGAAAATGAAGGAAATAATTCATATGTTTATTTTGTAGCCATCATTTGGTTATTTTATTACATCACCAGAAGAGAGAGAACCTGTTGCTTTAATAAGAAAATCTGATTTATCACAAAGTGATTTGGAAAAAGAAAGGGGTCGTCTTAACCATGATCCATTTTCAGGTAATAGATTAAATGAAAGAATTTTTAGTAACTCTTTTTTAACCTGTAAAAAAAGTAAATTAAATGGTTGTGTGATTATGGTCTTAATGAGTGAAAATGTATGAACCCACTTCAATTTTTTCAGTATTAGTTACTCATTTGATTCTTATATAATCCCACATTGCCTTTTAAATCTAAATTGGAAACAAGTCATCCAAAATCCACCTAAATACTTTTGTAAAAATCAAAGTAAATATAATTTGTTCAAATGGGTTAGTTAACTTTGTCCTATTAGACAACTGAGTTAATGAATTATAACTGTTATATTTGCTATTTAGGTAGACTTTTAAATAAAGAGGTATTTTGAGATTCAGACTGTTATAGTATGATAAATGTATATGATAAATATTTAAAATCAATATTTGGTTAACATCCAGTGAGCAAACAGCTGTTTTTTGCTAGTATAAATTCAACTTGTGTATTTGTGAAATGTTTAAAGCTGAAAAATATTAAATGAGCTTATAAGAGGAGAAATTAAAATCCACAATTTTGTTTGCAGAATTTAGCTAAATTAACAATGGTATGGCCTTTGTCTTAGTGACTATAACTTTATTCAGTTTTTGTGAAGATGACTGATATTTGGGTAAAAGGATTTTTCCTTGGCCAATTATGTTGTGATCCTTATCCCACAGATTGTTTCTGTGAGGTAGTGTATAGATATAAGTTGAATATTGTATATTTCCTACAGGAGATTTAAATGAACACTCCAATACACAACTAAGTGAAGGGTCAGTTACACTTCAGGCGGAAGAACTGGAGAGTATTTCACAAGTGGATGAAAACGATGTGACATTAACTGCCAATAAAGGCAAAACAGAGGTATCATAAGCCTTTCATGAAGTAAAGCTAAAATCATGTTAGTTCTTGTCTGAGATCAAGTTAAGGTCATATGTGGCCCTGGTCCATGTAGCTCAGTTGGTTGAACATTCTCCCGTGCCCTGATGGGTCACTGGTTCAATTCCAGATCACGGCAAATGCCCAGGTTGCAGCTTCAGTCCCCAGTCAGGGTGTGTACATGAAGCAACTGATGGATATTTCTCTCTCTCTCTCTCTCTCTCTCTCTCTCAAAATCAATACAAACATTAAAAAATATAAGGTCATATGTGAAAAATATTGAGTATAACATGGTTGCCTTTTTAAAAAAATTCAGTTATGTGTCTTTTAAAATTTTTACCACCATTTGAAAGACAATTTACTGATTGATTTTAGAGAGAGGAGAAACATCTATTTGTTATTCCACTTATTTATGCATTTATTGATTTCCTTGTATGTGCCCTGACGGGGGATCAAACCTGCAACCTTGGTGTATCCGGTTGATGCTCTAACCAACTGAGCTACCCAAATGAGCTCATAGCCCGGACGCTAGTTTTGTTTTTAACTTGTAAGGAGATTGAACTTGTCAAATGCTTTTTTTTGTATCTATCGAGGAACATGCGCTTTCTCCCATGGTAATGTGTGAATTACATTAATTGGTTTTTGAATATTAAACTACCTGGATTGAACACCAGACTTAGAAGCGTATCCCTTTCAGCACCATGGCCAAAGCAAAAGGTTTTTTCGCAATGTGGAAAGACAAGGTTGGATGAACTATTTTGTTGAATTTACTGCTAGCTCTGGGTCATTGAACAATTCAAGATACATTTTTATTACATAATCTGAAAGTGAGTGGTGAGTCTGTGATGAGAAGGCAGCTGAAGACTTTTTGGAAACCCTACATAAGCAGATTGTGGAGGAAAATTATTTGCCAGAGCAAATATTTAGTATGAATGAAACCTTCCTAATCTGAAAGCATATGCCTGAAAGGACTTTGATCCATAAAGAGGCAAAGTCAGTGTCAGGTTTCAGGGCTTATAAGGACAGGATAACAGTCTTGCTTTGGGTCAGTGTTGCTGGCTTCAAATTGAAGCCCTGTGTAATCTGGCACAGTGAGAACCCCACAGCCTTCAAGTATATCAGTGAGCAGTGTACTACAGGAGCAATAAGAAGTCATGGATGACCCAAACCAGCTCCTTTTCCAAGACGCCCTCCTGAATTGTGATGCCAGTGAAATGGAGAAGTACAGTTTGGAGAATAACATACTTTTCAAGATTTTGCTTATTGTTGATAATGCGCTTAGACAACCTATTATTGGTGTTCTTCATCCCAAAATCAAAGTGGTTTCTCTGTCCAAACACTACCTCTTTGATCCAACCAATGGACCAAGGAGTTACAGCAGCTTTTAAGGCCTACTACCGGAGGAGGACCTTTGCTGAGGCTCTTGCTGCAACTGAGGAAGACCCTGGGAAGATACTGATGCAATTATGGAAGGATTAGAACATCAAGACCTTTGCTTGGGCTTGGTGTGATATTACCAAGGAGTGTATGAATGGCATTTGGAAAAAGACAAGAAGTTCATCCATGACTTCAAAGAATTTTCTCAAGGCTGAGGAGGTTGCAAAAATCAGTGAGGCTGTGATTGAGATGACAAACAACTTTAACGGGTGTCGATGAGGATGACATGGAGGAGCTCCTAGAGTTGGTTCCTGAGCAATTGACTAATGAGTTGTTGGAACTGGAACAGGAATCTATAGCTGAGGAAGAGGCAAGAGAAAAAGAAACTGTAGGAGAAGAAAAAGAAGAAACCCTAAGAAAATTCACAGTGAAGGGTATAATAGAAGCTTTTGCAGACTTCAATAAGCTCCTTATAAAGGTTGAAAACATGGACCCCAACACTGAAAGGTTTTCATTAATAGAGAGGAATGATTATAGTGCATTATCTGCTTTTGTGATGGAAAGAAGAAACAAACCAAGCAAACCACCATGGTCACAGTTCTGAAAAGTGACTATTAGGCTTTTATTCTATAGGATAGAGATTGGGGAGGGAACGAAGGAGGGGGAGAGAGAGAGAGACATCAATTTGACTTTCAGACACTCCAATTGGGGACCAAACCTCTAACTTAGGCATATGCTCTGACTGGTAATTGAACCCTCAATCTTTTGGTGTTAAGGACAACATTTCAACCAAGCCACCCTGTCAGGGCATAGAACAACTTTTAGCAATTTGAATACATTATTTTACATCTTTTCATTTTAAATGTTTGCTTTCAGTATTATTGTTAACCTCTCTAAAGGTAGTGTATCTTATCTCTGACTGCTTTAAATTGTTTTTCATTGTTTTTTGTCCGTTTTACTATGATGTGCTTAGGTATCTTCTGTTTTATCCTGCTCAGGGTTCATAGGCCTTCTTTTTTTTATTTTTTTTCCATAGGCCTTCTTAATTCTTGTTTGTTGACTTTCACAAGTTGTAGAAAATTTGCTGCCAATATCTTTTAAATAGATATTTTTACCCCATTTTGAGAGTTCAGTTACAACTTCGTTGGACTTTTATAGAGCATACCTTTTTTTTTTTTTTTTTTTTTTTACCATCTTTCTGTTCTTTTTTGTAGTTTCCATTAACTTTCTCTTTCACAGTTCATTCTGGATATTTTCTTCAGAATTCTCTTCCAAGTCTGATTTTTTCAGTTGTGTCCAATTAGTTGTTTTCGATTGATTGGGTTCTTAATTTGTTATTGTATTTCTCAGTTACAAAATTTACATTTAGTTATTTCTTTTATTTTAATGCATTTTATTAATTTTTTACAGAGAGGAAGGGAGAGGAATAGAGAGTTAGAAACATCAATGAGAGAGAAACATCAGCCAGCTGCCTCCTGCACACTTCCTACTGGGGATGTGCCTGCAACCAAGGTACATGCCCTTGACTGGAATCGAACCTGGGACCCTTCAGTCTGCAGGCCGATGTTCTATTCACTGAGCCAAACCAGTCAGGGCGATTTAGTTATTTCTTTTTTTTCTTTCTTTCTTTCTTTTTTTTTTTAAAGTTTCTGTTGGGAAATCAGCTGACAGTCGTATGGGTGCTCCCTTGTAGGTAACTAACTGTTTTTCTCTGCTTGCTTTTTAAAAATTCTCTTTGTCTTTAACCCTTGGCATTTTATTTTTTATTTATTTATTTAAAATATATTTTATTGATTTTTTACAGAGAGGAAGGGAGAGAGATAGAGAGTCAGAAACATCGATGAGAGAGAAACATCGATCAGCCACCTCCTGCACATCTCCTACTGGGGATGTGCCTGCAGCCCAGGTACATGCCCTTGACCGGAATCGAACCCGGGACCCTTCAGTCCGCAGGCCGACGCTCTATCCACTGAGCCAAACGGATTTCGGCTAGTTATTTCTTTATAATTCCTAGCCCTCTGCTAGAGTCTCAATGTTGTCTTTTACTTCCTTAACCCTTTTCGGTCCAACATGGAGGCTGACTCGACAGACCAGGTGCTAGGAGCAGGCCCAACATCGAGGATGAGGTCGACACCGCAAACCAGTTCAACATTCAATCCCGTCAATTAATTTGGACCAGACTGTTTGAATTCCAAAAATAAAGTTGGACCGCAAAGGGTTAATTATGTTTTAGAGTTTATGTTAGATTTAAAAAAATATATATTTTATTGATTTTTTTACAGAGAGGAAGGGAGAGGGATAGAGAGTTAGAAACATCTATGAGCAAGCAACATCGATCAGTTGCCTCCTGCACACCCCATACTGGGGATGCGCCCGCAACCAAGGTACATGTCCTTGACCAGAATCAAAGCCGGGACCCTTTTGTCCGCAGGCTGACGCTCTGTCCACTGAGCCAAACCGGTCAGGGCTTTATGTTAGATTTTATGTTTTTGATTCAGATGT